>NC_090265.1:1301472355-1302075927 GCF_040414725.1 Anabrus simplex
ACCCCTTCACCCCTCCCGCCCCTAAGCATTCCTGGGGTGTCCTACCCCCACGTGGTTTGTCTCCTGATACTAAATATCCGAAGCGTACAATTAACCTCGGCGACACCGAAAACTATATATTCGACACTATTTTCGATTAATTTTATATATCACTCCCCCCTCGCCCCCACCCCAAAGGGGGATGAACTTATAAAATATCCGGAGTCTCACTCTTCATCTCAGCGACCCCGACAACTATGGATTCGACACTCTTTTCGATTATTTTCATATATCACTCTCCCATCGCCCCCTACTACGAAGGGGGCTGAACTTGAACTTAAAAAAAATCCGGAGTGTGACTATTCATCTCAGCGACCACAAAAAGTATGGATTCAACACTACTTTTGATGATTTTTGTATCTGAGTCCCCTTGCCCCCCTGCCCCTAAGGTTTCTTGGCGTGTGTTACCCCCACGTGGTTTGTCTCCTGATACTAAAATCCGGAGTGTCACTATTCATCCCAGCGACCCCGAAAAGTATGGATTCGACACTATTTTAGTTAATTTGTATATCTGAACCCTTCCCCCCCCCCCAAGGTTTCCTGGGCTGTCTTATCCCCACATGGGTTGTCTCCTGATACTAAAAATCCGGAGTGTACAATTCACCTCGACGACCCCGAAAGCTATGTATTCGACACTATTTTTGTTTAATTTTATATATCATTCCCCCCTTGCCCCCCACCCAAATGGGAGCAGAAATTTGACTTTTAAAAAATCGGGAGTGTCACGATTCACCTCAGCGACCCCAAAAACTATGGATTCAACACTATTTTCGGTTATTTTTTACCTGACCCTCCTAACCCCCCACCCCTAAGGGGGGTAGAGGTGGCTTACCCGCACAGTGCTCGTCTCCAGATAGCAAAGAATAAGTTTCAAAATTTGATTGAAATTGCTCCAGTGCTTTAGGAGGAGATGTGTCATTTACACACATACATACATACATACATTTTCGTTTATTTTTATATATCACTCCCCCCTCACCATCCCCCAAAGGGAGTTGAACTTGGACTTTAAAAAACCCGGAGTGTCACTATTCATCTCAGCGACCCCGAAAAGTATGGATTCGACACTATTTTCGTTAATTTGTATATCTGACCCCCTTGCCCCCCCGCCCCTAAGGTTTCCTGGGCTGTCTTACCCCCACATGGTTTGTCTCCTGATACTAAAAATCCAGAGTGTACAATTCACCTCGACGACCCCGAAAACTATGTATTCGACACTATTTTCCTTTAATTTTATATATCACCGAGCTCGATAGCTGCAGTCGCTTAAGTGCGGCCAGTATCCAGTATTCGGGAGATAGTAGGTTCGAACCCCACTGTCGGCAGCCCTGAAGATGGTTTTCCATGGTTTCCCATTTTCACACCAGGCAAATGCTGGGGCTGTACCTTAATTAAGGCCACAGCCGCTTCCTTCCCACTCCTCCGGATACCAAATAATAAGTGTTAAAAATTTGATTGAAATTACTCCAGTGGTTTAGGAGGAGATGTGTCATTTACACACATACATCCATCATCAGTACCCCCTCGCCCCCCACCCAAATGCTGTACTATTCACGTGCAAACATTGACCTTTTCTGGTTAAATTTTAAATGTTGGTAACATACTGTGCTTAGGATGAGCACCTCTTTCATCTGCGTCATGAGCAAAACGTCTCTCTGTATATCAATGTGTTTACAAATTGTTAACTGTGTGCTGTGTGCTGTGCTGGAAGACTAGAGCGGGATAATCACTGGTTGCAAGCCAAACATTATCCACAGCCTATATTTCAAATGTCCTAAAGTGGAGTGAGAGTTTGATGGAAAACTGACTTATTCTGCAGTTCCTATCCCATTCAGTTTATGGGTGTGGAACAGTATTTAATTTGTAACTGTTTAACCTTCTTTACTTTTCCAGCACAGCAATAAAGTTATGAGTTGCATGTATTCCCAATGTGACTTTTTTACTTTTGATGTCACTTGAAGAATCTGCTTGATTGGATGAACCATGTCATATGGTATTATTAACATTTTTGTTTCAACTCTTATGTCGTAAATTTTTGTTTGTAATTGAGCCTTCTCGTATTCTTACCAGTAACATTCATTGGTCAACAGTGAAAAATATGGTTTCTAAAATTCTCAATACATTCCATTCAACACTGTTTTATCAATTAGGCCTACCGGAATTCATGAATTATTTAGAACACCTTCACAAAATACAATAAAATTTACTACTGTTCTCTGGTTGTATCAGGTAAGCTGTTTACTGACATAATATTAGAAAAATTAACAGAAATTCATGGCATATTAAAGAAGTGTCCTACACCATTCATTTATAGTGGTGTTTCACTTATGAGTATGATTCTCAGGAATTAAGAGACAAAAGTATGTCAGTTATAGAAAGTACGATAGACTGATTATAAAGTAGCTCTGTTGAAGGGTCTTTGATGTGGTGATTTGAGGTACCTGACAGTTGAAAACTATTTTTTTTCCTCTCCCAACCAAACAAGAAAAACAAACAAACAAACAAACAAACAAACAAACAAACAAACAAACAAAAAATGAACAAACAAAACATTTGAAGGCAAGATTGGGTACATTAGAACTAATTTGGGCTATTTTTGTCCAGCTATTAAGTGGTTTACTATTTGGACCAAGACACATTTGATGGAGATTATAATAATAATAATAATAATAATAATAATAATAATAATAATAATAATAATAATAATAATAATAATAATAATAATAATAATAATATTAATAATATTAATAATAATATTATTATTAATAATATTATATTATTATAATATTATTATTATTATAATATTAATATTATTATTATTATTATTATTATTATTATTATTATTATTATTATTATTATTATTATTATTATTATTATTATTATTGTACCGGGTGGTACACCTCCACGCCGCTAATTTAAATGCGCGCCAGTTAAAACTCCTCTGCTGGAGGAAGTCTGAACTTTATTGACGGTATTAATTTTCTACCTTCTCAGAAGATGTCACTACCTGTAAATTTTGGAGTTTTAGAACTGTGTCACTTTTGATGTGTTTTTGTTTCGCTTGAAGTAAGAAGTGTGAACTTTCTCTTCTAGAGGACACTACTGAAGATCTACAATAGTGCAACCTAGTGCGGAGTCAAAGAACTACTTTTTTGGAGAAAATTTAATTTCAAGAGTTTGTTCTTTGTTAAATTTCTTTCTGTCATTGTTTAAGTTGGCAATATTTACCCCTTTCTTCCCCTTGTTATGAATGTATCCAATCCCGAATTTCTTCTATTAATTTCTGACCAATCTGGTGTATCTTCCCCAACTTGAATCTGTTGCGGGGTTCTACCCAATAAAGAGTTTGTGGGAGGGTGTTTTCTTTCCCCTAACGCCTAGAACCTTCCGCGAGAGGATATAAACTGCTGATTTTCGGGTCTCCGGGCCACTTCTGTTCCATCTGTCAGTGTATTAAGTACATAGCAGGAGGCGGGAAGCGCCTCTTTCTCCAGCAGCGGTCAACAATAAGGTAATGGCCGATTAATATATTCTTTCTTTGCTAGCTCAGCAGTTTAACTTTCGGGGCGGGTTCTAGGCCTTCCACCATGTAACTTTCCTTTAAAATGTAAAAACTACTGGTATCTATTCTATCTTTCAAACGACATATCGGGATAGAGAGTGCTTAACCCTCTCGAGCTCCCACTCACATCGTCTTGAGGTGAACTTATTTTTCTCAACCAATTCTTCCGTAATGTAATGTAAATTGTTATTAAGTCACCTCTGTAGTATGGGATTAGCCCTTGTATTAATGGCCTAGTGCCAAGTAGGTCTTAAGCAAAGTGTATTAGGAGTGCAAATTCGCCTCCTCTCAAATTGTATTTTAGAGGTCATGTATTAACTTTCTTGTCATTTAACAGACCTCAGTAGGTTGGGTATTTTACCCCTGTGTATATGGCCTTTGAGGACAGCTTAAAGGTGGAGTTCGGAGTGGCCTATGATAGGCTTGTATTTTAAGGGGAAGTTGCCCTTATTGAAAATTGTGTCTCTGCCTCAAGGAGGCTTTTGGGTGTAATTGGAAGCAAATGTTTCTGGCATGTTTGGGGGTTTTCGGCCCCTTTGTTGTATGGTGTTCATTGTAAGGTTGGGCTCTTTGCTCAAGAATTATGTTTCTGACTTTTGAAGCCCCAAATGGGGTACCTATGTAAATGTATTTTTCAATCGTGTTTCGGCTACTAAGTACCTGTTCTATTTGTTGTTACCTAATTTTGCAAAGAAAATATAACCTTGTTAAATTTTAAAATTAATTTCACTTTAGTAGCTTGAGACCTATTCACCACCCAGCACCTTCTTTCATGCATAACTACCACCAAAACACGGTAACAAGTGGTAGCAGAGCGTGGTTGAATGGGTCTCAATTTAGCCCCTTTTGACGGCTACACGCTGTTTTGATCCGAACTCTAACCATTTTCTCAGTTGCTGGAATTTTTTTTGACTTTTTCAAAATTGTTCTGTCATAATGCCCGGCCCTCGCGATGTTCTCCTTCTTAACTACTTGCGCAAGGAGGAGTTGATCTATGAATTAACTATCAGAAATGTGCAATCTGGAGGCACGGTTGCAGTAGACACTAACAAGCTTAGAGAGTCCCTTGATTTGCCCATTTCCATCCCCAATTTGGGAGAGAAAGAAATTGATGACTCTCTTTCCACGATCGTCGAGAATATTACTGGGCTAGCTTCTGTAGTTAGTTTTTTTGATGAAAATGATCCGTCTCCGAATCAAATTAAGCGTGTGCAAGGCAGGCTATATCATTTTTCGAATAGGGTTAACGATCTGTTGTCTCTAAAACTGAATGACGTTCAGAGGAAGGAAGCTAGTACGCTCCTGGAAAATATTTCCGAATTATCTAGTAAGGTCACTCAATTGTTAACTGGGGAAGTTCCTCCCAAATCTGATCAACCCACCATAGTGAATGCAGGTAGTGAGGAAGTGCCTCCCAAGGGAGAAGTTAATAGGATAACCGTTGCTGCTCAAACTATCCCTGCCCCATTGGACAACGAATCTGAACGTCGTGCATCATTGAGTAACATCCGTTCTGAATTAACTTCCTTGCCATTGAAACCTTTACCTACTATGTCACCCGGGTTTAGCAGCTTGCCTCATCCATTGGCAATGTTGCTCAGAGGTATTTCTAAGTTTTCCGTTAATACCACCAGTGATGTAATTTCATTTTTAAGATTTCTAGTTGAATTTCAGGACCATGCCCTTGTGTTTTCTCTGTCTCCATGTCAAATTTTGCAAATTATCTATCCGTATGCTATAGGTATTCTCTCAGACAAAATAGTTAGAGCCATTGCCGAGCAATCATCTATTGAGGATTTCCATGCCCATTTGCTAGCTAACTTCATCCCGGCTAGGGCCAGGTCCTCCCTTATTCAGAAGTACTATTATCGTGTACAGCGCTTGGATGAAAACTTGGCTGATTTCATACAGGACATTAAGTTTTATACTAGGGTGTTTGCCCTTCATTTTCCTGAAGATCAGATTGTACAGGCTATTGTAGAGGGAATTTCACCTCCCTATAGGTCATATTTGTGTTTCGCGGCGTGCCCGCAAACCTTCTCTGAACTTGAAGCATTGGCCGTCTCAGCGGAAGGAGTTAGATACGCCGATTCTTTGCGTGTCGCGAAAGAACCCCCGCCTTCCTTTAGTAACACTCGGCCTCCACCTCGCCGACCAGTCAATCCCCGTAAATGTTATGCTTGCGGGTCGCCTGACCATCTGCGCAACAAGTGTCCGCTGATTAAGTCAAGTGGGACAAGGAATGGAGCCGGGTCATCACAAGGCTGTTTTAAATGTGGGGCTTTCTCACATATTGCCAAGAATTGTCCCAACTCAAATAGCACCCCCTCCTGCTCAACTTCTGGTGCAAATTCCACCTATGCCAATAATAAAAAGTGACTAGTGGCTTCGGCCGAGTCGACTAATCCATCTTCCCGAGACTCAGCCCCTAGTAAACAGGTTGTAAATGCAGAGAACGATCAGCCTTCAAATTCATCTTTTGAATGCCCTAAAGAATGTCTTAGGATTGCGGCGGATACCCCCGCACCTGTTCCTTTTCTTAAGATTGAGTTAAATAACGAGCCTATAACAGCTCTCTTAGATTCAGGCAGTGTTTGTTCGATTATTTCGGCTGAATGGTATTCTAAATTGAAATCGGTTTGTAAACTTCCTGACTATGTCTCTTCTCCTGTTCAATACGTTTCGGCTAATTCATCTCCATTAGAAATTCTAGGTTCCTTACTGGTCAAGATTCGTATTTTTAAGTTTACATGGAAAATTAAATTGTTTGTGGCCAAGCAATTGTCTTGCCCCATTATATTGGGAGCTGACTTTATTTCTCACACTGGTCTTGTGCTCGATCTCCAGTCTAGGTCGTGCACATTCAAATTTGCTTCTAGTTGTAAAATACCACTATTAAAGTGTAATTCTGTGTCATGTTCTTCTATTTCGCCTACCCAGGATGAGATGTTGTTAGACCTTAGACATCTACCTGAGGAGCAGGCTGATAGTATTCGCAAACTGTGTCAGTCGTTACCCGAGGTGTTCTCTGATACTCTTGGTGTTACTGACCTTATTGAATACAAAATTGAGGTCACGGATTCGATTCCTGTCCGTTTTCCACCTTATAGGCTATCTCCACCTAAAATGAAGGCTCTGAAAGAAATTATCGATCAGATGTTGAAGGATGGTATTATTAGGCCCTCTAAGTCGGCGTATTCATCGCCTATTTTTCTAGTCCCGAAACCCCAAGGAGGCTTCAGGCCTGTCATTGATTACAGGGCTCTCAATCGGAAGGTGGTGTTGCAATCTGTGCCCCTTCCTGACCTTCATTCTTGTTTTTCATGGTTTCGTAAGGCCAAGTTCTTCACCATCTTGGACTTAAATCAGGCCTATAATCAAATTCCCCTTGCCGAAGAGTCTAAACACCTTACAGCGTTTGCCACGGACTGGAATTTATATGAATACAACCGCGTGCCTTTCGGGCTCCCTACGGGAGCAGCTGTGCTCACTAGGCTACTAGATAGGGTCTTCTCCGACATCAAATTCGAGTACTTATATCACTATTTAGATGATGTCGTCGTATTTTCAGAGACTTTTGAAGAACATCTAGATCATCTGCGAGAAGTTCTCGATCGACTTCGTAAGGCTGGGTTAACTGTTAAGTTGTCCAAGGTTGCCTTTGCTAAGCCCTCTATGTCATTCCTAGGGCATATTGTGTCACCCGATGGTGTAGCAGTCGATCATTCTAGAACACAGGCCATCCGTGATTTTAAACCTCCCAAGGACATTAAAGGTATCGCCCGGTTCATTGGTATGGTGAATTTCTTCAGAAAGTTCATTCCTAACTTTGCTAATAGAGCGGCGCCATTGAACCTTCTTCGTAGGAAAGGCATCAAATTCGAGTGGGGACCTTCTCAACAAGCCGCTTTTGAAGATCTGAAATTAGCTCTCTGTAATGCCCCTGTCCTTGCCATGCCTGATTTCTCAAAGAAATTCATCGTCCAAACGGACGCGTCATCGTCAGCTGTAGCTGCAGTCCTTCTTCAAGAGACTGAACTAGGGAGGCGCCCCATCGCCTATGCATCTAGGACTCTCTCGGCTCAAGAAGCAAAGTACTCCATATATGAGCTTGAAGGTTTGGCAGTCTTATTCGCCTTAGAAAAGTTCCGTCTCTATCTGGAACACGTCAAATTCGACCTGGAGACAGATAATCAAGCCTTAAGCTGGGTCTTAGGTAGGCCGCGTCGTACTGGTCGTATAGCCCGCTGGGCTATTCGTATTTCCGCCTTCCAGTTTGATGTTAGACATATCAGAGGTACCGAAAATGTTGTTGCTGATGGACTCAGCCGTATGTTTCATAACGACGTCGAGACCCACGAACCGGTCGACAGTTCATCACCTTCCGAGTCCATACTATCTGGTGTTAATGCCATCTTAACAGATGCTCCCATGCTTTTTAGGGATATTGAGAAATACCAACGTGAAGATCCGACGCTGGCTCCGATAATGGAAACCCTTTCTTCTGGGGAACATGTTGTCCCTTATGTTCTGAGGAATGGTGTTCTATGTTGCCCTTCGAGGCATGATAAGATGATGAAAGTTGTTGTTCCAGCGGTTCTTGTACCTATGATCTTCAAGTATTATCATGAGACCCCATTAAGAGGGCATCTTGGTATCTTTAAAACCCGTGAAAAGATTCGTGAAATGTTCATCTGGAAAGGTATGGACGGCGAAATTCGTGAACTTGTAAAAGCTTGTAAATCTTGTTTGCTCAGTAAACCGACCATGTCCACCAAGGTAGGCCTCTTGTCTTCTCAGCAAGCGTCGCGCCCCATGGAACGCCTGTATATTGATTATGTAGGACCCTTCCCCCAGTCAAAGGGGAATGCCAACAAGTTCATCTTTGTATGCGTAGATGGTTTTACAAGATTTTCGTGGTTATTTCCGACTAAGCTGGCTACCGCTCAGTCTACAATTACTTGCTTAAATTCTATTTTTGCTTCTTTTGGTCCGTGCCAATATATTGTATCTGATAATGCTAAGGCTTTTACATCTAATCTTTTTCGTAAATTCTGTTTTGACTTATCCATCTCTCATGTAACTACTTCTGCTTATTACCCTCAACCATCTCTGGCTGAACGGGTTAATCGTAATCTCAGGTCCGCACTTATTGCCTATCATCATGAAGATCATTCCAGGTGGGACACGTCCCTGCATTGGTTAGCTTTTGCCTTGAATTCGGCGGTTCACGAATCTCACAAGTTTACTCCAGCTTCTTTGATGTTTAAGTTTGTTCCCAACACGCCGCTCTCTAACCTCTGGTCTCTGAGTGACATTCTGCCCGAGACAATAGATCCGGACGACATTAAAGATCTTTGGAAGAAGGCTAAAGCTAATCTTAAAGTATCTCATGAAAAGGTTAGGGAAAGGTATGATCGTGGACGGAGACCCACCCCTTTAAAGGTAGGTGACCAAGTAATGGTCAAAAATTTTGTTCCCGCGGGCAAGCTTGCCCCCAGATTCCATGGGCCATGTGTTATTCTCGATTTCCTCACCCCGGTTACGTTGTTATTAAGCAATCCAGCCACCGAGAGGATATTTAGGGTTCACCTGTCCCAGGTGAAACCGGTGTAATTTCTGTGTTAACTTGCTTCATATTATTTTGAAAGGATATGAAGGTTATATATTTTTTTTTTTTGAGTTTCGCTTTTAAGGCATTCTGCCCCTTCTGTAATATTTTGGTTTTAGATGTAAGCCTTTTGTAAAACCTGCCCCGAGCCGTTAAACTGCCATCCTGTCCTTGCCACGGCCATTACCACGCTCCCGTCTCCTGCTCCACCTTACACAGTGGCTTAACTTATGCCATGGATATTTGCACGCCGCTGGCCCCTCAACCTCTCCACAAGCCTGTACCCTCAAAGAAGATGATAGTCCAACACAATTCTGCCGCCTAGCTTTAATGTTTCAGTGCCCCCGCAGCCGCGCGGCGCTGTCCCGCGGCTGGGTTCGAGGACGGGCCCCCTCGGCCCCAGCGAGGACGACATGTGCACGGCGAGCCGGAGCTCTCCTCCCGGCCTAGGCTGATGTGCGGCGCACGACCTGCTACTTGCCCGCAGCCTGTATATGTTCACCGCGGGCGCGGCGTGCTTCAACACCTCTGCTCCCCTCATAGTGCGGGCGAGCGGTATCTCAGGGTACTTGAGGGGTCCGAGCGGTTCCCTTTGGACGCAAGCTGCAACGGCCGGTCTGGCCATCCAACTTAGCCTACATCAACTACATGGACAGTCACTATAAGAGATGACTACACTTGGGAATTCAACAACAAATTTGGTGGACATTGCAAAATGTTTCATCACCTTTTAAAAGATTATCTTCAGAAATTCGCCTTCTACAAACATAAATACTTTACGTTACCAATTACAACAAAATTTTGGAACTGAATCAAACCCAATTAAGAAATTTCTCAAATACTTCTGCAATTTATTTTAATATCAACATCAAAACTTGGACCTTATTTTCAAACAAAAGTTTATGTTCTTCTGTGTTACCCCTTGGAGGAACTTTTGGGGGGGGGGAGGTCTGTACCGGGTGGTACACCTCCACGCCGCTAATTTAAATGCGCGCCAGTTAAAACTCCTCTGCTGGAGGAAGTCTGAACTTTATTGACGGTATTAATTTTCTACCTTCTCAGAAGATGTCACTACCTGTAAATTTTGGAGTTTTAGAACTGTGTCACTTTTGATGTGTTTTTGTTTCGCTTGAAGTAAGAAGTGTGAACTTTCTCTTCTAGAGGACACTACTGAAGATCTACAATAGTGCAACCTAGTGCGGAGTCAAAGAACTATTTTTTTGGAGAAAATTTAATTTCAAGAGTTTGTTCTTTGTTAAATTTCTTTCTGTCATTGTTTAAGTTGGCAATATTTACCCCTTTCTTCCCCTTGTTATGAATGTATCCAATCCCGAATTTCTTCTATTAATTTCTGACCAATCTGGTGTATCTTCCCCAACTTGAATCTGTTGCGGGGTTCTACCCAATAAAGAGTTTGTGGGAGGGTGTTTTCTTTCCCCTAACGCCTAGAACCTTCCGCGAGAGGATATAAACTGCTGATTTTCGGGTCTCCGGGCCACTTCTGTTCCATCTGTCAGTGTATTAAGTACATAGCAGGAGGCGGGAAGCGCCTCTTTCTCCAGCAGCGGTCAACAATAAGGTAATGGCCGATTAATATATTCTTTCTTTGCTAGCTCAGCAGTTTAACTTTCGGGGCGGGTTCTAGGCCTTCCACCATGTAACTTTCCTTTAAAATGTAAAAACTACTGGTATCTATTCTATCTTTCAAACGACATATCAGGATAGAGAGTGCTTAACCCTCTCGAGCTCCCACTCACATCGTCTTGAGGTGAACTTATTTTTCTCAACCAATTCTTCCGTAATGTAATGTAAATTGTTATTAAGTCACCTCTGTAGTATGGGATTAGCCCTTGTATTAATGGCCTAGTGCCAAGTAGGTCTTAAGCAAAGTGTATTAGGAGTGCAAATTCGCCTCCTCTCAAATTGTATTTTAGAGGTCATGTATTAACTTTCTTGTCATTTAACAGACCTCAGTAGGTTGGGTATTTTACCCCTGTGTATATGGCCTTTGAGGACAGCTTAAAGGTGGAGTTCGGAGTGGCCTATGATAGGCTTGTATTTTAAGGGGAAGTTGCCCTTATTGAAAATTGTGTCTCTGCCTCAAGGAGGCTTTTGGGTGTAATTGGAAGCAAATGTTTCTGGCATGTTTGGGGGTTTTCGGCCCCTTTGTTGTATGGTGTTCATTGTAAGGTTGGGCTCTTTGCTCAAGAATTATGTTTCTGACTTTTGAAGCCCCAAATGGGGTACCTATGTAAATGTATTTTTCAATCGTGTTTCGGCTACTAAGTACCTGTTCTATTTGTTGTTACCTAATTTTGCAAAGAAAATATAACCTTGTTAAATTTTAAAATTAATTTCACTTTAGTAGCTTAAGACCTATTCACCACCCAGCACCTTCTTTCATGCATAACTACCACCAAAACACGGTAACAAGTATTATTATTATTATTATTATTATTATTATTATTATTATTATTATTATTATTATTATTACCATGGTTTGGTGGATTGCAGAGGGGTAAAAGAAGTGGGTCTATCTACAATATCAAAATTAATTTTAAACTTGAACTGAATGTTGTATTTCTTCAAAACAACAAACTTAACAAATTTTCACTTGGTGAAAATAACAATGATATTTCAGGTACAATGCCAAACAAGGGTAGAACACCCCATAATAGGGAATTTAACAATCTTGGGCTTCAAGCCCTAGATTTACAATTTCTGAGCTACAAGCTCAAGTTTACAAAATTTACAAAACTGAGGAATAATTTAGTCAAGGGCAGAAATCCCCTCATTCAAGAGCACTTGCTCCCAAAATTACAATATCTAGCCTTCCAGAGGCACCCTTCACTATTTCAAAACTTGAAAAGAGCTTACATGCTCTCGATTTCTTACAGCCCACTCAAGGCAACATCACATCACAATCTTACACTCTCTGGCCTCGCAAGGCACGAATTACAAAATGGAAATAATTTTACACAGGGGTATCTAGTACCCAACCTAGCAGGCCTTTGCGAAAAATGAACAGATTAAATAAACGGCCCAAACATAAACTGAATTGAGGCGTACACTGCACTCCCAGATAATGAAAATTTATAAACCTACAGGGCTCTCAGCCGATGAAACTGGGGCTAGTCCCAAGCTACTGAGGTGGCTCGCATGGAAATAAGTTTAATACATTAGAGAAAGGAAAACAGGTACAAAATCGTAGTCACCTCAAACCAAGATGAAGGGGAGCTCGAGAAGGTAACTCACTCTCTATCCCCGATTTACAGTTAAAGACTTTATGAACTTTTACATTAGCCAAAAGAAAATTTACATTTTAGAAAAGTTTTGTTACATAGTTAAAAATTTGGACCTTCCCCATAGATAAATTTGCGGTGGCAGCAAGAAAGATAGAATTTACGTGGCCATTACCTGGTAGATGTTCTGCAGGCCAAAGAAACAGGTGCCCCGCCTCCCGCCTTAACACACACACTTAGAAAGATGGCGATCAATAGACAAGTAAACTTGAAAAGCCACAGTTTATATACCCTCAGGGAAGGTTCGAAAGGATTCTGGGCTAATCCGGACACACCCTCTCATTTTTATTGGCTGAACCCAAAAGTTACACTCAAAACCGAACAAGAAGCCTGTGATAGGCTGAAAATTAATTACAGAAAATTTTCATTGGCCGGATTCAAAACTGGCGGAATGAGACAGAAGTGTTGCAAACCTAGGATTACATAAAAAACAAATGAAAGTTGAGAAAACCTATAAACACAAAATTTCTTTCAATAAGACTTCCTTTTCCTTGCACCAGAGTGCATGACAATAGTTTTTTGGTAGTGACATTTGTGGAAAAACGTCCAAACTTCTTGATGTACAGCAAAACAAAACCAAGAGAAATCCAATCTGTTTAAGAAACTTCGCAGTAACACAATTATTATTACAGTAGTGACATCTTCTGATTAAAGTCTCAACTTTATGTACAGTAGTAGCAATTTCACATTTTGGTTGCAGGTTCTTCAGGGTCTTCCTGAAGGTCTTTTCCCATTAAGAGATCCCTTGTATAGATTTACTGGTGCTCCGTTATCCTGCATCCTCAGTACATGCTTAGCCTGAACAGTCTGTTGGATTCTATCACACCCTTTGTAGTGTGTGGTCCAAAGAGGGTGTAAATCTCATAATTAGATCTTTTCTGCCAGCTTTGAGGGATAAGATCGAACTATGGGTCAAATATTTTTCTAAACCTTATTCTCAAAGACTTGCAACTGCTGCTGCTCTTTCCTGGTTATATGCCATGTCTCAGAACCATAGAGAATTACTGGTCGAATGATTGTATTGTAGATTTACAAGATACTTGTGCTTCGCTACGTGTTTAAAATGAAAGTTATTATTCAAAGTTTTACATTTTGGAGAGTCCACTGTCAGCTGAGCCTGTAAAGTACATCCTCAGTTAGTACGTCAAACGTTTTTAGAGGAATGATTATTTATTTTATAATCTACCACTCATTTGAACCCCGTACGGAAGAATTTGAATGTTTTAAACCATATCTGATTTAACACCTAGGACATAAAAGAGACCAACCTGTGAAATTTTTATTTTGTACGTCAAACAATAATGGAGGAATGAATACTTTTTTAATGGGTGAATGTATTGAAATATTTATTAATATCTGGGATATAGAAAACAAGCCGTCATAAAATAGTAATGTTTGTGCCTGAAATGGTTTTGGAAGAATGGATATTGTGTTTTTGAGAGTCAACTACCATCTAAAACTCTTAGGGGACAATGTTTTGAAGTATACGGTACTTTACACCTAGGACATAAAAGAAGACCCTTCTCGTAAAACTGAAACTTTGTATGCCAAACGGTTTTGGAAGGATGAATAATTTTATTTATGGAGCTAATCTCATTTGATACTTTAGCGGTGGAACATTTAAAAATATTTCCTATTTCACACCTAGGATTTATATATTGCTATTTGGAATTTTGTCTTCGTACAATAAACCATTTTGGAGGAAGGAATTAATTTTTTTTTTCAGATCTCAACCCCCATTTAACTCTCTGGGAGATTAAATTTGTTTCAAACCTTCTGTTATTTAACACCTAGGATACCATTTGACATTTTAACTTTGTAATTCACACGGTATCACATAAACGTATACTTTTGTCATCATTCCTTATCCCCCAGTCAAAACCCCTCAGCGCTGTATTGTTTGAAGTCCACTTCTAATTTGTATCCTCATAAAAAAGTTCAACTCATTTTACACCCCCTTTAAGTTGATTCCCTCCCTCCCCCCCCCCAAAAAAAGAATGTGTGTTTCTTTATTTTTACAGGAGATTCCAAATACCAATTTTTACATCTGTAACATCTTCAGTATTTGATGTGTAAGTATCCCCATAAAAAAAAAAAATTCAACCAAGTTCACTTCTCTTCACCAACCTCAGCCCGTAAGTGGATTTTCTGAAAACAAAAACGATGTGTTTATTTTTAAAAGAGGTTCTAAATACCAATTTTCATGTCTGTAAAACATCTTCAGTTTTTGAGATATAAGTGTCCACATAAAATGAATTCAACCCCTCTTTCAGTCTATTTTACCCCCCCCTGCAAGCAATTTTTCCAAAAACAAAAACGTATGTGTTACTTTATTTTTAAAAGAGATTAAAAATACCATTCTTTCATCTGTTTTTGAGATATACTCACCAGGCTGAGTGGGTCAGACGGTTGAGGCGCTGGCCTTCTGACCCCAACTTGGCAGGTTCTATCCTGGCTCAGTCGGGTGGTATTGGAAGGTGCTCAAATATGTCAGCCTCGTGTCGGTAGATTTACTGGCATGTAAAAGAACTCTTGCGGGACTAAATTCTGGCACCTTGGCGTCTCCAAAAACCGTAAAAGTAATTAGTGGGATGTTAAGCCAATAATATTATTATTGAGTTATACTCATTTTAAAAATTCACCCCCTTTGTCAGTCCTGTTCACCCTAACCCCCAAGTAGGTTTTCCAAAAACAAAACATATATGTGTTTCCTTATTTTTTAAGAAGATTCCAAATACCATTTTGCATGTCTGTAACATCTTCAGTATTTGATGTACAAGTATCCCCATAAAAATAATTAAGTTCACTTCTCTTCATCCACCCCACCCCCCGTAAGTGGATTTTCCTAAAACAAAAAAAATATGTGTTTCTTTGTTTTTAAAAGAGATTCCAAATACCAATTTTCCTGTCTGTAACATCTTCAGTTTTTGAGATATAAGTATCCACATAAAAATAATTCATTTTTTTTTGCTATGGGCTTTACGTCGCACCGACACAGATAGGTCTTATGGCGACGATGGGGTAGGAAAGGCCTAGGAGTTGGAAGGAAGCGGCCGTGGCCTTAATTAAGGTACAGCCCCAGCATTTGCCTGGTGTGAAAATGGGAAACCACGGAAAACCATTTTCAGGGCTGCCGATAGTGGGATTCGAACCTACTATCTCCCGGATGCAAGCTCACAGCCGCGCGCCTCTACGCGCACGGCCAACTCGCCCGGTAAAAAAAAATAATAATTCAACCCCTTTTTCAGTCCTTTTTACACAACCCCCTCACTGAAGTGTTTTTTTCCTGAAAACAAACAAATACATGTTACTTTTATTTTAAAAGAATACATACATACATCTTAAGCGATGGGTCAGCGAACGAGGCTTCTCCACCAGTTGCAGTCCCTGAACTTCTCTCCTTCTTCAATGCTTTCCAAAGTATGTCCTCGCTGTTGAATGTCAATCTTCACCATGTCCTTGTACCTGAGTCTTGGTCGCCCTCTTGGTCTTTTGTCTTCAAGTTTTAGATCGTACATTTTTTTTGTAATCTGTTATCACCCATGCGTCGCATATGTCCATACCATCTCAGTCGCTGCGCTGTTATTTTGTCCTGCAGTCTTACAACTTGAGCCTGCTTGCGGATTTCCTCATTACGGACTCTGTCCCTCCGTGTTTTGCCGATCATGCTACGGACAAATTTCATTTCTGCTGCCTGCATTCTACTAACATCTTTGTTTCTCATGGTCCATGTGTCCCAAACATAGGTCAGGATTGGTACGTAATAAGTTTCATATATGACTCTCTTACATTTTGTTGGTATTTTCTTGTTCCATATTATGTCTTTAACTATTTTGTAAAAGTTGTTACCTTCCTGAATTCTGTGGGAAATTTCCTTATCTATAGAACCAGTATCAGAGAGAACACTTCCAAGATATTTGAACTGATGGTTCATCTGTAGCTGTTTCCCCTCCATTTCAATGTGTCCCATTGGTTGCCCGTATCTCTTCATGACCATAACTTCACTTTTCTCTTGGCTGAAGATGAGTCCATATTCTTTAGCAGATTCTGCCCAGGAGTTTATTTGTCCTTGAAGATCTTCTTTAGAGTCTCCCCACAATCATATATCATCCGCGAACAATATAACTTTCATTTTCTTACCTCCAATGGTTTGGTGAACTTTTCTCTGAATCTCGTTCATCACAGTGATGAAAAGAAGAGGAGACAGAACACCACCCTGTCTTAACCCAGATTTTATATCAAAGGTTTCAGTCATTCCTACAGGTGTTTTGACTTTACTTCGGGTATCTTCATACAAATTCTTGATCCGGTGTATCATGTCATCCTGTCTTCCAGTTTTCTTCAGTGCTTTCCACACCTTCTCTCTATTCACTGCATCAAATGCTTTCTTGATATCCAGAAAGGCTAACCACAAATCTCGGTTGTGTTCATAGTATTTTTCCATTAACTGACGGACTGTAAAGATTAAAACAGTTGTTGATCTCCCCTTCCTGAATCTATACTGTTCTTCAAAGAGGTTCTCTTCAATAAGGGGTCTGATTTTATGCTGTATAATTCTTTCATAAAGTTTACCAACTTGAGATGTTAAAGTGTTCCCTCTATAGTTGGAACATTTCTTTCTGTCTCCTTTCTTGAAGATTGGAATTATGATGCCTGTTTTCCAATCGACTGGTATGTCCCCTTCTTTCCAGATCTTACGAAAGATTCTGTAGATCCAGTGTTTTCTAGAAAGGCCCATTGCCTTGATCATTTCTCCATTAATTTCATCAGCCCCTGCTGATTTTCCAGTTTTGATGTATTTTCAGGCATATTCTACATCATTCCATGTTAATTCTAACCTGTTGTCAGAGGCAGACTTGCAGGAGGTAGTAACGGTACTGTCTTTTTGTGTAGGATGCATGCAATTCACATTTAGTAATTCATCAAAGTAAGTCCTCCAAGTCTCTTTGATCTTCTCATCTTCAGTGATCAAATTTTCGTTATCATCTCTTAGGTATTTGGAGTGTTCTTTATCTCTTTTTCTATTTTTCATCATCCCATATAACAATTTCTTATTACCATTACCATCTTTCAATTCATCACTCCACTTGTTCAACCACTTCTCTCGTTCTTCTGTAACAACTTTGTTTGCTTGTTTTTTAGCAACCCTGTGTAGTTCCTTATTATGATCAGTCCGGTTCTTGAAATATTTTCTGAACATGTTGTTCTTGTTCAGGACAGCAGTGCTTGTTCTGTCATTCCACCATGGAGTTTCTTTCCATCTTCTTGTGCCACTGGTTCGTCCACAAACCTTCTTAGTTATCATTACTAGATTTTCTTTCAGATCCTTCCATTCCTCCTCAACTGTTCTTTCATCTGTCTTTGGTATCACTGTTTTGATGTTTTCTTGGAACTCTATTATTCTATCACTGTCCTTCAGCTTCCAGGTCTTGAGTTTCTTTACCTGTGTGGTTCTTACTTCTTTTAACTTGTTAAACTTTAAGTATCCAATGAGGAGTCTATGATCACTTTCCAGGGAGACACTAGGAATCACTTTTACATCTAACAGTCTATTTTGTAGTTGTTTCTCGATCAAAACGTAATCTATAAGAGATCCACTTTTTCCATCCCATCCATATCTTGTGACCTTATGGCTTTTTTGTTTTTGATACCATGAGTTCCCTATTATAAGGTTGTTTCTCAGGCAGAGGTCAAGTAGTCTAGTTCCTTCTGGGTTTCGTGGACCCCATCCATGTGCTCTTAGAATACTTTCATATCCATCTCTCACAGTTCCTACTTGAGCATTCATATCCCCTATGATATTTGTTCCATCTCCTCTTATTCTTTCCTCTTTGTCTTCTTCACATCTGTAATGTGTTAAGTTTTTGATATATGCTGTAAATATGCTCCTTTTAAAAATGTATTTCCTTTAACACTTCCTCTTATGTGGATTTTCAGAAAACAAATGTTGCATGTTCCTTTACTTTTACAGGAGATCCCAAATACCAATTTTCACGCCTGGAAGATATTATTTTTTTGAGATATATTCATTTTAAAAATCACTCCCCCCCCCCATGTCACTCCTGTTCATCACCCCTTAAGTAGATTTTCCAAAGACAAAAAAATATCTGTTTCTTTGTTTTTAAAGGAGATTTCAAATACCAATTTTCATGTCTGTAACACCTTCAGTTTTTGAGATATAAATATCCACATAAAAATAATTTGACCCCATTTTCAGTCCTTTTAACTCCCCCCCCAAAAAATTGAAGTGTTTTATTACAAAAACATAGAAATATGTGCTACTTTTATTTTTAAAAGAAATTAAGAAAATTTTCACGTCTGTAAACATGTTAAGTTTTTGATATATACTGTACTAGCTCATGTACCCGTGCTTTGCTGCGGAATTCTACTTTGTATACAAAATTCTAGGTTAGGTAGTGTACACGTTGTGAGCAAGATTGTCTTAAATTGTATAGCTCTTAACGTTACCCTAGAAATGCGACGGGAAGTCACCAAACATCACACATTTTCTCACTTTTAACGAACAGGACTACGCTGCCTATCTAACAGTCCAAAGTTCCAGACCTGGAATGACCAAACCGCAGACAGCCCTGATCCGTGAACACTCTTCGGCTTTCTTCGGCGAGGAGAGGGTCGAATAGCGGAGACTCCCAGGGAGAAAACTATGCCCAATTACTATTCTGTTTGTTTGTTTTTGATTTTGAAGTAAAGCAACTTGGCACTTTCTAAGCCTATTTCCGATTGGTCAAATGATTTTGTATTGTTGAAAATGGTTACGCATGCAAAAGTCATGTCCGTCATCAAGTTGTGGTATCGTATCATTAAGACATATCAAATGCAATAAAGTATTGAAGACACCAAGTTGCTTTACTTCAAAATCAAAAACAAACATTGGCGCCCAACAGCACGGCTCTCGATAACCTGAGATGTTCAAAACAAGCAAGATCATGAAATGTGAAATGCAGAAGTGAAAACAATGCGTTGCAATTGAGGTTAAGCACCGGAGTAAAAATACAACACGTCTCGAATTCGTGGAATCATTCACGGATATTGCATTCTCGTTCATAACGAAAATCAGACCGCTGAGGCCAACAACTTCAACGGATTGCAGCATAAATCAGTAATCAAGCAAGTACGATTCGAGTTTTCGTACTTGGTACATCCAAAGAAGTAAAGACAAGATTTCAAGATTTACATTCTCCTCGCCGCTCAAGGCAAGAATCTCCGTGAGGGCGTGAGTCTCTTTGACATATACACCATCCTTGCTATACATACGGTACTCTTATAGATTCTAGCCTCTTTCTCTCAACGCACGTTTTCGTAACATAAACATGCAGTGATCAACATAATAATAATAAGAAAAAATAATAACAATTCAAGCCCATTGATCCTCCTGTTGTCATAAATATAAAAGATCCATATTATTTTGTCACATAACCTCAATTCAGCAACACGATTCCTTTGAATTTATACATAACCTTCACTCAATCCATTCGAGCTTTCACAGCATAACCTTAATTTCAATATGTCGCAACTAACGAAATTGAAACAATCGCGTAGTCGAGTAAAAGGCACGTTAACAAGAATAATAAAGTCGATTACAGCTGACACGTCAAAATCAGAGGCGAAGGTTAGAATTAAAAAATGTGAAGAGCTATGGAATTCTTTTGAAGAAATACAAATTAAAATTGAGGAAACAGAGGTCACTGATGAAACAGCTGCACTACAGTTTCAAGAGGAATGTGAGGGAGAGCGATAGCTTTTTGAATCTATTTATTTCCGCGCAGTTACGCAACTGCAAACGATAATAGATGAAGCAGATGATGTTCAAAATAATTTACTAGCTCAAATGAACACGGCAGTAAACAACGCCGTTCATCAACAGGAAGTTCCACAACATCATAACAGAAGAATACATAAATTACCAGAAATTAAATTACCGGAATTTAACGGCGAATTCACAAAATGGTTGCTTTTTAAGAACAGTTTTGAGTCAACCATTCATAATGCTACTCAACTAACAAATATCCAAAAATATCAGTATCTGATCGGTCTTCTGCAGGGCGAGGCACGCAAAGTCATTCAAGGTTTTACCATTTCAGAAGAAAACTACACAAGTGCGTGGAACTTGCTTGTAGATACATATGATAATCAAATGATGATAATCGAGACACATCTAGATGAACTTTTCAAGTTTCCTACAGTTTTTAAGGAGAACAAATCTGAATCACTCAGGCAATTACAATTTCATATTCAAACTCACATGGCTTCATTAAAAGCAATGAAGCAACCGGTACAATATTGGGACACATTGGTTATTCATCTAGCAAAGAAGCAGCTGGATTTCATTGAGCAAAGAGACCGGCAGGAAAGGGTGAAAGGCAACACTCCAGAGAAGATGCCAACACTGGATGATTTCTTGAAATTTTTAAGTGAGCGTTCCCAATCATATATGCTTTTAAATCTTAACAAAACCAAGGCATTGAACACAAAGGCAAATCCAAAGGACAAACAACCTAGCAAGAAAGTTGTTATGACGACGACTCAGGGAAGCTGTAATCTGTGTGGTGGAAGTCACCCCATTTTTATATGTGAAGAATTAATTAAACGATCAGTTGAAGAGAGAAGAAAACTGCTTCAAGAAAAAGGACAGTGTCATAACTGTTTGAAACCAGGACATATTGCAAGAAATTGCAGAGGATCAAAATGCAAGAAATGTGGACTTCTTCACAACACACTTTTACATGCTGAGGAAGATGACAAACAGAAACAAAATGTTAAAGAAAATCAAGTGCCCATAAACCCGTGTGTCGAATCTCAGCATTCACCTGCTTTACTCAATGTGAGCTTGGCGAAAGGAATAACATCACAAATACTTTTGTCAACAGCTTTAATTGATGTGAAAGATGTTCACGGAAGAAGAATGACATGCCAAGCCTTACTGGATCCGGGATCTCAGTCGAATCTAATAAAGGAAGGTCTTTATAATAAACTTGGTTTACCGAATGTCAAGACAAACACACAGATCATTGGAGTAGACTGTTCCAAAGTGGAAACAAAAAGAATTACGAGAGTACACCTCGCTTCAACGAATGACGGATTTGAGGTGGAAGCAGAATTTCTAGTTTTGCCAACTATAACAGGACGATTGCCACAGTTGGAGATCAAGAAGGACAAGATTATTATTCCAAAGGACATTCACTTGGCAGATCCAACATTCAACAAGCCTGGAGACATCGACATGTTAATTGGTGCAGGACTTTATTGGAAAATAGTCCACCCAAGAATGAAGCTGAAGGACAACCAGCTCTGCAAAACACCCGATTAGGCTGGATTATAGGTGGTGAAGTTTTTGAGAACAAACAAGGATTAACAACAACATGCATGAAAATTAGCAATCAACAATTATCAGATCAGATGGAAAAATTTTGGAAACAAGAAGCAATTCCGGAAATTCAACATTACACGTTAGAAGAAAGAATATGTGAAAGACATTTCACAGACACCGTTTCGAGAGATATGACAGGTAGATTCATCGTAAGGCTCCCTATTAAGCCAGATGTCATCCTCGGAGAATCAAGAATACACGCACTAAACAGACTAGAATCATTAGTCAAGAGGTTAAGCAGACACCCTGAACTCAATACTGCTTATGCAGATTTCATGAATGAATATGAAAAACTAGGACATATGAGCTTGATTGAAAGAAACCAAAATCAAGATGTACCAAATTCATACTTCATACCCCATCAACCAGTGGTACGTCCAGATAGTGAGACCACAAAGGTCAGAGTGGTATTTGATGCCTCGGCAAAAACATCACTCGGGACATCACTCAATGACAAGCTTATGACGGGACCTAATTTACAGCGAGATCTTTTTCACATTGTACTTAGATTTCGCAGCCATAAGTACGTCATGACGGCAGATGTGGAAAAGATGTTTCGGCAAATCCTCATCCATCCTGAAGATCGAGCATTCCAGCAGATTTTGTGGAAAGCGGAATCTTCAGCCCCTGTGAGGATTTATCAGTTGAATACAGTAACATATGGAACAGCATCAGCACCTTACCATGCCATGAGATGCCTAAATGAATTGGCTACTCTTCATGAAAATGAATTTCCAGCAGCAGCAAAGGCTATTCGCGATGATTTTTATATGGATGACTGCTTAAGTGGTGGAGACATTCTAGAAGACGTGATCGGGCTACGGCGGCAAATACAAAATATACTCAAGAGTGGTGGAATGCATTTGAGGAAATGGAGGTCCAACAGCAAAGAGATCTTGCAGGATTTGGAGAGCAAAAGCAACGAAGGGACTTTACTGGTTTTAGACAAAGGTGAAGCTAGTAAGACTCTTGGACTCCTCTAGGACTCAGCACAAGATTGCCTTAAGTTTCGAGTTGAGCTGGCAAAGCAGTCACCAAGATCCAAAAGAGAAGTCGCCTCCAAAATCGCACAGATTTTTGATCCACTAGGACTCGTGGGTCCAGTACTGATCAAAGGGAAGATGTTGATGCAACACTTATGGGTAGATGGATGTGAATGGGATCAGCCATTATCTCGAGAGCACCTTCAGATTTGGAACGAGTATTATGCGTCTTTAGAAAGACTGAACAACATCAGAATTATGAGAAACATAAATCCTGGGAATTGCTCTGGCTCTTTTGATTTGTTTGGATTTAGTGATGCTTCAGAGAAGGCTTTTGGAGCATGCATTTGTGCAGTTTTTCAAACGCAAAGTGATCTCTACATTTCCAATTTACTTTGTGCGAAGACGAAAGTAGCTCCTTTAAAAACCATTTCGTTGCCAAGACTCGAATTGGAGGCAGCCCTTCTTCTTGCACAACTTGTCAAAACAACAGTGAGTGCTTTGAAAGAAAAAATTGGTCAGATCAGATTATGGAGTGACAGTACAATTGTTTTGGGATGGATCAACACTGAGCCAAGGCTGCTGAAGACATTTGTGGCAAACAGGATTGCAAAGATTCAAGAAGCCACTGATTCAACCACCTGGAAGCATGTTCCTTCGACTAAAAATCCAGCTGATCTTCTCTCAAGAGGAATTACTTCAGCAGAACTCGAAGATAAAAAGCTGTGGTGGAGTGGACCTTCTTGGCTTCGCACACAACGTCAACAACCGGAGCATTCAGAAGAATTCGAAACAGAACTACCAGAGCTGAAGGTCACAGCAGTTACGTTGACAGCAACATCAACCAGCATTCTACTGAATAAATTCTCGTCATTTCCGAAATTATGCCGTATAGTAGCATATTGTCAAAAATTCATTTATAATTGCAAACTCAAGCCGCCAGAAAGGAAAAAAGGTTCACTAGAAATACAAGAAACTTGTAAAGCAGAGAAGCAGGTAGTCAAATGGACACAATTAGAAGCATTCCCTCAAGTACTACATTGCTTAATTAATAATCAAGACCCTCCCAAAGAAGAGTTCTCTAAAGTCACTCAGTCCGTGTCTGGATAGTGACGGATTGATTAAGGTTGGAGGAAGGCTTCGTTTTTCGGAGCTAACATCAGAACAGAGACATCCTGTACTTCTACCAGCTAATCATCACATCACCAGAATGATCATGGAAAATGAACATCGTCGTCTGAAGCATTGTCCCCCAGAGCAACTGCTACATGCAACTCGACAACGATATTGGCCTATCAGCGGCAGAAGAGAAGCGAAAAGGATTGTCAAGAGGTGTTTGAAGTGCTTTTGTTACCATCCTACTGTTCCAGAGGTACGCATGGCAGATTTACCAAAAGAAAGGGTTACGTTAGTTGTTTGACCCTTTGTTACCACAGGAGTGGACTATGCAGGTCCAATATCTGTAAGAGAAAGCTACAGAAGGAGCCGCATTCATACTTACAAGAGTTACGTAGCTGTATTTACATGCTTCAGTACCAAGGCAGTGCATTTGGAGTTGGTGTCGGAGCTAACGACCGAAGCTTTCTTAGCTGCACTGCAACGCTTTACGGCGAGAAGAGGTTTGTGCAAACAGCTTTTCTCTGATAATGGGAAGAATTTCATTGGAGCAGCGAACGCACTACAAGATATCCAATCCTTTTTGGAAAAGGGGTCAACGACCATTACCTCCTCACTTGCACAGCAGCAGATACAGTGGAGTTTCATTCCTCCCCGGTCACCCCACTTTGGGGGATTATGGGAAGCAGCTGTAAAGATGATGAAAAGACATTTGCTGACTGAAACACAGGGACGTGTGCTAACTTTCGAAGAAACCTACACTATTCTTTGCGATATAAAGGCGGTATTAAATTCACGTCCCTTTACTCTCTTGCCAAATGATCCAAATGATTTAGAAGTCTTAACACCAGCACATTTTCCTCTAAGTGACTCGATCGTGCAATCTGTGCAAAGGGATTTGTTGAGAGAACCCGACAACCGCTTGTCACGTTGGCAGCACTTGCAGAAAATTCGGCAGTGGTTGTGGCAGAGATGGCAGCGAGAATACTTGCAGGAATTGCAAAAACGCGTCAAGTGGCATGATACCAATCTACGTATTGATGTTGATTCTTTGGTGCTATTAATTGAGGACAATATCCCTCCTCTAGAGTGGCCCAGAGGTAGGATAGTTCAAGTTCACCGTGGACGAGATGGTGAGGTGAGGGTTGTCACCGTTCGGACGGCTGGTGGAACTTTCACCCGAAGCATCAAGAAAATATGCCCTCTTCCCATTGAAGGGGATGACAAGGAGAACTGAATTCAAGATTTCCTGTGATATCTTTAACTTTGTGTTATTTTTCATCAAAGATATAATTTCAATATTATTTTCTTTTAATGATAAAAATATGTATGTATAGAGTTTTGTATTAATGCATATGTTCAGAATAAGTGTTTTTACAATAGGTATAATATTACAATGTTACAATAGTTTAGTTGAAAGAACTCCTTTCAAGGGGGGCAAGAATGTTTGTTTTTGATTTTGAAGTAAAGCAACTTGGTGCCTTCAATACTTTATTGCATTTGATATGTCTTAATGATACGATATCACAACTTGATGACGGACATGACTGTTGCATGCGTAACCATTTTCAACAATACCAAATCATTTGATCAATCGGAAATAGGCTTAGAAATTGCCAATTCAATTAATGAAATAATTTTACAAAAATGAAAAGTCTC
Source organism: Anabrus simplex (assembly GCF_040414725.1). NCBI lineage: Eukaryota > Metazoa > Arthropoda > Insecta > Orthoptera > Tettigoniidae > Anabrus > Anabrus simplex. Next base: position 1,301,498,016 of record NC_090265.1, read on the forward strand.
TTCATAACACTGTTTCCTAGGAGTACCCGATGAGTCGGAAAATATCAATTCACTACACTGGCGGCAAAATTTTCCTCCAAGCCAGAAGAGAAACACCCTCTTCACTGCTAGTTCGGAATAAATTGAATGTAGAATTTAATAAAGGTGAAGAGCTAGAAGCTTTTCTTAAGAAACAGCTCTTTTCAGAGTTGAATTTTGAGTTATTATTGAATATTGTGGTGCTATAATTTGGAAAAGGCCTAAATTGTTATTCTAGACCATACTACTACTACTACTACTACTACTACTACTACTACTACCTCTAAGTGAGGCTCTGCCTTAAGTATGCACACTGCTCATCCAAAACAGCACGTCAGAGTAGGGATCGAATAGCTGAAATACTATGATGATCCAGTGTGTTACATACCAGCTGTATCAGAAAATGTATGAACCAGAGAAATGACATGCTAAAGAAGAAAGTTTTCTAACTCCCCGGCTATTTCCCGCCAATATTCAGTCAGGCTGTTATACTCGGTACGCAGCTGTAATCCCATCTATTGGAGTTGAGAGGCAGCATAAGAGACAAAGAACATCACAATAAACAATGGTCAATGTAATGTTATTGTTGATCAATGTTATGCACTTTCGATATTGCAGGCCTTCACATTTAGTTTTCTTCCGACTCTGAAATACCACTCTTATCATAGTCGGTACTGTAAAACTGAATAAAAGATAAATGATCCAAAATTGTATTCTCTATGACTTTTTTATATTGTACTTTTCGATAGGACCAATAACATTGGTATTTAAAAATAACATTTTAGGCACCTTCCCCTAAACTACAATTTCATCCTGGATGAATAAAATTGTTTATAGCTTAGACTGTAGTTTCTTATTTCCAGACTCTATATACCGATTTTCATTAAATACTGTTAACCCATTTTCTCGTGGCTCGGCGTTGATATGGACTTAGCAACAAAAATACAAATTCATGAATATCTGTGTTATCATAGCTGGTACGGTAAAAATGTATAAGACATAAATGGTCGGAAATTCAATTCTCTATAACTTTGGTTATGTAGTATTTATCGATACAACTAATAATATAAATATTTGAGAATTACATTTAGGACTTCCCCTAAACTACCATTTCAGTCAGCGTAAATAAAATTACTTATAGCTTAAATTGTAGTGGCTCATTTTTTGACTTTGCATATCAATTTTCAATGAAATAGGACTACTAATAATGTAAATATTTAAAAATTAAATTTTAGGCCTTCCCCTAAACTACCATTTCACTCAGCGTGAATAAAATTATTCATAGGCTAGATTGTAGCGACGTATTCCTCGACTTTGTACTGAAAAGGTGGACCCTTTTAAGTTTCCTATCTTACGCTCCCCGACTTTGCATACCAATTTTTATGAAGATAGGACTACAAAAACATAAATATTTGAAAATTAAATTTTAGGCCTTCCTCTAAACTACCATTTCTATCAGCGTGAATAAAATTATTTATGGCCTAGATTGTAGCGACTTACTCCCCGACATTGCATACCGATTTTCATTAAGTTCTCTTTGGCCGTTTTCTAGTGATGCGTGTACAGACAGACAGACAGACAGACAGACAGACAGACAGACAGACAGACAGACAGACAGACAGACGGACAGACAGACATTACGGAAAAGTAAAAAGTGCATTTCCTGGTTACTACAGACATGACCGATACAGAAATACCATTCTTTTCAAATTCTGAGCAATGTACAGACAAAACACTTATTTTATATATATAGATATATGCTCATTTTAAAAAATTACCCTCTTTAATACTTCCCCTTAAGTGGATATTTAGAACTTTACTTTTATAGTAGATTCCAAATACCAATTTTCACGTCTGTAACATGTTATGTTTTTGAGATATACTCATTTTAAGAATTCCCCTTTTCCAAAAACAAAAAAATATATGTTTTTCTTTATTTTTAAACGATTTTCAAATACCAATTTTCATGACTGTAACATCTTCAGGTTTTGAGATATAAGTATCCACATAAAAGGTATTCAACCCATTTTCCACCTTTTTTCACCCCTGTTAACAGGATTTTCCAAAAACAAAATAATATGTGTTTCTTTATTTTTAAAGATTCGAAATACCTATTTTCATGTCTTCAAACTGTTCAATTTTTGAGATATAGATACAGTCAGTTTAAAAATTTACCCCCTTTTCACTCCCTGAGCGACGGAATATCCAAAAATCTTCCTTCAGTAAGCATAAATGTATCCCCAAAATTTCATTTCTTTATGTCCAGTAGTTTTGACTCAGCGATGATGAATCAGTCAGTCAGTCAGTCAGTCAGGACAAGTTATTTTATATATATATATAGTCTAGCAACTGTACTCATGCTTTGCTGCGGTATTCTAAATTCTATGCAGTTTTCTACGTAAATTACTTTACCTGAAGTGAGTAAGATTATATTACGGTTTTAGAGGGATGAATAATTTTGTTTACAGATCTAACCTCATTTTACACTTTATAGGTGAAAAGTTTAAAAGATTTCCCATTTCCATCCTAGGATTTAAAATACATACCACTATTTGGAATTTTGTTTTTGTACTTTAAACCATTTTGGAAAAAATGAATATATTCATTTTCAGATCTTAACCCCCATTTAACTCTCTTAGGGGTTAAATTTCTTTCAAACTTTTTGTTATTTAACACCTGAAATATTATTTGAAATTTTAACTTCGTATTTTAAATGGTTTCATGTAAATGCATACTTTTGTCATCATTTCTCACCCGCCTAGTAAAAACCCCTTAGGAGTGTAATGTTTCAAGTCCACTTTTTATTTGTATCCTCATAAAAATAACTCAACTCCTTTCGAACCCCCTGAAATTGATCCCCCCTCTCTGTACAACAAAATATGTACCCAAAAGAAATATAACTCTAATTTTAAAGCTTTTAATTAATCTTTTGATTGTAGTAGATAGACCCATTCATGCCTGCACCTTCTTTCACCTCTCTCCACCACGGGATCTCTGTAAAAATTGGTAGCAGAGCGTGGTTGAATTGGTCTATATAAAACCCCTTTTGATGGCTAAACATAGAAATCTACATTGAACTCTAACAATTTTCTTGGTTGCTGAAAAGTTTCAAACTTGTTAAATTTTTCTGTCAACATGTCTGGTCCTCGTGAAGTCCTTGCACCTGGGTACTTGCGCAAGGAGGAATTGATTTATGAGCTTCTAATTAGGAAGGTCCAATCTGGAGGCACGGTTGTGGCAAATATTGCCAAACTTAAGGAATCTTTAGAACTTCCTATTTTTATCCCGGTATTTGTGGAGAAAGAAATTGATGAGGCTCTGTCCACGGTCATGGATAGTACCACCGAGCTAGCTTCTGCAGTTAGTTTTTTTAAGTGACGCTTTGGCTAACCAACTTAAGAGAGTTCAGGCTAGGCTATTTCATTTTTATAATAGGGTTAGGGACCTATTTTCTGTAAAATTGAAGGATGATCATGCTAAGGAAGCAAGTAATCTATTGGAACACCTCTCTGATATGTTGAATAGAGTTAGACAATTGTTGTCTGGGGCCGCTACTCATAAAACCAACCAGGTTTCTATGGTAAGCTTGTCTACGGAGAAAGAATCTAGTAGAGTGATTGAAAGTAGGAAATCTGGTGCTACTCAACAAATATCTGCCAATCGGAACAAGTGTCTGACCATCTAAGACAACTTCCACACTTCTTTTTGAGTTACGCAGTGTTTGAACCGTTCCTACCTCCAATGCCGTCACCTATTATGTCGCCTGGTTTCAGCAGTTTGCCTCACCCATTAGCCATGTTGTTTAAAGGCATTTCCAAGTTCTCAGTAAATGCCACTAACGAGGTGATTTCATTCCTTAGATTTTTAGTCAAATTCCAAGACCATGCTTTAGTGTTTCTTCTCTCTCACTCCCAAATACTTCAAATTATTTACCCATATTCTGTAGGCGTCCTCTCAGACAAAATAGTAAAAGCAATAGCTGATAGATCTTCAATAGAAGACTTCATTGCCCATCTTTTGGCTAACTTCATTCAGCCCAGAGCTATGTCATCTTTAATCCAGAAGTACTATTTTAGAGTGCAGAGGTCGGATGAGAACCTTGCTGACTTTATTCAAGATATAAAGTTTTATACAAGGGTATTTGGTCTTCATTTTCCGGAAGATCAAATTGTTGAAGGAATCCGTCCTATAGGTCGACCTCAAACCTTTTTGGAACTCGAGGCAATGGCAGTGTCAGTCAAAGGCATGAGGTATATTGACACCTTACGAGTTGCCAGGGAGTCCCCTCCATCATCTAACAGTTCTCGGCCACCACCTTGCCGAACCTTTCCCACACACAAGTGTTATGCATGTGGATCAACTGAACATCTTAGGAATAAGTCTCCCATGGTCAAATCGAGTGGAACTAGGAAGAGAGCCAGTCCGACTCAAGGTTGCTTCAAGTGCGGGTCATTTTCCCATCTTACTAAGAATTGCTCTTAAAGTAACAGCACATTCTCTTGTTCAACTTCTGGTGCTGCCTCCATGAATACAAGAGATAGGAAGTGACTAGTGTCACCGGCTGAGTCACAATGTTCACCTTCCAGAGACTCAGCCCCTGTTAGATTAGGCAATGAATTTTTCAAGTATAAAACATCTAATTCATTCATTCAATCAGTACTGATCTGCATTTAGGGCAGTCACCCAGGTGGCAGATTCCCTATCTGTTGTTTTCCTAGCCTTTTCTTAAATGATTTCAAAGAAATTGGAAATTTATTGAATATCTCCCTTGGTAAGTTATTCCAATCCTTAGCTCCCCTTCCTATAAATGAATATTTGCCCCAATTTGTCTTCTTGAATTCCAACTTTATATTGTGATCTTTCCTACTTTTAAAGACGCCACACAAACTTATTCGTCTAATAATGTCATTCCATGCCATCTCTCCGCTGACACCTCGGAACATACCACTTAGTCGAGCAGCTCGTCTTCTTCTCTCATTTCTCCCCAGCCCAAACTTTGCAAAATTTTTGTAACGCTACTCTTTTGTCGGAAATCACCCAGAACAAATCGAGCTGCTTTTCTTTGGATTTTTTCCAGTTCTTGAATCAATTAATCCTGGTGAGGGTCCCATACACTGTAACCATACTCTAGTTGGGACCTTACAAGAGACATCAAATCAAATCAAAATCTCTTTATTTGCAAATGAGGTGTCTACCTCGGTGGCAAATGGTACACTAAAATACATTATTGTCAAGCACTAAATATTAAATTAACAAGAGAAGAAAATTTTTCTATAATACAATATTATACAATTTACGCTAACAATGTTTTCTATTAAACACACAGCTCATCCTAAATAAATTTATATTGTTTACAAAATTCTAATTATAATATCTCCTGTACTACTTACAAATATAGTCAACTGATATACAGTATGTGGAATTGCTTCAAATGATACGATAAAACTGGTATTACATTAATATTTACATTGCATTTATTTATATTTTTTTTTTACCCGTTCTGGATCCTAAGTAGCATAACGACCTGCTGCGTCTTAACCAGAGCCCCTTTTGCCACCACTTTTCAGAGTTCCGGAAGGGCCTTCACAGCTACCGTAGCGGTCCCAGGGCCCTCAAAGTCCCCACTGTACTTCACCCCTACAGGCAGTCCCCTACTTTGGCTGTCCAAACTCCTTAGACCAGGGGATGGAATTAATTTATTCACACACATTTTTTTTATTTACAATAACCTGCACCGGTCGGATGCCCTCTAACACTTCATTTATTTTCTCTGTTGCTGTTTATTCTCTTCTTGAATATCTGTACAGATTTTGGAAAAGGATCAAACACTACCCCTGGTAAACTGTTCCACTCCTTCACACCCTTCCCAATGAATGAAAATTTACCCCAATCGCTTCTGTTAAAATTCCTTCTAATTTTATATTTGTGGTCAGTCCAGCCGATATAATTATTTTCCAACTGAAGCCTCTCACGGATATCTCCCCATGCTTCTTCTCCTCTATAGGCTCTATATAATCCTGTAAGTCTAGTTTTCTCCCTTCTCTTACCTAAAGTTTCCCACCCAAGTTCCTTTAACATTTCTGATACACTACTCTTTCTCCTGAAATCCCCTGTTACAAATCTTGCTGCTTTCCTCTGCACACTATCTATTTCTTTTATTAGGTATTCTTGGTGAGGATCCCAAACACTGTTTGCATATTCCAATAATGGACGAACCATACTTAAGTAACTTTTCTCTTTTAATTCTTTGTTGCCTCCTTTAAGTAGCCTCATTATGACATGTAATGATCTGTGTGCTTTCCCAACAATGTCATCAATATGACCCTTCCAGTGCAAATTACTTTCAAATCTCACACCTAAGTATTTGCACTTGCCTTCTTTTGGGATAACTACCTCATCCAAAGTATATTCAAATTCAGTTTTAAAGCTCCTGTTTGTAAAAGTTGTAACAGTTGATTTGCCTCCATTAACCTTCATATTATTTTCTTCAACCCATTGTTGGATACTTTCAAGGTCCCTTTGTAATTCTGAACAATCCTCAATGTTGTTTATTTCTCTATAAACAATTATGTCATCTGCATACAATCTTATTTTTGATGTTATATTGTTCCCTAAATCATTTGCGTATATTAAGAAAAGTAACGGACCGATTATACTACCCTGTGCAATTCCCTTCCAAACTTTCTCTTCCTGAGATACATTATTTCCTACTTCGACTCTCTGAACCCTTGAATTTAGAAATGTTTTTATCCATCGTGTAACCCTTACGTCCAATCCTATTCCCTCCAATTTCTTTAATAATATTCCATGTTCCACTCTATCAAAGGCTTTGGAAAGATCTATGGCTATGCAATCTAACTGACCTCCTGAATCCAACTGATCTGAATGTCCTGCTGAAATCCCACCAGTTGTGCCTCACAAGAAAATTTCTTTCTAAATCCATACTGGCTCCTCATGAACCAATTTTTATCATCACATATCCCTCTGATGTACTTCAATATTAAACTCTCCAGAATTTTACAAACTATACTGGTCAGGCTGATTGGTCTGTAGTTCTCTGGTTTCCTTTTATCACCTTTTCCTTTATAAATTGGTATTATTATAGATTCCTTCCATTCCTTTGGTATTACACTATTATTTATGACATAGTCAAAGAGAAATTTTAAATAAGGCACTATGTACCACCCCATTGTCTTTAATACCTCCCCAGTAATTTGATCACTTCCTGCAGCTTTTCCTTGCTGAAGCAGTTGGATTTCTCTGAAAATATCTTCATTTGTGAATGAGGAGCTTCTTGTTTCCCTATATGTCTCTCCCTCTCTATCTTCTGTTCCGGTTTCCAACTCTTGACAATCATCTACTGAATCTCTAAATTCCCTACTAAATAGGTTTGCTTTCTCAGTATCTGTTAAATAGTGTTCACCACCTTCTCCCACCATTGTAGGAATTTGGACTCCTTTTCCTTTTTGATTCCTGATATATGAATACAGCTTTTTCCATTTCCCTTTGTGGTCATTACCCTCTTGAAGTATGCCATTCATATAATTCTCTTTTGCTTCCTTTTTCACTCTATTCAGTTCCCTTATTAGCTGTTTTCTAGTTTCTCTACTCTCCCTACCCTCTTTGATTTTCCTGTTTACTATTCTACATTTTCTTTTTAATTTTCTTATTTCCCTTGTATAATAAACAGGGTCTGAGGTCATTTTACCCTTCTTAACAGGTACAAATCTCTTCTCTCCTTCCCAAATAATTCCTTTAAATTTAGCCCAAAGTGTATCCACGTTACTCCCTTCACTTATCCAACAACTGAATTGTGATTTAAGGTAAGTCCCAAATTCATCAACTTTAGTTTTTCTGTACAATTTCTTGTCTTGTGTAATCCTCTCATTAAGCCTTTTTGGTACGAGTCCTACATCCATTATTACAGCCTTATGGTCTCCTATTCCTTCAATTACCTCAGTTTTATCAACAATTTCCCATGGTTTAACCAAGAATACATCTAGTAAGTTATTGAGACGAGTCGGTTCTTGTACTACTTGTGTAAATCCTCCCTCCCAAATTAACTTATTTGCCAGTTTCTGTTCATGGGCTTCACTTGCAGCTCCTTTCCATTCAACTTCAGGCAAACTTAGATCTCCCCCAATTATTACCATATCATTATTATTGTTTTTATGAGCATAATCTATTATTTTTTCAAAGATTTCCATGTCTCTTTCCTCTCTTCCAGGCCTGTATGTTCCTATAATTCCCACCTCCTTCATATTATCACAAACTAATTTTATCCCTAATATTTCATCCCTTTCATCGGTAAACCATTCATGTGAACAGTAAGTTTCCTTCACCAGAATAAACACCCCCCTCCCTTTTTATCTCCTCGGTCTCTACGATAGACTGTGTACCCTTCTGGAAATACTTCTCTATTACCCACCCCTTCTTTCAACCACGATTCCACTCCTATCACCACATCAGTCTCATAAGATTCCATCAATGTACCGAATTTTAATTGTTTATTTACTACACTTTGGCAGTTTACCAAGAGCAATCTCAGACCCCCTTCCTCCCTAAAACTTGACTGTTGCAATTGGGTAACTTGAAATTCTTTACTATCCTGAGTTTCTTTTTCTAGTTGACTGAGCCAGCTTGAAGTACAGCTGCCTCTTTCTACTAGTTTTCCTGGTCAGTATTATAACTCAAGGGAGTTGCCTGTTTTACAGTACATATCTTAAGATTAATAAAATCTAGAACAATATTTGCTATCTTTTGTTTACCTGAATTGTTTAGATGGAGGCCATGTATTGTATAACAGTATCTCTCAAAACTGCTGCATTCAATAACCTGAGTATTCCGAAAATGTTTACAAATTTTAACAATATCTGTATTGACCTTGTCCACTTCAATGTTCACACACGAGTCTCTACTCAAATCATGCCTGTGGGGCACGTTCACTACAAAAACGTTAGTGTGGGTCAGCTTCCCTAGTGTATGTTTAAGTTGTGATCTTACATTCTTGGCGTCGTCGCGAGCTACGTCGTTCGTCCTACCGATGATAAGCACTGCATCGCCGCTCCCGAAGTTCCTAGTTGCTGCTTCTACGTTTTCCACAACACTGCTGATAGAAGCTCCTGGATATATTTCTCCGGTTGCTGCTATATTCTCGTCGTTAATCACTCCCGCAATTCCCCTTCCTTGGCTATCACCAAACACAGCTACCTTCGCTGATTTAGGCCTAACTGGGTCTTGAATCTGAATTCTAGGCCTAAATTTTAAACTCGGCACGGCAACGGATCGCGCGCGATCACTTTCTTCCAGGATTAAATTATTTAGGGCAGAAAACCTATTTCTAATGTTTATTTCCGGAAATTCAGTTGTAGATTTCTTCTTAGCCGGCCATCCACGAACTACTTGACACCACGTGCTCGAGTTTGTTACTTGTACCGGTATATCACTCGAAGAATGGTCAGTCCCAAATTCTAGCGATCGCAGTCTTTCTTTTAATTCTTGATTTTCAACTTTAAGAGTCTCATTGTCCTTTTTTAGAATGTTTATAATTTCTAATGCACTTTTATATTCCTCATCGACTGTTTTCGGTGCTTCGTCAACGCCGTCCCCAACAACAACATTCCGAACACACTGCTCACAAATCCAGTCAACATTTTCATTAGTTTTTACGTCTCTAGGGCAATTCCGCACTTATAATGCCACCATCGATCACATGAATCACACAACATTCCATTTTTCACGAATTTTCGACATTTTCCGCACTTTTCGTCACATTTTACGGTTAATTTCCTCGGAGAATAAAACACTACGTCGTCATTACCGGGCGCTATTTTGATATAAAAAAAAACTCCTAAATACCCTCATATCCATGTGCAGAGATCTGTACCCTGTATTTACAATCCTATTTATGTGATTACCCCAATGAAGATCTTTCCTTATATTAACACCTAAGTACTTACAATGATCCCCAAAAGGAACTTTCACCCCACCAGCACAGTAATTAAAACTGAGAGGGCTTTTCCTATTTCTGAAACTCACAGCCTGACTTTTAACCCCGTTTATCAACATACCATTGCCTGCTGTCTATCTCACAACATTATCGAGGTCACGTTGCTTTTGCTCACAATCTTGTAACTTATTTATTACTCTATACAGAATAACATCATCCGCAAAATCCTTACCTCTGATTCCACTTGTTTACTCATATCATTCATATATATAAGAAAACATAAAGATCCAGTAATACTGCCTTGAGGAATTCCCCTCTTATTTATTACAGGGTCAGATAAAGCTTTGCCTACTCTAATTCTCAGAGATCTATTTTCTAGAAATATAGCAACTCTTTTGTCTAGTCCAATTGCACTCATTTTTGCCAGTAATCTCCCATGATCTGTATAATTTGAAGGCCCTAGGGAATGTCTCAGAATTGCGGCAGAGACCCCAGGATTTGTGCCATTTCTGAAAATTGAAGTAAATAACGAACCTGTCACGGCTCTGTTAGATTCAGGAAATGCGAGTTCCATTATTTCCGAAGACTGGTATTCTAAAATAAAAGCTTGTTGTAAATTTCCATACTATTGTTTCTCTTCTATTAAATGTGTTTCAGCAAACTCATCAACATTGGAAATTTTAGGCTTTCTTTCTGCTAAATTTTGTATTTCTAAATTTGCCTGGAAGGTAAAGTTATTTGTGGCTAAACAATTGCCTTGTCCTGTAATCCTGGGGGCCGATTTTATGTCTCATACAGGTCTTGTGCTCGACATTCAGAGCAAGTTGTGCACCTTCAAGTTTGCTAGTAACATTAAAATTCCTTTGTTGAAATGTAGTTCTGTGTCATTTTCATCTATTTCGCCTACCCAGAGTTCAGGTAGCCCACCCTATTAGCAAAATTAGGAATAAACTTTCTGAAGAAATTCACCATGCCCATGAATCTAGCGATTCCCTTAATATCCGTAGGAGGCTTGAAGTCATGAATAGCCTGTGTTCTGGAACGGTCTATAGCAAGGGTTCCCAACCTGGGGGGCGCCCCCACTAGGGGGGCGTGGGGCTTTATCAGAGGGGGCGTGGAGTGATTTCCAAATTATTTTTTTAAAACTCAAATATTACAATTTTGTGTAATAAACATTTTTCGAATTTCTCCAATTGATTGTCGCGCCAAGTCAATTTTCAAAAGCACTGGTAATTGCCAACTATAGGCACAAACCTCTGCGGAGCCACAAGGTCGGAAGTGAAATAAGGAATTTGCTGTGTTGTAAGGAGCAAAATGAAGCCTGAGAGCAGGTGCGGGAACAAGACCACTCAACGCACGTTTAATTGCACACATTGTGGACCTACTTGCGTGAAAGTAAACTATGACCATACGCGACATGTTTCAACTCATCAACGATGTAGTAGTTGCTTTCATTTTCCAGTGTTATTGTTACATACTGTACAAGTTTTTTCTCATAAACAAAATATATTACATGAAGGAGGTACTCGTATAAATGTCGATATTATGTCAAATTGATCTAATAGTGAGAACAACAGGAGATAAGGCAACAATAGTAGGCTAAATTATAATAAATTTATTTAATATGCCATGTAGTCTTTCACAGCTAGCATGAAATTCTATATAGGCCTACTGGTATTTTGGGCTACAACTAATTAATGTTTAACCACAGCAATTAATGAAACAGTGACATTTTCTAGCCAAAGATCTCAACTGGCAATAAGTTACTACAGTCAGGAGTCAACATTAACTCTGAAGAACACAGAATATCGGAGTATGAAGTGGAAGTTCCTCCTTCCCTCTCACTCTGCAGCATATAGACTCGATTTGTGGGTAGCTCGTCCTTGAATGCTCTGTTGCCACCCCTATACATTCTTATTCTTCCCTTGCAGTCAAATTGGCGAGAGCTACATAGTACAACTGTCCCATCAGAGATGGCGCAGTAATAGCCATAACAGCACATCACCGATAGACCATCAGTGGCCAGGCCCTTTAACTGTTGATTCTGTGCCTCATATACTTTCGCTGTGGAAATGTCTGTCAAGTTGTTTATTGTGAGTGTCTTGTATACTTCGCAGTAACAGTGCGACTGTGTGAATTGTCAACAAATTAATTTAAAATTAATTTAAATTAATTTATTGATTGTACTCATCGATACGGTCATGAAGTGGACGGCTTGCAATGTGTGAATTGTGTCATTTAATATTGTGACTTTTTTAAACAATTGATAACGATGTCCAAGAAGAGACTGTACAATGATGACTACATTAAATATGGCTTCACAGTCGTTGAACAGAATAGAATACAACAGCCTCAATGCGGTGACTGCCATTGTGTTCTGAGTAACGATGCGATGAGGCCTGTGCGTATGGAGAGACATTTAAACATGAATCATTTAGCCTTAAAAGACAAACCCACAGAATTTTTTGCAACTACACTCAATTCACTAAAACATATGAAATTAGATTCATCGGGCACTTTTAACTAAGAAAATGAGAAAGCAGTGGAAGCATCATATGAACTAGCTCTTCTGATTGCCAAAGACAAAAAAGCACACACAATTGAGGAAACTTTAGTGTGTTATTAGCCGCAAATATAGTTTTGGGTGAAGGGAGTTGGCAGAAATTGTCTAAAATTTCTCTTTCTGATACCACAGTGAAGTGCAGACTTCAAGAACTGTCAGAAGACATTAAAATGCACATTTTGGAGAATGTGAAAGAATCTCCAGTGTTTTCAATTCAGTGTGATGAAACAACCGATGTGGCCCATTGTTGTCAACTGTTTGTATATTGTTGATTTGTCGACAGTGGAATTTTAAGAGAAGAAACGTTATTCTCCCAATTTTTTAATACAACTTCGAAAGCTTGTGATGTATTTTCTGCCAATGATAGTTCTTTCCAAGAACATTGACTTTCCTGGGAAAATTTAGTGGGTGTATGTACGGATGGTGCACTTGCTATTATTGGGTCAAGTTCTGGGTTTCTCAAATTGGCCAAAGATAAAAATCCAAACATCATGGGAACCCACTGTATAATTGACAGGCAGGCTTTGGCGGCCAAAACCTTGCCCCAATATTTTAATAACACTCTAAAAGTCGCTATAAGAATTGTGAACTCTGTGAAGACAAGTTCTTTACAAACAAGATTGTTTGAAGCCCTTTGTGTGACTTACAAGCAGATCCCAATACTTTTTTTTTCCACACAGAGGTTTGCTGGCTATCCTTTCACCGCCTTAATGAAATTTTGCTGGAAAATGAATGTGATCGTAATAAACTTAAGGTGCTAATTCAGTCACATTTGGATTCCCTGGCACAAGAATTCAATTTCTACTTTCCTGATATCTCGTCAGATGAATGGTCCTGGATGTTAACAAGAAATCCGTTTGCCATTGACATTGAAGCACTGTCAGCACAATTTCAAGAAGAAGCCATAGATTTGAAGTGTGTTTCAAAGTTAAAGATGATTACAATATATTAGGACTGGGCGACTTTTGGGTGAACTGTCTTGCAGTGTATCCTGAAGTAGCCAAAGTAGCATTGCGTGTCATTGTCCCATTTTCAACGACATATTTATGCGAGTCAGGATTTTCAATTCTGAGTGTCATAAAAACAAAGCAGCGCTGTTGGCTTGATGTTGCAAGTGATCTCCGCTGTGCTCTGTCAAATATCAAACCAAACATACCGAATTTTACCACGAGAAAACAGCGTCAACCGTCTCACTGACATTTGTTGACTAATTTAAGGATTTATTGTAAAAGTGTGTTCTTTGTATTGTGCTAAAATGTAGTTAGTATGTCATAGATATAAAGCGCATACTTCATATTATTTTTTCATAAATAATTGAATAATTCATTATGTAGTGTCATTAGGTTACATCTATATCCTCCATGTCAGTTTATCGGAGAGGTTATAGAAGTGACGGTGGGGGGAGATGACCACCCACATCTGGAAAGGGGGGGGGGTCACCTGGCAAAGGTGCATCTGAGGGTACTTCGGGGGTCTGAAGGATGCCACCCTCGAATTTGGCGGCGGCGGCTGACCTTGCCATCAAACTTTAACTTTGTATCCCAGACTTCTATGACTTCACGAAGGCTTCAAGATTGGTTTTGACAATTTTTTCTTCTAAAGGGAATTTTTCAAGAAAATGTCTGCAAATTTTTTTCCCTAACAAACAACATTTAAATTTTTCACTCTCATAACCATGTGCAGAGATCTGTACCCTTTATTTACAATCATATTTATGTGATTACCCCAATGAAGAACTTCCCTTATATTTATACCTAGGTATTTACAATGATCCCCAAAGGGAACTTTCACCCCATCAATACAGTAATTAAAACTGAGAGGACTTTTCCTATTTATGAAACTCACAACCTGACTTTTATCCCCGTTTATCATCATACCATTGCCTACTGTCAATCTCACACATTATCGAGGTCATTTTGCAGTTGCTCACAATCTTGTAACTTATTTATTACCCTGTACAGAATAACATCATCTGCGAAAAGCCTTATCTCTGATTCCACTTCTTTACACATATCATTGATACATATAAGAAAATATAAAGGTCCAATAATACTGCCTTGAGGAATTCGGCTCTTAATTTTTACAGGGACAGATAAAGCTTCACCTACTCTAATTCTCTGAGATCTACTTTCTAGAAACAGAGCCACCCATTCAGTCACTCTTTTGTCAAGTCTAATTGCACTCATTTTTGCCAGTAGTCTCCCATGATCTACCCTATCAAATGCCTTAGATAAGTCAATCGCAATACAGTCCAATTGACCTCCTGAATCCAGGATATCTGCTATATCTTGCTGGAATCCTACAAGTTGGGCTTCAGTGGAATAACCTTTCTTAAACCCAAGCTGCCTTCTGTCAAACCATTTATTAATTTTGCAAACATGTCTTATATAATCAGAAAGAAAGCTTTCCCAAAGCTTACATACAATGCATGTCAAACTGACTGGCCTGTAATTTTCAACTTTATGCCTATCACCCTTTCCTTTATATACAGGGGCTACTGTAGCAACTCTCCATTCATTTGGTAAAGTTCCTTCACACAAACAAAAATCAAACAGGTACTTCAGATATGGTACTATATCCCAACCCATTGTCTTTAGTATATCCCCCGAAACCTTATCAATTCCAGCTGCTTTTCTAGTTTTCAACTTTTATATCTTACTGTAAATGTCATTGCTCCCATAGGTAAATTTTAATACTTCTGTGGCCTTAGTCACCTCCTCTATCTGGACATTATCCTTGTAACCAACAATCTTTACATACTGGTGACTGAATACTTCTGCCTTTTGAAGATCCTCGCATACACACTCCCCTTGTTCATTAATTATTCCTTTAATATCCTTCTTGGAACCTGTTTCTACCTTAAAGTACCTATACATACTCTTCCATTTTTCACTAAAATTAGTGTGGCCACCAATTATGCTTGCCATCATGTTATCCTTAGCTGCCTTCTTTGCTAGATTCAATTTCCTAGTAAGTTCCTTCAATTTTTCCTTACTTCCACAACCATTTCTAACTCTATTTCTTTCCAACCTGCACCTCCTACTTAGTTTCTTTACTTCTCTGTTATAATATAGTGGATCTTTACCATTCCTTACCACCTTTAAAGGCATAAACCTATTTTCACATTCCTCAACAATTTCTTTAAACCCAACCCAGTCTGTTTACATTTTTATTTACCATTTTCCACCGATCATAGTTGCTTATTAAAAAATCCCTCATGCCTGTTTTATCAGCCATATGGTACTGCCTAATAGTCCTAATTTTAATACCTTCCTTTCTTTCACATTTATTTTTAATTACTACAAAAACAGCTTTGTGATCACTAATACCATCTATTCCTTCGGTTTCTCGTGACTCAGTGCTGATAAGGACTTAGTAACAAAAATCCAAATTCATGAATATCTCTTATCATAGCCGGTATGGTAACAATGTATAAGACATAAATGATCGGAAATATAATACTATATAACTTTAGTTATGTAGTATTTATTGATACGACCACTAATAACATAATTATTTGGGAATTAAATTTTAGGCCTACCCCTAAACTACCATTTCTTTCAGTGTAAATAAAATTATTTATGGCCTAGATTGTAGCAACTTATCCCTCGACTTCCCCTACCGATTTTCATAAAGATACGACCATTATTATTTACATATTTTACGCACACATTGGAGCAATGTATAATATAACTATTTATTAACACATTGGAGCACTCAAATCAATACATTTGAGTTAATTTCTTCTTTTTCTTCTCCCAGAACTTTCTCATCCTCTCCGACCTGGAAGCCCTTGGTGTGTCCGATATAGTATATTGTTTCCATTCAACTTTTTTTAGTTTGAGACTTATGCTTTTTTTCTTCAAAATCCTCTTCTCTTTTCTGTCTTTGATTTGTTGCCGAGTTATACCCAATTCTTCCAAATCATCCTGAACTTCTTTGAACCAATTATTATTGATTTTATTTTTCAAAAAATAATCAAATAGTTGTTTCAGTATCCTGGTGTCTGGCAATCTTGATATGTGACAGAAAAAAGGAAATTCTTCTTTTATACATTGTAGATATTATTGATTCACATTCACGATAGACAATGTTGTTAGGCAACAATCTCCACTGTCCATCAACTTGGTGTTTTTCAATAATAATTGTTCTAAGAATTCTTCTATCAGTTTTCTGTAATTTGTCTGTTGTAGATTTTACATTTAATTTGAATAAAATTTCACTAGCATACGTTGCCTCTGGTTTAACTATGGAATTATAGTGTTTCAGCTTAGCGTTTATCGAAAGATATTTTTTTTTAATAGGTTGGCCAGGTAAGTCTTTGTGCTTGTTAAATTTAGTTGTTCTGTGTTCTATTGCTTCTTTTTCATGTGTTTTCCATGTTATTATTTCCCCAAGATATTTGAATTTCTGAACAATTTTAATCTCTTTATTAGTGTTCAGTTGAATAACTGGTAAATCAACTTTAAAAGTTGGCATCATTTCTGATTTTTCAAATGAAATTTGTAATCCCATTTTTTTTGCTATAATTTCTAGTTGTTCAATTTGAAATTTAGCCTCTTCTATTGTATTTGCAAGTAATGCTCAATCGTCTGCAAAAGCAAGGCAGTTGAGTTTAATATTTCTACCGATCTTGATAGTTGGTTGGCATTTCTTGTTCCATTCATACATAACCTTCTCCAATGCACAATTAAATAACAATGGTGAAAGTCCATCTCCTTGTCAAAGTCCAGTTCTTATAGTGAATGATTCTGATAATTCACCTCTAAATTTAACTTTTGCCTTCATATTTTTAAAAGTCATACTAATGAGGTTAACAAGTTTTTGGTGTAAGCCAAATTCTTTAAGGCTTTTTAATCATGATTCACGATGAATACTGTCATATGCTTTTTTTAAATCTTCAAACGTGATGACTAGACCCTTACTTCGAACTCTTTGGTGCTTCATTATCCATTTTAAACTAATGATTTGATCTGGACAGCTTCTACCTGGTTGAAATCCTCCATGATATTCTCCAAGTTCTTGGTCAAGTTGTTCTTAGATTCTTGTGTATATATTAATAACAAATATTTGAGAATTAAATTTTAGGCCTTCCCCTAAACTACCATTTTACTCAGTGTGAGAAAAATTATTTATGGCCTAGATTATAGCGACTTATTTCCCGACTTTGTATACCAATTTTCATTAAGACATGACCACTAATAACATAAATATATGAGAATTAAATTTTAGGCCTTCCCTAAACTACCATTTCAGTCAGCCTGAATAAAATTATTTATGGCCTAGATTGTAGCGACTTATTACCAGACTTTGTATACCGATTTTCTTTAAATTCTCTTCAGGCATTTTCTAGTGATGCGTGTACATACATACAGACAGAGGGACAGACAGACAGAAATTACGGAAAAATAAAAAGGGCATTTCCTTGTTACTGTGGGCACAACTGATACAGAAATACCATCCTTTTTAAATTCTGAGCAATCAATCAATCAATACTGATCTGCGTTTAGGGCAGTCGCCCAGGTGGCAGATTCCCTATCTGTTGCTTTCCTAGCCCTTTCCGAAATGATTTCAAAGAAATTGGAAATTTATTGAACATCTCCCTTTGTAAGTTATTCCAATCCCTAACTCCCCTTCCTATAAATGAATATTTGCCCCAGTTTGTCCTCTTGAATTCCAACTTTATCTTCATATTGTGATCTTTCCTACTTTTATAAACGCCATTCAAACCTATTCGTCTACTAATGTCATTCCACGCCATCTCTCCGCTGACAGCTCGGAACATACCACTTAGTCGAGCAGCTCTTCTTCTTTCTCTCAATTCTTCCCAACCCAAACATTGCAACATTTTTGTAACGCTACTCTTTTGTCGGAAATCACCCAGAACAAATCGAGCTCCTTTTCTTTGGATTTTTTCCAGTTCTTGAATCAGGTAATCCTGGTGAGGGTCCCATACACTGGAACCATACTCTAGTTGGGGTCTTACCAGAGACTTATATGCACTCTCCTTTACATCCTTACTACAACCCCTGAACACCCTCATAACCATGTGCAGAGATCGGTACCCTTTATTTACAATCCCATTTATGTGATTACCCCAGTGAAGATCTTTCCTTATATTAACACCTAGATACTTACAATGATCCCCAAAAGGAACTTTCACCCCATCAATGCAGTAATTAAAACTGAGAGGACTTTTCCTATTTGTGAAACTCACAACCTGACTTTTAGCCCCGTTTATCAACATACCATTGTCTGCTGTCCATCGCACAACATTTTCGAGGTCACGTTGCAGTTGCTCACAATCTTGTAACTTATTTATCACTCTATAGAGAATAACATCATCCGCAAAAAGCCTTACCTCTGATTCCACTCCTTTACTCATATCATTTATATATATAAGAAAACATAAAGGTCCGATAACACTGCCCTGAGGAACTCCCCTCTCAACTATTACAGGGTCAGACAAAGCTTCACCTACTCTAACTCTCTGAGATCTATTTTCTAGAAATATAGCAACCCATTCAGTCACTCTTTTGTCTAGTCCAATTGCACTCATTTTTGCCAGTAGTCTCCCATGATCCACCCTATCAAATGCTTTAGACATGTCAATCGCGATACAGTCCATTTGACCTCCAGAATCCAAGATATCTGCTATATCTTGCTGGAATCCTACAAGTTGAGCTTCAGTGGAATAACCTTTCCTAAAACCGAATTGCCTTCTATCGAACCAGTTATTAATTTCACAAACATGTCTAATATAATCAGAAAGAATGCCTTCCCAAAGCTTACATACAATGCATGTCAAACTTACTGGCCTGTAATTTTCAGCTTTATGTCTATCACCCTTTCCTTTATACACAGGGGCTACTATAGCAACTCTCCATTCATCTGGTATAGCTCCTCTGACCAAACAATAATCAAATAAGTACTTCAGATATGGTACTATATTCCAACTCATTGTCTTTAGTATATCCCCAGAAATCTGATCAATTCCAGCCGCTTTTCTAGTTTTCAACTTTTGTATCTTATTGTAAATGTCATTGTTATCATATGTAAATTTTATTACTTCTGTGGCCTTAGTCTCTTCCTCTATCTCGACATTATCCTTGTAACCAACAATCTTTAGATACTGCTGACTGAATACTTCCGCCTTTTGAAGATCCTCACATACACACTCCCCTTGTTCATTAATTATTCCTGGAATGTCCTTCTTGGAACCTGTTTCTGCCTTAAAATACCTATACATACCCTTCCATTTTTCACTAAAATTTGTATGACTGCCAATTATGCTTGCCATCATGTTATCCTTAGCTGCCTTCTTTGCTAGATTCAATTTTCTAGTAAGTTCCTTCAATTTCTCCTTACTTCCACAGCCATTTCTAACTCTATTTCTTTCCAGTCTGCACCTCCTTCTTAGTCTCTTTATTTCTCTATTATAATAAGGTGGGTCTTTACCATTCCTTACCACCCTTAAAGGTACAAACCTGTTTTCGCATTCCTCAACAATTTCTTTAAACCCATCCCAGAGTCTGTTTACATTTTTATTTACCGTTACTTTTTAGAAACTGCCTCATACCTGCTTTATCAGCCATATGGTACTGCCTAACAGTCCTACTTTTAAGACCTTCCTTTCTATCGCATTTATTTTTAACTACCACAAAAACAGCTTCATGATCACTAATACCATCTATTACTTCAGTTTCCCTATAGAGCTCATCTGGTTTTATCAGCACCACATCCAGGATATTTTTCCCTCTGGTTGGTTCCATCACTTTCTGAATCAGCTGTCCTTCCCATATTAACTTATTTGCCATTTGTTGGTCATGCTTCCTGTCGTTCGCATTTCCTTCCCAATTTACATCTGGCAAATTCAGATCTCCCGCTACAATCACATTTCTTTCCATGTCGTTTCCCACATAGCTGACTATCCTATCAAATAATTCCGAATCCGCATCAGTGCTACCCTTTCCCGATCTGTACACTCCAAATATATCAAGTTGCCTATTATCTTTAGAAATGAGCCTTACACCTAGAATTTCATGTGTCTCATCTTTAACTTTTTCGTAGCTTACAAATTCTTCTTTCACCAGAATGAAAACTCCCCCTCCCACCTTTCCTATCCTATCTCTACAATACACACTCCAGTGCCGTGAGAAAATTTCTGCATCCATTATATCATTTCTCAGCCATGATACAACTCCTATTACAATATCTGGTAAATATTTATCTATTAAATTACTTAATTCTATTCCTTTCTTTACAATACTTCTACAGTTCAACACTAACAATTTTATGTCATCCCTACTTGATTTCCAGTTCCCTGTTCCCTTATCACCGCTCCCTAGGCCATCCCGTTTCCCTGAATGTACCTCCCTATTACCCTTCCAAACAAATTTCCTAACTTATACGTACCACTGCGGTTTAAATGAAGGCCATCCGAGCGCAGATCCCTATCTCCTACCCACCCATTAGGATCTAGAAATCTCACTCCCAGTTTCCCACATACCCACTCCATAGTCTCATTTAAATCCCCAATCACCCTCCAGTCAGTATCCCTCCTACACAGTATTCCACTAATAACAATCTCCGCTTTCTTAAACTTCACCCGTGCTGCATTTACCAGATCCCACACATCTCCAACTATGTTGGTACTTATATCAGCTTGCCTTACGTTGTTGGTACCAACATGAAACACTACCACCTTCTCCTTCCCCTCCTCCCTCTCTTCTACTTTCCTCAACATCTGCCTCAACCTAATTCCTGGATAACATTCTACCCTGGTTCCCTTTCCTCCACACACTTTCCCCACGTGTCTAACGATGGAATCCCCCATGACCAGAGCCTCAACCCTACCCACCTCATTTGATCCCCTCCCCTCCTGGTCAGCCCTATCTTTCCTGATAGCTGCAGAAGCTACTTCCTCCTCCCTTTTCTCCTTCCCATGACCCTGTTCCACCTGTCTTTTCCTATCCTCTACCCTACATTTCCCTTTCCTACCTTTTCCCTTCCTCCTACTTCCATGCATCTCAGCAACAGTTCCCTGTCCCTCATCTTCCCTCTGTTGTTCTACCTGGAGTGACTCGTACCGATTTCGCACAGACACCTGTCCTGAATTCTGATCCTGAGTAGAGCCCTTGGCCTGCAATCTCCTTCCCCTTAGAACATTAGACCACCTGTCTTCTACAACTCCTCCCTTTCCTTCCCCTCCCTCTTGTTCACCTACTGTAACCTGTACATTGTTTGAGGGAGTCCTATCTTCCTTCCTGTCTTCTGTGAGAATCCTAATTATCTCCCTCAAACTTTCCAACTCCTCCCTCATACCCCTCAATGCCTCACCACACCCACAATAAGTACACTCGCGCTCCTTAGCCATTCTTTACGGGGGAAAATTTTTAAATTAAAAAATAAAGTAACTTATTTGCAAAAAAATAAATGAACGGAGGGATATATTGTCTGGGATACTACACAACAATAAGGTAATTAATATACGACTACACTACAATACAACTTAGTCGTGCTCTATTTTTTTTTAATCCTACAACCCCTAACAGGATAAAAACTGCTGTTAATTACTGAATATCGAAAGTAATAGGCTACACAAGAACTACACAATTCCAAACTGCAATTAAGCCTATCCTAATTTCAACAATATTTTAGTAAGAGTTTCTATGGATACCTCTACTACACCAGTACTACACAAATATTTTACAATAACAAAATAAGCACACTAATTTCTAATAGGATATTACTCGTATACTACTGTACAGTACACTACAGTAATTTTTAAACTACTTTCAGACGTATCCTAATTACGATACCGGTACCATACCGTATGTCACTACTAAGCACAACAGAAATGAAATTTGCAAGAACTACTGTACTCAAAGATTACCAACGAAGCTAAATGCTTAGACAAATTACTATTAGTATTAGGGTCTAATAGATACACACGAAAGATAACACACGAATATAGCAGGCAAGATACGGCACTATCAAACTGTACTGTATCTATACTACAATGTATCTACACTACACTACACTGCGTTTGGTTAAATGCTTAAGTATCGAAAGGATTGCCGTACACGAAGAGAAACACGAATATAACTGGCAAGATACTATCTAATATATTATACCTTATCTTCACTACAATTCTACTGAAATGTGGTTATGTGATTATTACAGCTGGTGGATTACTATTATTTTCCCTACTCCACGGGACGGAGAATAAAAGTGTCCTGAATTAGGCCTACTGAAAAATACGAGGTTGTCTACAATAATTTCTCAAATATTTCTATCAAAATTACTACTACTACTACTCCAGGGACTTGAACTGCAATTACTGGGATATATGAACTTTATTATTATTATTATTAGCTAACCGCTCATAAATACTGAAAGATCGAGGGAGCGAAATATAAATTACGGATACTAACTACCTACTCAGAAGTACAAATGAATGGAATACAAGGTCAGCTGATTTTTATTTATATTCACTTGACTACACTACACCCTTTGTTCACGACTGTAGCCAACAATGCAATATTTGAATATGAGGAGCGACAATAATCAATAACAATACGACTGTTAACTATTACCGTGTAATCTCTTGAACTTCTTTTTAAATGGAAGTTTACAGGCGTGTCGTGTTTTTTAATGTAGTAAATTATTACCTTCGCGATAGTTTGAACGTATATCTATACGAAATACCGGAGAAGTTGCTGCAGAAGTTACGGTACTATTCCTTATGATAATCTGCCTTTGTAAGTACAACCAACGAACCTACAGATATTTACAAATATTTTTAAAGTTAATATTGTTACCTAAAGTATTACCTAAACCTAAATTTGAAACAAGGTGCACCTATAATAGCTAGCCTACTTAACCTAGAAAACGTAATTTACTGAAGACCAACTGAATTACTTGTTACAAAATTTAAATAATTATTACTACTCCCAATTTCTACCAACAAGCACTAAACACCACTATATAAACAGCACTAAATGAATCAGATATACACAAAATTAAGCTATTTCAATAGGTTTTCACTACTTTATCACTACAATAATGCAAGAGCTCTCTCAACAGCCAACCGTTCTCAAGCGCATCCAATGTACAGACAAACTCTTATTTTATATAGATGAAAAAACATAAAGGTCCAATAATACTGCCTTAAGGAATTCCCCTCTTAATTATATCAGGGTCAGAGAAAGCTTCACCTACTTTAATTCTCCGAGATCTATTTTCTAGAAATATAGCAACTCATTCAGTCACTCTTTTATTTAGTCCAATTTCACTCTTTTTTGCCAATAGTCTCCCATTATCCACCTTATCAAATGCCTTAGATAGGTCAGTCGCGATACAGTCCATTTGACCTCCTGAATGCAATATCTTTTTTTGCTATTTGCTTTACATCACACTGACACAGGTAGGTCTTATAGCGACGATGGGGTAGGAAAGGGCTAGGACTGGGAAGGAAGTGGCCGTGGCCTTCATTAAGGTACAGCCTGGTGTGAAAATGGGAAACCACAGAAAACCATCTTCAGGGCTGCCGACAGTGGGGCTCGAACCTACTATCTCGCAGATGCAAGCAGACCACTGCGCACCCCTAACTGCACGGCTGACTTGCCCGGTCTCCTGGATCCAAGATATCTGCTATATCTTGCTGGAATCCTACAAGTTGAGCTTCAGTGGAATAACCTTTCATTTCATATTACTAACTTGTGGATATCTTATTGTCAATTGTTTAAACAATCAGCAATATTGAAATTATGTTTTATTTCTAACTTATCAGTGCTTTTGCATTGTTTAAAATGATCCTCTTTCAAAATTAATTTGTCAACTTAATAGCTCAGTAATATACAGTAATAACTTTACATTATTTCTTAGTAATAAAAACATAAATTATCTCTACAAAACAAACCAAAATATGAAGATTTAATGATCTGAGGATAAAAATCTTAGCTGTCTATGGCTACCACACTGATTGTAACTTATTGCACCTCATTTGGTTTCATACTGAATTCATACTGAATTGTCAAATGTTTTTTCTCGTGTAGGCCTAGATCTGTTCTCCACTAAAATCTCTGAAATGATTATGATGAGTTTTTGTTTTCCGTCTACATTTTTTCACCATATTTTCTTTATACAATATCAGTACTTCAGAAGCATGTCAGGAAATTTGAAATTTTTTTGCAAAACTGCATAAGCAAGTTTATTATACAGTAGGCTACTAAGTATGCAGCAGTGAATTTTTTTGCTAGTGGCTTTAAGTCGCACTGACACAGATAGGTCTTATGGTGATGGTAGTGAAATATTAACCTTACCTAGGTGGATATTTATGTCTACCACATTACTTGCAGACTCAGTATTATTTAAAATATTGCTATGGTGAATTTTCTAGGAATATTTTCTTCTTGGTGCACTTTACATACCTGTAATGGAAATCTATAAGAGATTTTTAGTTGACGTACTAAATTCACTGTCTGTATCAAAAATGCAGTAAAGTTTATAACTTATGTTCCTTTACAAATAACATTTTTGTAAAAAAAAAATTAAAAAAGAAAGACATTATTTAGAGGCTTTTTAAATGAGACTGATGTAAAAAAAAAAAAAAAAAAAAACCTGCTGGCTCTCTCTGTTAGCAGATAAGATACATATCTTGTGCTTAATGACAATGACAAATGAAGGCTATTTTAATCATATGAAGATATATTCATTTACTTAACATTTTGTATTAACTCAGGTGATTTAAAAATATCTACTGTACTGTATTCATATGATTGAAACTATACTAATATACGGTACCTTAAAGCTAATAAAGGATTTCTGAGCATTGTTTGTACATTTAGATTTTATGTTCCAGACATTTTTTAGTTCAAATCCATCATTATTATGTCTTTCACACAGACAATAAGGAAATATTTTTCTTCAGTTGTTTCGTTTCACAACACTTACAAAAACAGTTGTCAGAGGTAGGTAAATGCAGAAGGATTCAACAAGAGGGTAAATGAAATAAAATTTTAGCACCAAGCCTTTCATATAAAATATATTTTAATTAGTTGTCACTTTCATATTTGAAACAGATCATAGGACAAACATAATTTTATATTCTTCTATATGGCCAGAAAACTTATTCTTATCTGTTATATATGGACTAATCATGTGTATTATCTATGGTAGTATCCATGGCTTATAAAGACAACTTATTTTATTAATACAATTATTAATCTACCTGAAATGATGAGTGACTGCAAGGATCCAGAATACTAAAACAGATTTTCAAAATAATACGCTACAGCAATTATGAACAGAGGGAAAAAAAAAAAAAAATTGGAATTTGCAACACGTTAAGTGCATTAAGATGAGGATGAATGTAAATGGTGTCTTAATATCCTGATGGATCCTTTCAGTGTTGTGAGAACAACAGCATGGATGGCATCTTTGCTGGAAGACATACTTCACAATTAAAAAATCAGTTTTTTCCCCCCGTATTTCATGATTACAGTAAAACCTCGTTAATTCCAAGTCTTTGGGATGCAAAAATCGACCTTCAAATTATGTGATTTTGGATTAACTGCCAAATCGTAATTCAAAAATGCCACCCTTGCAGTGTCACAAAGTATTCTAAGACCCATTACTGCATGCAATTAGCCTTGATTCACAGTTTAAATGTTTCAAATGCCATGAAAAAAAAAAAAAAGAATGTTCAAAATGTATCCATCCAACAAAGTGCATTTACAGTATTCAAATACTGAATATTTAAAATGAATTTTAGAAGGAAAAAAAAAAAAAAAAAAAAAGCCAAATTTATTTGTAGGTGAGAAAAGTTGAAGATAGTGATCCATGAAGTTATATTTGTGGTTTTTTGTGATCACATAAAACCTGGAGATAATGTCAAAATTTGGATTTGGGCTTGATGATACTGGGTAGAATAGTTTTAAGCCAATATCTTATGTCTGCCTTTCCTGAAGGTTATTTCTCATGTGATCCCACAGAGATTAAAATTGTTTGGTTCTAACAATGACTTTGAATGTGTTCACTTTTAATTCATAAAAGAAATGTTTATCATGATGTACTGTAAGTATGCTTTTGGTAAAATAATGAGAGGTTAAAATTCAATGTATGGTTCATTTATTAATTTAATCATTGCTAATACATGATTATAGTAAAGATTTTCATATGGACAACAAGCATGGGCGCCCATATGACAGTTTGTAGTGGGGGGGGGGCTAGACCTGGGGGTATGTAGTATTTTTATATTTTGGAAGATGAATGGTGACTTGTATTCTGCGGTGGAAAAAAACTCGCAGTATCCCCTACCTGTTGGTGGAGACGGTACTACCACTTCTATGTAATACCAACTTTTAAATCATTTTCTAGAAAGAAAAACACACAACTACATTAGATTTTATTCCTTTCCCTGAGAGCTAGGGGGGAGCCGCTGCCCCCTCTTGCCCACGGGCATGGGCGCCCATGACAACAAGTAAAATCAGATCACCTGTCTTAAATAATTTACACCATTATGCTATACTTTAGTTTGAATGCAGATTTAATATTTTGATCAACTGATGATCTTCCTTATTCATTAATACAAGGATGAGTCAATAAATAAGTCGCAAACCTCTGTGTGCCTTATACCATTTGAAATTACGCGCGCAAGTTTTGCCAGCAGATGGCAGCATATGTATGCTTGTCGTATGATATTTCACAGGCAGTCAGTCAGGCAGAGGCTGTTAGTGCGCAATTGCACATGTGTTGCATGACTGTACACGGGAAGAACAGCGTGCAGTTGTGCGTTTTTTGTGGGCCAAAGGACTGTCCACAGAAGAAGTGTATCCCGTCTATGGTGAAAACTATTTCTCATGGAAAGCTGTGTTCAATTGGATCCAGAAGTTTAACCATGGAAGGAAAAGCATCAGAGATGGAGAGCGTTCTGGTCATCCTGCGGAGGTGTCAACTGCAACCACATTGCAGCGTGTGGATCAACTCATCCCAGTGATTTTCATCTGTTTGGGCCCCTATAAAATCATTTGGGTGGCTGTCATTTTGATACGGATGATGCCGTAATCTATGAGGTTACACGTTGGCTGCGACAGCAACCAAAGGATTTCTTTGCTGCTGGCTTTCAAGGACTTGTAAAGAGATGGGATAAGTGCCTGAATGTACTGGGTGTATATGTGGAAAAGTGAAATAAATGTCAGAAAGTTACTTTGATTATTTTTGCCTCAATTCAGTTTTGCGACTTATTTATTGACTCACCCTCGTCCACTAAAGTATCCTGCACTTTCATAGGGGTCTTATATATTGGCTTATATATTTATGGATTGGATGACTCACTTCAATATTGACCTCTCCATTCTTAAAATTCACTTTTATTCAATTTTGTCCACAAAAATTGTTTTAGAGAGACATTCTCCTCAACATATGATCAAGCTCACGTTTCAAGAATATGGTATCAGTTATCACTGTACCATCATATTACATACTGATAACTAAGCCTGTCTTCTATAGTCAAAATTACTGTGTGTTAAGTATTGGAAATATGAAATGAACATGTTAATATATCTTATGAATAAAACAACCACAAGATCAACAGTCGTAATTAGTAAGAAGCAATTGGAAAATTTAAATAGACCATTAATAGATATTATGAATAAAAGTTACACTTTCCTTATTACCTACATATATGGCATTTGAATGGAATCAGAAAAGGTGTTATAGTATTTTCTTACAAACCATATCGTGTGTAGTTGTAGATTGAAGTTGTACTTTGACATCTATAGATCTGTTTACTCTTGAGAAATCTACATAGAGTTGGTCATGGCTAAATGTTGGAGTGGAGAGATTTATCCCAAATTTCTATAAAGTTTTCCTTGTAAATTATTAATTACAACAGAGAAGGCTAAATTGAGATAAAATTGCCTCTGTTTAAGACAACGGCATATGGGGATTATCAGGTGCTAAATCGATTCTTGGAATAAAATGCTTTCTTCGTGAAGCTGAACTGTTAGAATTTCTGCATGAACGATACTTTCATCTAACTTTAGTACAATCAATCTTGTTCCATTGCATAAATCAGCTTTACTAACTTAAATGACATCATCTGACTCTATGGAGCTAGTGCTAATGCATGTTATATGGTTGTCTATCAAACTATTCAGATCTTGTTGGTTGATGACTTTAACATGTTCATTTGTTGTGCACAAAATTGCTACTTTTGAAAAAAAAGAAATGAACTCTCACTTGGATAGAAAGATGAACTAAATAAATCCCATACAATGTTTTTTGAAATCTGGTTTTATGAAATCTCAATAATGCAATTTTGACCAAGTTCTCCCTTGTCAAGTTTTAGGAGCCATTCACTGAAGTTAGATCTACAGCTCTTATATTCTTTCTTTAGTTAAAAATATATGAAATTTTGGATGTAGTATATAATATTTTAAATGACTGGACTTCGTCCTCAAAGTGCCTGTCTCTTGCCCGGAAGCCCTGGGTTTGATGCCTGGCCAGGTCAGGTTTTTTTACCTGGATCTGAAGGCTGGTTCTAGGTCCACTCAGCCTACGTGATTACAATTGAGGAGCTATCTGATGGTGATATGGTGACCCCGGTCCAGAAAGCCAACAGTAATGGCTGAGAGGATTTGTTGTGCTGACCACACTACACCTCATAATTTGCAGGCCTTCAGGCTGAAACAGTGCTCACTTCAGATCTGTTGCGCCATGGGGTTTGGTTTGGATTTTTGACTGGACAACCGCTGCTCTGTGACAGTGAGGAATAACAGGCAGGCACTGCCAGAAGTCTCCGCCCAGCAAGATCAGTTTTCATTTTATTTTGCAGTAGTTGGTCTCATCTCATATGATTATTTTAGCCTGTCTTATTTCCTCTGCATCGTCTGAAATCACTCTGATGTGAGAAGTAGAAGTATGAAAAATTAGAATATACTCTCTCTCCCTCTTTCCTCTGACTTAACCTTACTCAGTTCATCTCTCTCCACATGTATTTGTTTTAGCTTCAGTGGTTCCTCTCTGCAAGTGCATATTTTTTAAAATGTGTTTCACTTTTACCTTTATTTATCATTTTTGGTCTTCCTCATGGAGTTTTAGTAGGTATATGGTCAGATCATTTAAACTGTGTTGATTTAACACAGGAAATTCATACAACCTGTGACGATTGAAAATTCCTTACAAGTGAGACCTCATGTCTTCATGGATGTAATGTTTTGCCAAAGGATTTCTGCCGGAGATGACATGTGGCAAAAGCGATGGCATTTACTCCACAGTCATGTTTGGCTAGCTGTCTACAGGGTGATAAACATTGTGACAGGAGTCGGGAACAGCCTAGGTATTAAATCCCACTGTTCTGGCAACAAAGTATTAATGATTAAACTATTGTAAATATTTATATTGAAGCCATCATGATTAACACATATTCAGTGCATGACATCATGAGATAAGTTTAACATTCCTACTAATTATGTAGGCTATATGTGGATGTATAATTGGCTAAGCAAAGTCCAGAGCTCCAATGAGAATAAAACATTTTGTGGCATAAAATTTGTTTCCTGAACGCAATATTGTGGAACAAATAATTAACAGGATTTTCTGATAAATGATCATCAGATTAGGATTCACTCATTAAATCAGTCATTGTAATACAAATGAATCTAGATAATATCTGCTACACAGCAACTTATATGAGCAGAGCACAAATATATTGAATGATTGTCAGGTGCTAATATAATTCTCTGAAATGTGAACACTTCAAAGCAGGCAGCAGGACTTGGTTCTGTCTGATGGCAGTAGGTATTTGTTAATGTGCAACCAACCGACCGACCGACCAATCCTGATCTGCATTTAGGGCAGTCACCCAGGTGGCAGATTCCCTATCTCTTATTTTCCTGCCGGGCTGAGTGGCTCAGACGGTTAAGGCGCTGGCCTTCTAACCCCAACTTGGCAGGTTCGATCCTGGCTCAGTCCGCTGGTATTTGAAGGTGCTCAAATACGACAGCCTCGTGTCGGTAGATGTACCGGCACGTAAAAGAACTCCTGTGGGACTAAATTCCGGCACCTCGGCGTCTCTGAAGACCGTAAAAGTAGTTAGTGGGACGTAAAGTAAATAACATTATTATTGTTGTTTTCCTAGCCTTTTCTTAAATGATTTCAAAGAAGATGGAAATTTAATGAACATCTCCCTTGGTAAGTTATTCCAGTCCCTAACTCCCCTGTTGCCCCAATTTGTCTTCTTGAATTCCAACTTTATCTTCATACAAAGGGCACTAGGAAAGTTTCGCAGTGTGAGTGAATGCTTTAGACTTTTTCAAAATAATTTCCACCACACTCAATACACTTCTCCATACGTCGAAACCAGTCACTGAACCAACTCTGCCACTTTTCTTCGGTTACATTTTCACACTCTTGATCCCATGCAGCCAGAAGCTCCTCGTCGGATGCAAAACGCTGCCCTTTCAGTTTCATCTTCACTTCTGGGAAGAGTGCAAATCACATGGGGCAAGATCAGGACTGTATGGATGGTGATCAAGCATAGTCAACCCTGATCTGGCAAGAAAATCCATGTGCTAGAGCATTGTCGTGATGCAAGAGCCAAGTGTTGAGCCGTGACCTTGGACGGAGCTGCTTGAGAGCCTCGATGACCTGAGACAGACAAGTCTCACTGTACCACTTTGCAGTAACTGTCCTTTTTGTTTCTAGCACAATCCGAGTTAGGATGCCCCGTTTAGTGAAGAATACTGCATTCATCCTTTCCTTTACTGATCTTGACTTTCCCACAGTCACAGGAGTACCCTCATCTTCAAACAGCCACATCTTTTTCTGTGATTTTGTTGGGATATCATAATAATAAAGCCAAGTTTTGTCACCTGTAACGATGCTATTGACATTATGCGAAGTCCCATTTTCAAACTGTTTTAGCATTTTTCGGCACCATTTCACTCGATGTGCCCTTTGTTCCTCTGAAAGTGAATGGGTCACCCAAAGGGAACAAACCTTTCTAACATGGAGATGGTCATGTAGAATTGAATGAATAGCTGGTACAGGGATGTGGAGGGTCTCTTCTACCTTCCGATATGTCAACTGCCTTTCTTGCTGCAACATTTTCCTCACAGCTTCAATGTTTCCTCAGTCACTGATTCAGATGGTCGCTCAGAAAGAGGATCATCTTCAACAAAAAAATTTCCCCTCTGGAACTCTTTGTACCAGCGGAAAATTGTTGTCCGATGTGGACAGTCTTTCCCCAGCACAGGAGTAATTTCCTACAGGCACTGGTCAACAGTTAATCCATGAGCAAATTTGAAGCGGATAATTGCGCGATATTCACCTTTAGACCACACTGACATCTTCACTTACTTTCAGTCCCACTGCTTGGAAACAACTGGTGTGAAGGTCATGCCTTGCTGTCTTCCAGACTGTTTTCACTCCTCTTTGCATCCCTCAACATAACAGGGGTGTCCAGCCAACCGTTTTTTCGTATGGCAAAACTTTCCTAGTACCCTTTGTATTGTGATCTTTCCTACTTTTAAAGATGCCACTCAAACTTATTCGTCTACTGATGTCATTCCAAGCTATCCTTCTGCTGACAGCTTGGAACATACCACTTAGTCGTGCAGCTCATCTTCTTTCTCCCAATTCTTCCCAGCCCAAACTTTGCAACATTTTTGTAACGCTACTCTTTTGTCGGAAATCACCCAGAACAAATCGAGCTGCTTTTCTTTGGATTTTTTCCAGTTCTTGAATCAAGTAATCCTGGTGAGGATCCCATACACTGTAACCATACTCTAGTTGGGGTCTTACCAGAGACTTATATGCCCTCTCCTTTAGATCCTTACTACAACCCCTAAACACCCTCATAACCATGTGCAGAGATCTGTACCTTTTATTTACAATCCCATTTCTGTGATTGCCCCAATGAAGATTTTTTCTTTATATTAACACCTAGATACTTACAATGAACCCTAAAGGGAACTTTCACCCCATCAACATAATAATTAAAACTAAGATGACTTTTCCTATTTCTGAAGCTCACAATCTAACTTTTAACCCCATTTATCATCATACCATTGCCTGCTGTCCCTCTCATGACATTATCAAGGTCATGTTGCAGTTGCTCACAATCTTATAACTTATTTATTACTCTATACAGAATAACATCATCTGCAAAATGCCTTTCCTCTGATTCCACTTGTTTACTCATATCATTTATATATATAAGGAAACATAAAGATCCAATAATACTGCCTTGAGGAATTACCCTCTTAATTATTATAGGGTCAGATAAATCTTCACGTACTCTAATTATCTGAGATTTATTTTCTAGAAATATAGCAACCCATTCAGTCACTCTTTTGTCCAGTCCAATTGCACTCATTTTTGTCAGTAGTCTCCTATGATCTACCCTATCAAATGCTTTAGATAGGTCAATCGTGATACAGTCCATATGAGCTCCTGAATCCAAGATATCTGCTATATCTTGCTGGAATCCTAAAAGTTGAGCTTCTGTGGAATAACCTTTCCTAAAACCAAACTAACTTCTATCAAAACAGTTATTAATTTTGCAAACACGTGTAGTGGAATCAGAAAGTGCCTTCCGAAAGCTTACATACAACACATGTCAAACTGGTCTGTATTTTTCAGCTTTATGTCTATCACCCTTTCCTTTATACACAGGGGCTACTATAACAACTCTCCATTCATTTGGTATAGCTCCTTCAATCAAACAATAACCAAATAAGTACTTCAGATATGGTACTATATCCCAATCCATTGTCTTTAGTATATCCCCAGAAATCTTATCAATTCCAGCCACTTTTCTAGTTTTCAACTTTTGTATCTTATTGTAAACTAGCAAGATACCCGTGCTTCGCTATGGTATTATACTGAAATTTATAATTGAATGCTTATTGTTTTATATATAATCCACCAAAATTCGTCTGACTCGTTTTCTGAGAGAATCCACCAAAATTCGCTATCTGACTCGTTTTCTAATAGATTACAGCAAATTTCCTCCCATTTTTCAATCTTTCTTTCCAGCAATCGATTTCGTACTTCGCGGGCTAGGTCCAGGTATTCCACCCGGTCAGTTTGGTCACTAAATCTTTGCCATCTTTTCCTATAAGCATTTTTAATATGGATCAAATCCTTCAGAAGATCCGGCGTGGTGTCGTCTTGGGTGCCTTGGTGGTACTGAACCCGCGGCCGGACTGCATTCTTAGTCATTACCTGTCCAGGACCCGTTTCCAGTGCGGTCCGCACATTTGACGATGGTCCAGAAGATTATCATTTTTATTATTATTATTATTATTATTATTATTATTATTATTATTATTATTATTATTATTATTATTATTATTATTATTATTATTATTATTATAGATGTTCTGGACCCCACAGCAAGATTCAAGACCGCTACTTGGCGGTAAATTACATCTGCTGCCATTGTCATTGTTGACAATGTGACCAGCACCATTGTCGCACGTAGGCAAGTGTGCGGGATTTCTGGCAATACGAATGAAATACTTCCATGCATTATTGACCTTATTATAGAGGTGAACAATTGGACAGTCAATCTCATGTCTATCGTTTATTTCAAATGTGTTTAAATTTTTATTTTCCGTATATGCCAAGAGAATCTACTGTAATCTAAGAACGTTCTCCGAAGGAAAGATGGCTCTTGAAAACGAACCCAGGAAAGATTAAAAATGATCGGTTTATGATCAGAATAAGTACATTGAAAATCTACAGCCTGTTTCCAGTCAATCAACCGGGACAGGAATGGAATTAATAAAGCCCCCATCTAGCGGAACAATAGGAATTGTGCCAGCTGCTGAAGCCTGTCGCACTCCTCTGGGGCAATGGTTAATGAATGACAAATGAAATGAAATTATATTGGACAGTGTTGCTGGAATGAATGATGACAGGGAAAACCGGAGTATCTGGAGAAAAACCTGTCCTGCCTCCATTTTGTCCAGCACAAATGTCACGTAGAGTGACCAGGATTTGAACCACGGAACCCAGCTGTGAGAGGTCGGCGTGCTGCTGCCTGAGCAACGGAGGCTCCTTATAAGTACATTATGAATAGTAAAATCAATTGGTCTCAACTCCTTGTACACCCCACCGCTGTTAATTTTATAACCCCCCCCTGCAAAAAAATTAAAAGAAGGCGTGCTTCTTTATGTTTAAAGGAGATTCCAAACATGAATGTTCACGTCTATTACCTTCAGTTTTGAGATATAAGTATCCCCATAAAAATAATTCACTTTTTTTTGCACATCCTTTCACACTCCTCCCCCTCCCCCCAAGTGAATTTTCCGGCAAAAAATACTTATTTCCTTAATAGTAAAGGATCTTCTAAATACCAATTATCACGACTCTTAACTTCTTCAGTTTATGATTTATGTATCCTCATGAAAGGAATTCAACTCCTTTTCACTCCCCCCCAAGATGATTTCCCCCTCCCAAAATGCATTTTTCTTTGTTTTTAAAGGAGATCCATATACCAATTTTCACATCTGTAACAACTTTAGTTTTTATTGGATGTAAGTATTCTCATACAATTAAGTCAATTAATTTTTTAATTCTTTCACCCCCCCCCCCCTTCATTGGATTTTCTGAGAATACGTGTTTCTTTATTTCTAAAGCAGATTCCAAATATCAGATTTCACATCTGTAACATCTTCATTTTTGAGATATCAGTAGCCTAATTAAAAAAATTCAGTATACAGTATATCTCAAACAAAACTTAACATGTTACAGAAGTGAAAAATGGTATTTTTTATCTCTATAAAAAATAAAGAAACGTGTATTTTTAGTTTTTGGAAATACCACTTGGGTGGAGGGGGGCAGGGATAAAAGTGACTGATGAAAATGGTGTTGAATTGCATTCAACCCATTTTTCACCCCTTTTCACCCCTCCTATTGGGTTTTTCTGAGAACAAAAAATACATGTTTCTTTATTTTTAATGAAGATTCTAAATACCAAATTTTACATCTGTAAACTTTCAAAGTTTAGAGATATAGATACACTCATTTTAAAAATTCACCCCCCTTTTCACCCTCCCATTAACTGGATTTTCCAAAAACTAAAAAATATGTGTTGCTTTATTTTTAAAAGAGATCAAAAGTACCAATTTTCAGGTCTGTAATATCTTCAGTTTCTGAGATATAAGTACTGGTATCCTGATTAAAGGCATTCAACCCCTTTTTCACCCTTTTTCACCCCTCCTATTGGGATTTTCTGAAAACAAAAAAATATGTGTCTCCGTACTGCAAGAACGAGGTGTTGATTACAACACACGCACCCTCATCCAACAGACTCTTACGGATACAACATCTAAGGTGAAGTTCAGGGGAGAACTATCTCGGACTTTCAAGATAAAAACTGGAGTACGGCAGGGTGATGGCCTCTCACCCATTCTGTTTAATCTAGTGCTTGATAAAGTCATCAAGAACTGGGAATGTACACTGAGGAATCTAGAAATCAAACCAGTTGCCATTGGAGCCGGGACTCGAAAGATTGAGATCAGGTGCCTAGCATTCGCAGATGACATTGCAATCCTAACCAACAACTCTAAGGATGCTGTCATTGCTATTGAAGCCCTGCACGAGATAGCGGTGAAGGCTGGATTACACATATCGTATGCCAAAACTAAGTACTTTGAGACTCGGCATCCCGATAACCCCCCTTTGACGACCATACATGGAACGATTGGGAAAGTCAATCGCTTCCGCTATCTTGGTGAATGGGTCCACCCCAATGGTAGAGACGGTACATCCATCCTAGAAAGATGTAACAAACTCAATGCAGCGTACCAACTATCCCACAACCATTATAATAAGAGGTGCATTTCGAAAAATGCTAAGATCTGTCATTACAAAACTGTTGTCAGACCACAGTTTTTGTATGCCTCAGAGACCCTCCTGATGAACAAAAAAGGCACCATGGATGATCTAGAGAAAGCCGAAAGACGTATCCTCAGGAAAATTCATGGACCGAGATTGCTCCCAGATGGAACCTACAGACTTAAATCGAACTCTGAGCTGTATCGACAGTTAGAATCAGCCAATACCAGCATGTGACGTAGGAGGCTTAAGTTCTATGGACACCTACAACGAATGGACAGCAACAGGCTTACCAAGAAGATCTTTTCTTTGGTTAAAAGCTACAAGACTGGAAGCTTGTGGCTTAATGAAGTACAGAAGGACTTGGATTCGGCTGGGATTTCAGATATTGATATAGAAGATCGTTCCAAATTTTGTGCTATGGTACAGTCTTGGACCCCACCACCTAGAGTTCCTAGAAGTCGGAAGCCCCTTTCACAGGAGAGAAAGGAGAAATTATCAGCAGGGCTCAAGAGATATTGGGAACAAAGAAGAGCATCGAGGAAGAACTAGTCACCAGCGCTCCTTAGTGGGCTTAAATCAATAATAATATGTGTTTCCTTATTTTTAAAGAAGATTCTAAATACCAATTTTTACTTTTGTAAACTTTTAAAGTTTTGAGATATAGATACACTCATTTTAAAATTTCAACCCCCTTTTCACCCCCTTAGTGACGGAATATCCAAAAATCGTCTCTTAGTGAGCACCTACATCTTAATATGTATGTATCCCCAAAATTTCATTTCTTTATGTCCAGTAGTTTTGGCTCGGCGATGATGAATCTGCCAGTCAGTCAGTCAGTCAGTCAGTCAGTCAGTCAGTCAGTCAGTCAGTCAGGACAAGTTATTTTATATATGTATAGATGTCATTGTTATCATATGTAAATTTTAATATTTCTTTAGCATTAGTCACCTCCTCTATCTGGACATTATCGTTGTAACCAACAATCTTTACATACTGCTGACTGAATAATTTTGCCTTTTGAAGATCTTCACATACACACTTCCCTTGTTCATTAATTATTCCTGGAATGTCATTCTTGGAACCTGTTTCTACCTTAAAGTACCTATACATACCCTTCCATTTTTCACTAAAATTGTATGACTGTCAATTATGCTTGCCATCATATTATCCTTAGCTGCCTTCTTTGCTAGATTCAATTTCCTAGTAATTTCTTTCAGTTTCTCCTTACTTCCACAGCCATTTCTAACTCTGTTTCTTTCCAAACTGCACCTCTTTCATAGTCTCTTTATTTTGCTATTATAACAAGGTTGATCTTTACCATTCCTTACCACCTTTAAAGGTATAAACCTGATTTCACATTCCTCAACAATTGCTTTAAACCCATCCCAGAGTCTGTTTACATTTCAGTTTACCATTTTCCACCAATCATAGTTACTTTTTAAAAAGTGCCTCATGCCTGTTTTGTCAGCCATATGGTACTGGCTAATAGTCCTACATTAAAGACCTTCCTTTCTATCACATTTATTTTGAAGTATGACAAAACTTCATGAACACTAATACCATCTACTACTTCAGTTTCCCTATAGAGCTCATCTGGTTTTACCAGCATCACATCCAGAATATTTTTCCCTCTAGTTGGTTCCATCACTTTCTGAATCAGCTGTCCTTCCCATATTAGCTTATTTGCCATTTGTTAGTCATGCTTCCTGTCGTTCGCATTTCCTTCCCAATTGACATTTGGTAAATTGAGATCTCCCACTACAATCACATTCCTTTCCATGTCGTTTCCCACATAGCTGATGATCTTATCAAATAATTATGAATCCGTATCAGCGCTACCCTTTCCCGGTCTGTACACTCCAAAGATATCAAGTTGCCTATTTTCTTTAGAAATGAGCATTACACCTAGAATTTCATGTTTGTCATCTTTTAACATTTTCATAGCTTACAAATTCTTCTTTCACCAGAATGAATACTCCCCTTTCCTCCATTCCCATCCTATCTCTACGATACACACTCCAGTAAAGTCAAAGAAATATTAGTGTTTATTAAATTCCACCCATTCCATACATAAAGAGTAATTTTAATTAAAAATTAAAAATAAAATAAATTATAGGGACATGTTTTGTCCTTTTTATAAGGGCATCTTCAGCCTTAATCTCAAACCTGAAAGATCCTGATTGCTCTTAATTGTAGTTTTTTAAGATAAATTACAAATTATAAATGTGAGGATGATGTTGTAGGTACATGTATCAAAAAATGAGTGAGTGGGATAAAGTAGTTAAAGTAATCTTATAATAAAGCCTTTATAAAGCCTTACAATCAGTCCTAATATATATACTTTTATGAATGTCCTTCTCTAAAAATGTGGTAACAAGTTGCATATTAGTAGTTCTTTAAGAACACAATTATTGCTGTGTTGAACTGAAACTTGTTAAAAGGTGCCCGGTTTTGGTTGAGGGCATAAGAGATAAGCTTTGAGCTTAAACAGCTTAATCTGTAGAATAATAATGAAGAAAAGTGTTATTGATTACTCCAAGTGGAGTTTAAATAAATTTTAAAGTTGCTAGTTTGTTGTTAATCTTTTGTGATGAGATAAGTCTGCTGCCTTCTTAAATTAGGTTGTAGGGGCGAGGAAAAATGCTTGATAGTATGTAGCCATAATTATAAAGTTCTATAAGAACACAGTTAATTCTGCGTTGAATTGAACTTTGTTAAAAGGCGCTCTGTAAAAAATAAATTTAGAGCTTAAACAGTTTAATCTTTAGAATAATGATGAAGAAAAGTGTTTTTTATCACTCCAAGTGGGGTTTAAAATAAAATTTTAAGTTGCTAGTTTGTTGTTAATCTCGTGTGATGAGATAAGTTTGCAGTCTTCTTAAACTATGTTGTAGGGGCGAGGAAGAGTGCTCAATGGTAAGTAGCTGTATTTATATTAGCTAGAAGGTATGACTGCAGCTTCTTATATAGAGAGTCAAAAGGGAAATGTGGTTTAATGTCTGTAACAAGAGGAGAGTTAAGTATTA
Organism: Anabrus simplex; assembly: GCF_040414725.1. NCBI lineage: Eukaryota > Metazoa > Arthropoda > Insecta > Orthoptera > Tettigoniidae > Anabrus > Anabrus simplex. The sequence continues at coordinate 1,301,537,428 of NC_090265.1, forward strand.
AGGAATCAAACTGAAGGAAAGGTGAGTTCAAAGAAAAAACGATGTGTGTAAATTCATTTACCCCTTTGTCAATTATGATATTAATTAGTTAAAGTAAAGGTGAGTTAAAGAAAAATGTATGTAATTTCATTTATCTTTTCAGCTGTTATAGTGTTAATCAGTTGCTATGGTAGTATTGAAATGACTGGCACTTGCGCTTCTGGTGTTATATCGATGTTATATCTAGTTCTGTGAGAAAATTTCTGCATCCACTATATCATTTCTCAGCCATAATTCAACTCCTATTACAATATCTGGTAAGTATATATATATATTAAATTACTTAATTCTATTCCTTTCTCTACAATACTTCTACAGTTGAACACTAACATTTTTATGTCATCCCAATTTGACTTCCAGATCTCTGTACCCTTATCACCAATACGATAATCTCACTTCACTGAATGAGGGGAAATTAATTATTTTCTTTTGTCACTTATTGCTTTCAATAGGTTAAAACTTCAAATCAGGCAGTGGGACTTGGCTCAGTCTTATGCCAATAGATGACGTTAATGTGATTATGTGCAACAAAATGACAGTCCCACATCACTGAATGAAAGGCATTTTATTGAGAACCAAACATGCAAAATTCCATCTCCTCCGAATCAAATCCCTACCATGGAAATGTCTACAATGAAGAATCCATGATCAAAATATGATATACGCCATTTCCCAAATTCTGGAGAAGGTTTTCTATCTCATTGTTGTAGATGGAGATAATGTGGTTGCATGCACCAGAATGGTGAAAATGATTCGTTCACTTCACTGAAAGGTAGTGTTTATCACTTAACAGTTTAAGTATGATGGTTATAATTGCATTGTTCTTGTAACCTATATCTGGTGCCCGTGTATTTCAAACATTCCCATTTTCTCAGTATCTTTATGAAAGGCAATAGAAGTCAGGATGTATGTAGTTTGAACTCATGCCAATAGATATGGCTGTCATCGTGATGAATATGAGACAAACACTTCACTGTAAGAACCATACTTTTCTTTAAAAAGTAAAATACTCATGGTCATGAAAGGTTCATTGTATTTTCCATGTAAAGGAGACATAAACATCTATTACTGGCACCAATTTCATCTATTGAAAGAGTCTCATTTTCTAAATATCACTGTGAATGACAGATGGAATAAGGACTTTATATTTTCTTCTTCTTTTTATACCCCCTTTTCCCCACACCTGTGGGGTCGCGGGTACGAACTGCGTTGCATATCTGGATTTGGCTCTGTTTTATGGCTGGATGCCCTTCCTGATGCCAACCCTATATGTAGGAATGTAATCACTATTGCGTGCTCCTGTGGTAGTTAGTAGTATGGTGTGTTGTCTGAATATGATGAGGAAAGTTTTGGGACAGACACATACAGCCAGTCCCAGATCCAGAAGAATTAATCAGTAGCGATTAAAATCTCTGACCCGGCCGGGAATCGAACCCAGGACCCTCTGAACCGAAGGCCAGTACGCTGACCATTCAGCCAACGAGTCGGACGGAATAAGGACTTTATATATAGAGACAGATTTGACAATTTAGCTGTAGGTAGCAGCAAATAAATAAAACATGTTAAAATACTTTACCTTAGTGCACAGATATTTCATAAAAGCTTTGTGCCTGAAGCCAGCCCCATGGTCTAGGGGTATCAAGCCTGTCAAGCCTGCCAGAGGCCCTGTGTTCGATATCCAGCCAGGTCATTGATTTTTACCTGGATTTCAGGGCTGGTTCAAGGTTACTCAGCACATGTGAGCAGTAGCATTGATTGGAAATTCGAAGTGTGTGTGTGTGTGTGTGTGTGTGTGTGTGTGTGTGTGGAGGGGGGAGGGATGGGCACAAAAATTTATAGAAAACAAACAAGTACAGGAGGGCCTGTGTAGTATAGTGGTGGAGACAGGGGGGGGGGGGGTGTAGAAAACAAAATTGAAACAAAATAGCTAGAAAATGGTAAGTTTTTTTATGCTCTCTGAGTGAATTTCGACGGAGAAGTACAGGTTGACAGTTTACCAACTTAAATGCGGCAATAGTGTTTTTTTTTTTAGATTTTCATTCAATACTATACAATAAAACTTTCACCAGAGGAACAATTGAGGAGTGTCTGTTCAAAAGATGCTATTTTCACTTCCAAAAAATAAATCCCACAACATCCTTAAGGTGGAAATAGCACCTTTTTGAACAGAGAATCCTCAATTACACATGTGCGCAACTAAGATTGTGTGCCATCAGATACTAATTGCACTTCTACACGCTGCTGCACGTGTTCCCAAGATGACAAAATAGTGATCCCGGTCTAAAAAGCCAAGAATTACAGCTGAGAGGATTTATCACCTTGCAATCTGCAGGCCTTTGGGCTGAGCAGCAGTCGCTTGATAGGCCAAGACCCATCAAGGCTATAGAGCCATGGGTTCTCTTTTATTCTTTTAAACCGGGCGAGTTGGCCGTGCGCGTAGAGGCGCGCGGCTGTGAGCTTGCATCCGGGAGATAGTAGGTTCGAATCCCACTATCGGCAGCCCTGAAGATGGTTTTCCGTGGTTTCCCATTTTCACACCAGGCAAATGCTGGGGCTGTACCTTAATTAAGGCCACGGCCGCTTCCTTCCAACTCCTAGGCCTTTCCTATCCCATCGTCGCCATAAGACCTATCTGTGTCGGTGCGACGTAAAGCCCCTAGCAAAAAAAAAAAAATTATTCTTTTAATGTCTAAAGATTGAACAGGACTCTCCTAATTTGGTTCAATTCTAAACAAAGATTACATTCATAAACTATAGTTCATACATAGCGAATACCGTATTCATTTTAGGTGTCGGACATGTTATGGTATCTTATCTAGTTTCTTGTAGTTTATAAGTAGAAACGATAATCAATTAGTTGTTACACCTCATTGCTAAACCTACAGTCTATGTCTGTTGAAAAGCTGTTTCGATTTCAGTCATTTTTATGGAGAAAATACTTTGTGCCCTGGTGCAGTTGATATTTTAAAACATATTTGAAAATAGAACAGCGGTAATAGCAATTCATAAGTTTTTTTATAATGTTATTGAAGGATATACAGTGTGCAGTGTCTTCTTGGCATTTGGAAACATACCGTATCAGCAAGGTATTGCTCTATGGATAGATCAACTTTTGGTTGGAAATACTGAGCAGCTGAGCATTTTCCAAATTGTCATGTGTGATCTTGATATTAGTCTCTCTGAAGAATATGAGCAAATTCTGAAGTCTTCTCTACCAGTTTGGCATTATCTGTTAAGAATTAAGCCATGTTTTCCAGTGTCGAGTTAGTTAAATGTAACAAAGGCTTTTCAGTCTGTCAAACACACAGCAAATACAATGTAAATTATAACACTATTAACATTGTAAAAAATACATACTTTCTTTTCAGGCACACCCCTAATGAGGTGAGCTGCATGTAATTCTTTAATCACATAGCAGCCCTCCTGCCAATCTTAAGTGATGGAACCGAACTCAGGCCTCCTAGGGTGGTGACTAACAGTTAGTAGATATAGCAAATCCTAAATCTGATTTTAAAAGGAGTAATTCTTATGATTTTTTCTTATAAGTTGGTTTAGTCTTGCTGGTTGCTCCATGCCATTCTCTTTCATAGAGTGATTCATCATGTAGGGCATCAGATAGATTAAGAATTCCACTCACTAAAAAACACCTCACATTTGAAATAATATATGGAAAGCTAAATATATTGTTATTGTTGTATGGTTATTTTATGGGAAGAACAAGTTGAATAATTATAAGCCAGTGATATTACAATATGGGAAGCTGATACCCATAACACAATGACTAATCAGTACCAGTACTCACAAATGAGAGGCTCAGTGGAATAATGGCCCATCCCAACTAGACTAAGTTTTGAGAAAAAAAAGGGTTTTGTTAGATTTTACATAATTCCAAATGCAAAGGGCACATGTAAATGAAATTTGATACATATATTCAACATAAAGTTAGCTTTTTACCTGCAAATACTTATTGATATTCAATGTTTGGTTTTTGAAGAAAGGGGATGTAATATAAGAAAATTAATAACAGGAACATAAATTGAAATATGTGTTTGCATTAATTATACCAAGTATATGCATAAGTTTCTGCCAGTTTTTTGTGGTGAAAAATCATATGATTTTCAAGGGAAGTTCATTTTTTATTTATTCAAAATATTGGCCATTAGCTTCTACACACTTTGCCCATCTTTCAGGTAAGTTATGAATGCCATGCCAGAAAAACTGCTTGTCCTTTTGCGGCAAACCATTTGTCGAGCCATTTTTCAACTTGCTCGAAAATTGCTGAAGTGCTGCTCTGTGAGCGCATGCCCCCATTGATGCGAAGAGGTGATAGTCAGATGACACCAGGTCAGCGTAGTGCGGCGGGAGCGGGAAGATGTCCCATCCAAGTGGTTTTAAGTTGTCTTTCACTGATTTTGTTGTGTGAGATGGCACATTGTCAAGTAACAAAATAACTTTGCCATTTCTGGCCCATTCTGGTTGTCTTTCGATCAATGCTTGATTTAAATAAATCATTTGTTGGCGATACCACGGTGCATTGTTGGTTTCGCCGGGCTTCAAGTGTTCATAATACACAATACTACACACTGTCTTTCAGATTTAAATTACCATGTTTAAATTGTCGAAACCATGTCTCACTTGTTCTAATCGATGGAGTGTGTTCACCATATATTTCTAGCAGCAAACGATGACTTTCCACAGCCTTTTCCTTTTGATTATATAAGAAAAACAATGTGTGCCGCAAATGTTCTTTTTCAGGCACAAACGTCGACATGATTACTGAATGATACAACACAGATGCTAGTGTTTGGCAGACTCAACTTCTGTGTGTTGGTAGGTTAATGTCAGACGAACAAACTGACGTATGTGTCAAATTCATATGCTACGTACTATTTGCTGGCGCCATCTCTTAGTGAAACTGGAAAAGTCTTATGCATACACCTGATATTATGTCTAAATGATTAAATAAACAAGATTTACAGCTCATTAATTCAGTGTTATATAACCGAGGCATCCATGTCATTGTTGTCTGAACTGAGGCCTTTGTAAAATGTCTGATATACAGGTGGTATAAATTTCATAAGTTTCATAATGTCCTCAGACATTGCCTTCTTTAACTTTCTGCCATATGGGTATTTTGTGTTCAACACAACATTATATAACACAGCTGGTTTTCCCCTTACCTTTTCGTAGGTTTATTGTTTCTTCTATAACCAAGTACCCAAAACAAAATTTTATATGCATAGCATGGGTTCGTTCCACAAACCAAAACTGAGATGCTTTTCTTACATCTACTTTGTATGTATACACTTTATTTTCCTGATGAATTTCAGTATTGTATATTGTATATATCTGATACTGTCATATTTCTCTTAATGAACATTTTGTTTAAGTCTGTGTGATCTTTAAATCCTCAGTCCCCGTTATGATAACAGTGAAAGGTTTCTTCACTCGACTTTTCCTAATAAGATAACACTACTGTTCAGGTATATAAGCTATTTTGGTTTTTCTTTTATATTTTTCAATGACACCAAAGTCAGCATCATATAGTATTTTAAGTTGCATTCCATTGTGAAAAATCAGGATGTAACCTATTATTCTTGTATGCTTCACTGCAGTTATGTTTTTCTGTAAGTCTAAATAGATATGCATTTTACACATTGTAGCTAGGTAACCTGTAAATGCGAAAGATATATTTTCTTTACTTTCCTGATAAAGAGTGCCATAAACCCAGATATGTTGTTTGGTAACACTGTTCAGTTATTAATACTTACCAGGCTTTTACCAGGAATAACTTTCCCAGATACCGAAACATACTCTTCTTCACTGTTTCGTAGAATCTTCTTTGATTTACTCCTCTTCTACACACTTTCTTTCTACTTTTTAGGCTTTGAAACATCACCATTAACACAAGAATCAGCTGCGAGAGGCATTTTGCTGCGTGCTGCAGACAAGAGAGAGAGAGAGCAATATGCTTCGCACTGCTGCTGCAATGTACGTACGACGGCGGAAGTTGCAATGGGCCTTTGCACTTGCACTAGCATGAAGGAAAGTTCAAAACATTATGTTACAAATAATACATCAAAAACCACATACTGAGTAAAGATTGAATTTTGAGCTTGTGAACTCTGACTGCAGATGGCTTCAAAATACTGATGCCATACAGAACTGAAATTTGGTCATTGGTTGGGATGGGCCCTTATTCCACTGAGCCACTCAAATGTTGCACTATTACAGTAAACTGTTATACTTAAATAGTGTAACTTGAAGAAGGACCTTATTATAAGCTGTTGCTGTTTTAAATTAAACATTAGCATTTTACATGACCATTTTGTCTTACAGTACTGTACTTAAATGCAATTAGAAACTGTATTCATTCCTTGAGGAAACTAAGATGCTGGTCATAATTATACTAATAAAAGTGAAATAATTCTAATGCTATGTATTGTTCTTATCCTATTATTTGTTTCCATTTATTTTCTGTTGGTATATATCTGATATGCAATTCTGCTCCAGTATAATAATAAAAACTATCTAACAAGATATGTACACTGCTGTATATAGATGTATTTACACTTCCACTCTCATATAGGTATTTTGACCTTTATGTCACATTGTATAAATATATTTATAGGGTATAATCTAAACTATTTTTTAGATTTGGTCTTTTTTAACAGGTTGTTAGTTTACTATCTATCTTTAAAACCAGTTCCTTTAAATATCACCAGATGAATAGACATTACAGGATACTGAGAATAAATTAATGAGTATTGAACTAATCATGTCTACTTGTCATTTAACTAGTGCTGTTCTGAGACAGGAATGTTTGTTCATAACATACCTGTAAAATATGCCAAATTGAGTTGGGCCAAAGAAAATCTATTTATACTTTATTTTCCTGATGAATTTCAATATTGTATATATTTTTATATTCAAAAGTTTGGAAAAAAAGAAAGAAAAGTAATAGTTTAGGAGGAATAGGTGTAAGTCAGGTTAGTGAAAGTTTAGCAAGACATCTTTTCAAGGTTGAAGAACAGTCATAGTCTTCTTATTTCATTCAAGCAGTATCCTCCTCTCAAACAGTCTGTTCTCAAAATCATGTAAAATTTCTTATTTTAACTGAAAGCAATAGACCAGAGAAGAATAATGTAAACTACATCTTTATTAGGAGCCTCCATGGCTCAGACGGCAGCATGTCGGCCTCTTACTGCTGGATACCGTGGTTTAGATCCCGGTCACATAATGTGAAATTTGTGCTGGACAAAGCGGAGGCGGGACAGATTTTTCTCTGGGTGCTCCGGTTTTCCCTGTCATCTTTCATTCCAGCAACACTCTCCATTCTCATTTCATAGCATCTATCAGTCATTAAAAAATCACTTGGGAGTGGCAACACCATCGTACTAATAGCCTATATCTACTTCATTCATTACATCCCTGACCTGGTCAATGACTGTAAAACAGGTTGTAGGTTTTTCACATCTTTATTACTAAAAATATTAATGGTAGTTAAGGAATAAAACTGGAAAGACTGAGTCCATAATTTGAAGGGATTCTTTATCATTAAATGAGAGCCCTGAAATTCTCTTGATTTTTACCTGCAGAGGCTGTTCTGTATGCTGAACTGATTTCAGAATTACTTGTGTGATTGCCATTCAAATACTTTTCCAAAAATTTTGGGAAGATAAGTTCATGATGTAATCTGTAGGTGCTTACATTAAGAGCCATAGGATATACTTTGAACATCTACAGTGGCTAGTGAGATGTTTGTATACAGTGAACTGTTCTGTTAAATTATGGAATGTAATAAGTTCAACTCTCAATGGTCCACTGTGCTTTTTCCTTGTCTTGAAAAGTATTACAAGTTGAAATTTGTCCCCATAGTTTTGATTCATCTGGTATATTTCTAATGTAAACATTTATAGATTTAAACTATTTTAAATATATTGTAATTTTTCTATCAGCCTCCAGAACCCAAGACTGTGAGTTCAAACCCAGGAGAGGTAATGTGGAAGAAAGTCCATTTGCTACTCCATGTCTTATGATATGGGCATGAAAAAGATCTCTGATTAATAGATTTGGAAAATTAATTAACAACTCAGCTATAGACTGCTTAATTAGATTCCTGGCTTCTTGCCATTTGCTAGTGGAAAATGAAACATTGGAATTGTTGTGCAGGCAGCCTAAATGGCATAAGATCAAATTGTCTCCACTTGTAGTTAAGGGCATAGATGGTGATGATGATGATGATCATCATCATCTCCTACTGGGAATAAATTACTCAGCAAAGAACTCAATCATATCTACTTGATATGTAATTGATTCTTTCCTCTGTGTTTAATATTCACCAAACTACCTAGCTGTTAAACAACTATACTCAGATGAAATTTACAAAGGTGTGAACTTAAATTGTAAAAATTCTGTGTCTAGAATAAATTTTTTAAAAACAATTATTATTATTATTATTATTATTATTATTATTATTATTATTATTATTATTATTATTATTATTATTATTATTATTATTATGTCACACTGACACAGACATGTCTTATGGTGAAGATGGGACAGGTCAGGGCTAGGACTGGGAAGAAAGTGATTGTGGCCTTGATTCAAGTACATTTTACCTAGTGTGAATATGGGAAAGACTGTAAAAATAGCTAGTGCTGCTTAATAAAAATGGTATATCTTCGGGACTGCCGACAATGGAAGTCGAACCCATCATCTTCCTAATGCAAGCTCATGGCTACTTGATCCAAAATGTGCAGCCAACTTGCTCGGTACTTAATTTTCAAAAAAGATGCATTTTAGAAAAGCTGTTAGAATTGAAAATCTTTTATTCACCTTTCCTTTCTGGTTGGTATAATTATCTGCTGAAATCAGTTTATAATATTTCTCACATTAAAAATTATTAATAATATAAATAACCAGGCTGAGTAGCTCAGGTGGCAATCTCAAGTTGGTAGGTTTGATTCTGGTTCAGTCCGGTTGTATTTGAAGGTGCTCAAATATCCATTTCATATCGATGGATTTACTGTTAATGAACTCATATGGGACAAAATTCCAGCCCCTCAGTGTCTCTGAAAACTGTAAAAATAGCTAGTGCTTCTTAATCAAATTATATTATTTTTAATAATAATAGTAATTCATCTTTAATGGTGTACCTATTATCTACTGACTGTGATTTTCTCCCGAGGTATTGAACACTCTAAACAAAAATGCTGTGATTGTACATTATTTCAAGCCTTGTTAGGCCCAATCTACCCAAATCCTAGCACTAGAACTCAGTCACAATAAACACATTGCTACAAACATGTGAATAATACCTGTTACCCATCAGATTTTCTTCAATGTCCTAGGACTCTAAAACAAATTAACCAACAATATTTCATTGACAGACTATTGTTTGAAAAAATGTTGTCTGTCTCTTCTGACATCAATCATCTTTACTAGAAGAAATTCATTCTCTGGAACTTTTCAAGAACCAACCTGTCAAATAGTACACAGTAATATTGTCTACCTTTTTAGTCTATTTCACTCATTAAGATCAAGGACGCCTTCTGATGTGAATGATTCAAGCCAACAATGGTAATATTATTTTAATACCAGGACTACTTGATACAAGAACTGGAAAAGATCCAAAGGAAAGCATCTAGATTTGTTCTGGGTGGTTTCTGACAAAGAAGTACTGTTACAAAATGTTGCACACTTTCAGCTGGGAAAATTTGTAAGGAGATAAAATGCTCAACTGTATGGTATGTTTTGAGCTATCAGTGAAGGGATGGAATAACATTAGTATATGAATATAAAGTTGGAATTTGAGAAGATAAATTGGACCAAATATTCATTTATAGGATGAGGAGTAAGGATTGGAATAAATTATTAAGGAAATGTTTGATGAATTTCTAAGTCCCTTGAAAACATTTAAGAAAAAATTAGGTAAACAACTGATGGGGAATCTGCCACCTGAGCGACTGTCCTAAATGAAGATCATTGATTATTATTGTTATTATTAATTGCGTGGAGCATGACAGCTATTTTCAAGATAATGAACAGATGAATAATTACAAAATGACAGGTAATATACAGAGTTGTTAATCCATGGCTATAGGGTATAATAATTATAATTTCGTGTGGCTATTTCTAGTTGAGTGCAGCCCTTGTAAGGCAGACCCTTTGTTGAGGGTGGGCAGCATCTGCCTTGTATAGGTAACTGCGTGTTATTGTGGTGGAGGATAGTATTATGTGTGGTGTGTAAGTTGCAGGGATGTTGGGGACAGTACAAACACCCAGCTCCCGGGCCATTGGAAGCAACCAATGAAGGTTAAAATCCCCGACCCGGCCGGGAATCGAACCCGGGACCCTCTGAACCGCAGGCCAGTACGCTGACCATTCAGCCAACGAGTCAGACGGCTATAGGGTAAAATTAATTAACAGATTTCATGCATGGTCTTTTAAAATACTCCATAAATCTCTACCTGAAGAACCTACTTGTAATATGCATTCTGAAGACTCAGGACCCTCAGTTCAAAATTATTTATCGTATGGCTTTTAGTGCTGGGAGTATCTGAATACATATTCGGCTCATGTCGTGTGGGTTTTTCAGTTTGATGCCCATGAGTGACCTGTGCATCTGGATGTGGATGATGATGATGATAATGAGGTAGAGAGAGGGTGAAACCCGGTGTCAGCACATTGCCTACTTCTGTTGAACAACACCAATGTTTAACATCTCCATCCAATGGAAGAATCACCATTAACAGCGTCATAATGCCCTCATTCCATATGAAGACTACGGAGAGGTTTGGAATTGAATCCAGGCTTTTGGCACGCAAGCTAGTGATTAGAAATTGTACACCATCACCTCTCCTACCCTGCCAGCCAACATTCTTATGGTGAATTTTTTTTCCACCAACAGGTCTCAAACTGTCTAACCATGATGTCAGTCCATGAAGACTTGATGCCTTAATGATCATGGCCATGAAGCAAGGAGTTCTAGATGATGATAATGTTGAAGGCATGGGTTTATAACTTGTTTCCTCTTTCTGTTGCTTCCTCTTCCCACCCTGTTTTCTGGTGTGGGAAAAAACCATTTTGTAACGTCCATTAACCTGTTTCATGTTGATCATTGGCTTTGATAGTATGAAAATGATCAATGTTATAATACCAGTCTTTATGTATCCAGTCCATGTGATGACTGGTGTGAAAACATAGCTTAGAGAGTTGGTTGGTATATATTTAATTGAGCATGACAAAACTATATTTAACAGCACCTTCTACAACACAGCTGTTTCCCTCTTATACCTCATCTGTGATATCTGGACTTTCTGTGACAGCTAATAACAGAACTATTGGAGATCCAACCAGTTTTTGGGTTGAGAACTCAGCACGTATATATATTCAACTTAAAAAAGAGTGAATTTTCATAAATACTTCACTTCTTATCATGTAGGCCCCTGTCTCATGATGCAAACTTTTTTTAATGATGTAGAGATAAAGATGATATTTTCCTGATCTAAATCCTTGAAATGAACTGTGGACAATATGCAGGTAAAAACTTGCACAACTTTTTCACAGTGAATATAATAATTTCTGTGATTCAAGTATAGCTCTATGATGAATTATGGAAGGATGATTGGTCCCATGAGGCAGTCACCAATAATTCCTGCCCATACAATGAGGCTTAACTGGTGCTGATTGTTTGCTGCCACCATAACACAGGGATTCAGTGTAGCTCACTAATAAGTATTGTGGAGGTTGATGATACTGTCTCTTGTCAATAGTGTCAAAATGAAATAAAATTTTTGCTTAAAGTGTATTAGATGTAGACATAAAGGTGGAGGCTACAATGTACCAGTAACCCAAGGAGCATTAAGGATGTATATTTTAGTTTCCATTATACTTGGTTTAACTGTAAGATATAGAACTATTTGAATGTCTTGGCTCTCAATCAAATGGTACAAAAAAGAAAGATAAATTATAGCTTATCACATAACAGAGTTATGAAGGCTAATAATGATAATTTTATACAGGATGATTTGGAGCAGTAGGGATATACTGCAATAGACGATCCCTGAGAGGATAAGGGACAAAAAAAAGGTCATATGACATATGTCTAGAAATGCCTGCGTTCTATGCTAGAGACCATTTACTTTACTCATTCATCATGCTGACACGAGGCGACCGTTAGATGAGGTGTTCAAAGTTACCCTTATGGACCTCAGTGCATGTGCATATGTGCTGCAGCAGATACTGCCATATATGTTCAAATGTGCCAGCCTACATCCAAGTGGTGTCACAGGCAGCATGAATGCATTTTTCCATTGTCAGCATATCTGGGATGGGCTCCACATACATGGCACCTTTTAGGTTCTTCCACAGGTAGACATCTAAAGGGTTGAGGTCCAGTAACCAGGGGGGCCATGTAACTAGACCTCCTCATCCAGTCCATTGTCTGGTGAAGATGTTGTTGTAATTCAGAAGTGGGCTGGAACACTATCATGTAGCAGCCACATAACCTTTCGTACCATTAAAGGTACTTCTTCAAGCAGGGAAGGCAGGGCAAGCACAGGAAGTGCAGATATGCCTCACCTGTGAGGTATTGTGGAATGACAACTGGTCCCACGAGGCGGTTGCCAATAATCTCCACCCATACATTGAGGCTGAAAGGGTGCTGGTGGTTCGCCGCACCATACCACAGGAATTCTGCATAGCCCATATTCTGCATATTTTGGAGGTTGATGATACTTCCCTTCGTGAAGAGGTCTCATTGATGAATAGGTTGAATGACAGAAATCCCAGAATAGTGATGACTTGTTCACAAACCAGCAAAAAAACTGTTCCCGTGAAGGAAAGTCTGTCACTAATAAGCCCTGCACACATTGCAAGTGATATGGGTAGTAGCAGTTTTCATGGAGAATGTTCCACACTGTGACCTAGCTTACCCCATGCTGGCGGGCCAGCTGCTTGCTGCTGATATGAGGGTCAACTTCCACTGCATCGATCACATGTCTCTCCAAGGTCGATCTATGAACCCTGTAAATCTGCCCTTCATGGTTATTCATTCCATTAAGTGAGCCTGTTGCACGCAACCAGCAAAACACTGTTGCAAACATTTTATGGTGTGGTTGCTGTTGGCAGGAATTCTTTGCCTGGTACAGCCATGCATCATCTCACCCATTGCCATTCGCCTGTCATATGTGAATACCATGTCGGCATGTTCCCAATTGGAATACCAGACCATCCTCTCACTCATGTCCACTCCAGAATGAGTCAGCAGCTGAAGTGAAGTGGACGCCTAATGTTACTGATAAGTGAGTAGTGCCCTCTATGTAAAATTCTTTCAAGAATAAAATTACTGTGTCCACCTATTCATTGTACTGTATTGAATAGGTGGACACAGTAATTTTATTCTTGAAAGAATTTTACTTATTGTATCTTCAATATAGAACAAAATGAGATTAGTTACTTGTTACTTGTAGCGCCCTCTAGCCAGGAATCCAAGTACTTCAGGAAGTATGTCCATTAGACTTTTGTGTTCCTTATCATCTGATGGATCATCTTCTGCAGTTTGTCCCTATTGCTCAAAATTGCTCAGTATAATACATATTCTGAATTATGACATTTAAAGTAAAATAAGTATATTGTTTTCCATGTTCGTCTAAAGTTACAGGCTCACATAATATTTAGAAGAGCAGGAGCCAGCTATGTAGCAAATAGCTGATAACATTTAATAATAATATTATTATTGGCTTTTCACCCCACTAACTGTTACAGTTTTCAGAAATGCTGGAATTTTTTTCTTGCAGGAGTTCCTTTATGTGTTGGTCAATCTTCTGACATAAGGCTGGCATATTTGAGCACTTTCAAAATCACTGGACTGAGCTGTAATCGAATCTATAATCTTGGGCTCAGAAAGCCAGCACCCTACTACCACAGCTTAGATAAAAGCAAGAATTTGTAGATAGTCATACATCACAAAATATTTATAAATCCTTTTACTTAACATCTAATCTCAGAACAGTACTAGTATTTTCTAATGAAAACTCTAGAGCTTTTCCATTCTGAACTACTAGTCCTCATCATTAAGTCTAGAGAAAAAATCTGTGATTTATAAACATACATGTTCAAGCTATCATGGAAGATGATTTAGATGATTATATAAATTGCAGAGAAAGATAATATTTTAAAATTTCTTATTTGGAATATAAGGAGAAAGTATTCCACAAGTAATGTTATTTGATTTTAAGATATGATGTTTTAATGATATGTGATACAAGCCGAAGAGCTCTTGCTTTTCACTTCCTGCCAGTAAGGCCCACATGATATACAGCATAGGACATTAATTGTGATCAGTTCTAGCAAAAGCAATTTTTCTGGAAATATTTGCAAACCAGTATTTGCAAACTTCTCTAGCATAATATTAATGAATGGAATGGAGAGTCTTAAATTCTAAACTATTAACAAATGGTAGAAAATATATGCATGGTTCTTGATATGATTAAGAACTGAAATTAAAGAGAAGGAAGGCAGAGGCAAACTTACTGGAACTTTAATGTAATCATTCATCCATGATACTATTTTCCAAAATGGGTGCTAAATTCCAGAATATTAACTGGTTACTGTTTGATTTCAATGAGAAATCCCCATCAAGAACATTTCCTACAAATTTATAAAAGATGTAAAGAAGCATGCAAATACCAGTTTTTAACTCCTATGTGTATTAGAAGAAGGAAAGTTCTGATTTTTTAAACATACATTCTCAGGAAACACGCCGTTTTTACACTGTACTCTAAAAGTGTGCTCATCGTCGCCATAAGACCTATCTGTGTTGGTGCGACGTAAAGCCCCTAGCAAAAAAAAAAAAAAAAGTGTGCTCTACCGAGCTCGATAGCTGTAGTCGCTTAAGTGCGGCCAGTATCCAGTATTCGGGAGATAGTAGGTTCGAACCCCACTGTCGGCAACCCTGAAAATGGTTTTCCGTGGTTTCCCATTTTCATACCGGGCAAATGCTGGGGCTGTACCTTAATTAAGGCCAAGGTCACTTCCTTCCCACTCCTAGCCCTTCCCTGTCCCATCGTCGCCATAAGATCTATCTGTGTCGGTGCAACGTAAAACAACTAGCAAAAAAAAAAAAAAAGTGTGCTCTATTTTGTCTGTTTGGTTAGGAAATTTTTATTATTGTCACACTATGCCATAATCACATGAGATCTTTTGATGTGTTTCACTGCAATCACTGGATTGCTAGACTGTTTTCAGTTAGCTCTTCTCTGTGGGATCAGAATTGATCTTAATAGATGAAGCCTTCTTTACCAACATGTATCTGTGCTTCAAAGTCAAAGGTCTAAGGCAGGGCAACAGAAGAATATTGATTATTAAAAAAACACACATTGGAAGATAAAAAAATTCACTAAGAAAGAACACAGTTCTGTAGACCTATGGATCATTTCACTATGTTTGATAAAATATTATAACATACAATATTGTATAAAAAACTTTACATCCATAGGTGTTGCCACTGGATGCTGTATAATGTATTTCAGTACAACCTTGAATGCTTCCTTGACTGAAGAGCGACTGATCTTTTTGTTATCTATTTACTTCTATGTTAATCGTACATATCGCCTCCATTAATACCAGCCTGGAGAACATATTGTCTCCATTAACATCAGCTTGAAGAACATTAGTATTGATTGGGTCATTGTTAAGCTCTTTGTTGGTGAGCTCCATGACTTTTCCCTCATGGTGAATGGGCAGGCAGGTATCCTGAACTGAGAGAGTTGGCCATGAGGTTAGGTTCGTATAGCCATGAGCTTTCATTTGGGAGATGCTGGGTTTGAATCCCATCATCGAGAGCCCTGAAGATAGTTCTCCATGGTTTCCAATTTTCACACCAGGCAAATGCTGGGGCAGTACTTTCAACAAGGCCAAGGCCTTTACTTTCATAATCCTAGCCCTTTCCCATCCTTGTGTCACCAAAAACCTTCAATGTGTTAGTGCGATGTTAAACCACTAGGAAAAAAAAGTATCCTGAGGTGATAGATATGAGAAGATGTATTGTAATTAGATCTCAAACAATGGCAATATGAGACAATGGAATATCTATAGTATATTATTAAGACAACAGCAGAACTTACCATGAAGATAAAATTCAGCTTAACTTTCCTCCTAGTACAAGTTTAAGGCTTTCTTAATAATTTAATGAGATTTCAGTTCATGAAAAAAAAAAAAAAAAAAAAGAATAGATTGAATATAAATTTAACATTTTTCTATTATAATGAAGATGCATGATTAACTGATGGGATGATTGGATGATTTGGACAGGAATATCTGAATAACAGCCAAATATTAGAGAGAGAAAGAATAATTATTTATATTTGTTTAACATTTACTCTAATTACTAAGGGTGATAACAGACACGAAGGTGCCGTAAATTTGTCCTGCAGGAGATATTAATGCAATGGAAGTCATGGACTAGGAGATGTCACATTTGAACACCCTCAAATACCACCAACCTCATCTGAAAGAGAACCCACTATCTTGGGAACAACAGCCCAATGACTAACTGACTACCACTGAAGTTGCAGAAAGAAAATAAAGATTAAGGAATATCAAATCCAGCAAAATGAACTGAAGATTAAATAATAAGAAAAAGTTACAGAATTAACTTAACTTGAATTGCCATTCAGCATGATATAATGAGTGGGAAGAACATATTTAATAATTACTGTTCAATTTAAAATTATATATCCATATTATTTTATGTAACAAAAACTTGTGGAATACTTTTCACAAGAACATCAATCCTAGACAGAGAAAGGTTTTATTATAATAATGCCATAGTTACTATGCACTCCGTAAAGTCGTTGATAGGATCATACCCTTCAAACAGTTTTTAAAACATCTTGTTACGCTTACACTATTAACATTCCATGAAAATAAAAATATTCTTGTAAGGCCGTCAAATTTTAGTGTTTTTAACACATTTTCTTGAAGTAGTTGCAGTTTACTTCTTAGATATCATTTGAAATTTCTATTGATTACAATAAGTAATAGCTGAGCCACCTACAGTTCATCCCTGATATTTTTTGTAGCACACATCATATTTGTACCTGGAAATTTGCACATGTTCAACATATTTTATTCTGATTGTGCTGGAAAACAATTATAACATGAACAAAGATACAATAAAAAATAATTTTACAGCCTCATCAAAAAACAATGTAATGGCACAGAAGTAGGCTACCAATTAATTAGGACATTTTGGAAATAAGTTCAGTGTCTATAATTTGTTTTTTTATACTGTTTTATATTTGTTTTTTGTATCAAATAGTGTTTACTGCTCTGTTAACTTATTAGTTTCATACTAATTTTAAATTTTTAAATTTTTAAATTCACCATCCTCTATTCTGGGCTAGATGGAAGAATAATGTTGTGTGTCGCTCTCAGTGTTGAAGACTAACAATTTTTAAAATTCATGTACATCATGTTCATTAAAATCACAACATCTAACAGGAGTTGTACAATAACATTAATTTTCTCATGATGTGTACATTTGGCAGCACTGAAGAAGTGATCGGCAAGTTGGAATTCAAGAGGACAAACTGGGGCAAATATTCATTTATAGGAAGGGGAGTTAGGGATTGGAATAACTTACCAAGGGAGACGTTTAATAAATTTCCAATTTCTTTGAAATCATTTAGGAAAAGGCTAGGAAAACAACAGATAGGGAATCTGCTACCTGGGCGACTGCCCTAAATGCAGATCAGATTGATTGATTGATTGATTGATTGATTACAGTGTGGTTTATCGATGTGTATCAAGTCTAGGTCACATCTCAACATTTGGAAATTTCATCGCTTGTCATTTTGTGATATGGGATAAAATCTCATTTAATGGTCAACAGGCAAAGAAAATACTGCATGTTCATGTGAGACAGCCATGTAAGCACATCAGCAACATTTACAGAGGTCACATTATTGGCATAGCTTTGACCAGTCATGCAGTACAATCAATGGAGTTACCATAGAATTAGCGCTCTGTTACACATTGGCTCATAACATAATTGTTGGTTGCAATCTGGACTGTGTATATGTCAGCCCCTCTTCAGTCTACCATTGATGCTCTAGTGCATAGTTACTGAACTATACTGGGGCAACAAAAACATGAGTGGCAGACAGACAAATCATCGTTCTCTTTTGGAAACAGTGGTGGCAGGATCTGTATCTTCTGATGACAGGGAGAGAGGTGTCTGGTAGTATATTTGCACCAACATGTGATATTCTGGCCTGAGGTGCCATCAGGTACAACAGTAGAACATCTCTATTGTGAGTCAGTACCACCATGGCAAGCGCATTCATTTTAGCACTTTATTTATGTTTAGGTAGAATAAATGCATTGTTATAAAAAGTATTTCTATTTAAGACTTTTTAGTTTAAAGGGGCCCATAGGCATGCAGTATTATTGCGCAATATTGGGGTTTGTGCAATATAATTGATTGTGTGTATTTAATATTGAAGGGTTGTGCAATATATTGTATGAAATCAAAAAAGTTTGAAATATATTGCACAAATTGGAAAATACTGTGCTGTGTGTTGGCAATATTGTGCAATACCCCGTCCTCCTGCCAGTTGGTATCAACAAGAGCGGGAGAATGTATCGTGATGGCAGACAAACAGGAGGAGAGAAAGTTTATTTTGGACATTATACCATGGTATAATGTCGGTTCCGGTTTTGTAGCTGTGTACTTACGACATAGGTGACCATAACCACCTTTGAATGAACACAATTGTATAAACTATCAACCTAATGATTCATCCATTCAGTTGGAGAAGTTCCAATTTATGCTTTGGTCAATTTCTAGTCAATGTGAACACATTTGTATAAACTTTCATCCATACAGTTGGAGAAGTTCCAATTTATGCTTTGGACAATTTCTAGTCATTGTATGATAATTTTAATTGTTTCTTTGTCACAAATTCTGGGTTTTAATTAATGTAAATGTACACATTGTAAATCTGTTTAAATATCACCTATAGCACAACTTTTTGTAAAAAAATGTTTTAAGCATAAGATCATTGTATTTAGTTTCAAGTTATAATGTTTAATTGGTTTTATTATTATTATTATTATTATTATTATTATTATTATTATTATTATTATTATTATTATTATTATTATTGGTTTAAAGACTTCACCTTAAGATTATTATTAAGCTGAAGATGCCCAAAAATAGGGCAAAAACCTGTTCCTAATTAGTATATGTAATTCATGTAGCATTTAATCACTACAGAATATAATTGTATTGAATAGGTGGACACAGCAAATTTTATTCTTGAAAGAATTTTACTTATTGTTATCTTCAATACGGAACAAAATGAGATTAGTTACTTGTTACTTGTAAAGGTAGTGGTTCCAAGACTACACCAACTTTGTTACTGAAGTATGAAAGGTTGTATAAATATAAATTGTGTTTTCAGAAAGAGTGGAGTTTGGAATGGTCATTCATTTGGCCTGCAGCAGGTAAAGAATCTTCATTTCTGTGCACAATTGCAAGAAGGAAGGAAGGAAGGAAGGAAGGAAGGAAGGAAGGAAGGAAGGAAGGAAGGAAGGAAGTTATTGTCATCAAGGAAGAAAAGATGTTGAATATCATATTGCTGGAAAGGAATGCGTGAAGCCTGCCTTGGAACTAAAAAAAAAAAAAAAAGCAGAAAACTCAAACTTCACTAGAGATGACGATACAGTAACAAAAACTGAGGTAAAGTTTGCACACTAATTAGTCCAACAGAATATTCTGCTGGCCTTTGTCAATCATTTAACTTGTGCTGTAACATGTCATTTTACAGATAGTGAAATTGCTGTATATTTTATGACCTAGGCCACCATACCATAACTGGATTGAGTAATTGATGCAAAATCTGGAGGTTGTGGATTCGGATCCCACTGATGTCTGGTTGGCCATTTTTGTTTTGTACTTAACATCTCTTCAGTATTTACTGTGTGTACTTAATATGAATTAATACACTGAAAATTTATTTTGAGTACAATGCGGTCGTGAAATTCAATATTTGCAGTACTTTTTCTTCCATACTTCAATGGTTCTGAAGGAAAGTATGACTGCCTTTAGGTCAGACTTATTACTTGGAGGTATCTTCTGTAATGATGTCACACTGGCTAGAGAAGATAATAACTTCAATCCAGTAGATGAACATGTGAAACAAGCTAGCTAGGCAATAAAGCTGTGCTATGAACAAGACAGTAAACCAAAATTAAGTGAAACGGGAACGTGCTTTCCTCTGATTTTCTGTATTGTTAATGTAATAGTAATATTGTTTGTTCCATGCTAATAGCTTCATTGTCATTATTCTCTTTGTGTTTATTTCTTTTTATAAATTTAGCTTAAAGATTTCAAACATTGCTGCCTTTGCATGGCTATCATATCAACAGATTTCATTGCTCCACTCTCATATATCTCTGACAAAAGCATTACAGCGTCTCAAGTTTGGCAGCTCTGAAATTTGTAGAATGCTTTATGAACATAGCACTGGTAATACAGAGTGGTGCTGAGCTGATAGACATATTTCAAATTATCATAGATAACAGGAAATGTAAAGTGAAATAGTCTGTAAATACCCTGAAATATGCCATTTATTATCTAAAGGTTACAAGTTTATTTCTTGAAAATTGTGACAGAAAGATGTCCTCCATTTAAATCAACGCATTATTGTAAATACTTCCGGCAGTTGTCATACACGTGTCTCCTTAAGTTGCCATCAGTAGTCGCAACTTCATCATCAATGGCTTGTTTGAGTCCTTGAATCTTCGCAATATGTTTCTTGAACACATGGTCTTTCAAAAATCCTCATCGAAAAAAATTGGGGCACTAATGTTGGGTGACCAGGCGAGATGGCCGTGCTGTTAGGAGCGCACAGCTGTGTGCTTGCAGGCGACGTAAAGCAAAATAGCAACAACAAACAACAATATTGGGTGACTGTGCAGGCCATACAATGTCTCCATAATGAGATATAACACTTTCAAACTCTCTATAAACAACGGCCATACTCTCTCAAGTAGTGTGGGCTGTTCCATCATCCTGCTGAAAATAAAGGCTCTTCAGGTCAATGCCAAGCTGTCGGAAGGAAGGTAGAAGAAAGTTTTCCATCATAGTGATATAACATTCTGAAATAAGAATCACTATTTCTTCATTAACATTTTGAAAAAATATGGGCCTACAATCCTAAAAACACTGATTCCACAATTTTTTTGTTTTTGCTAGTTGCTTTACGTTGCACCGACACTGGTAGGTCTCATGGTGACGATCGGACAGGAAAGGCCTAGGAATGGGAAGGAAGCGGCCATGGCCATAATTAAGGTACAGCCTGGTGTGAAAATGGGAAACCATGGAAAACCACCTTCAGGACTGCCGACAGTGGGGTTTGAACCCGGATGCGACTCACAGCTGCGCGCTCCTAACCGCACGGCCAACTCGCCCGGTCCAACAATTTTTTGGGAGAGTGCAAAAGCGTTTCATGCAGCTCTCTAGGTTTTTTTTTTTTTTTGCTAGTTGTTTTACGTCGCACCGACACAGATAGGTCTTACGGCGACGACGGGACAGGGAAGGGCTAGGAGTGGGAAGGAAGCGGCCGTGGCCTTAATTAAGGTACAGCCCCAGCATTTGCCTGGTGTGAAAATGGGAAACCACGGAAAACCATTTTCAGGGCTGCCGACAGTGGGATTCGAACCTACTATCTCCCGAATACTGGATACTGGCCGCACTTAAGCGACTGCAGCTATCGAGCTCGGTCTCTCTCTAGGGTTTGCCTGTCCTATTTGTTCCATAAGAAATACATTTAATTAATCCATTTTGTCAACCTCAAGAAGATAGAAGGTCTTAATAATTGAGTAATTCCACCTTTACAGTACTGTACAATATTATTTCTTTTTATTTTATTTTATTTTATTTTATTTTATTTTATTTTATTTTATTTTATTTTATTTTATTTTATTTTATTCTAATTTATTTTATTTTAAAAAGAGACATGTTTCATCTCTTCCTTGTGAGACATCTTCAGCCTAAAAATAATTATAATAAGAAACACATGATATTCTTATTAATGCTAAAAAACAATGACTACTTCTTAAAATTGACTCATTCTATCTATGTGAACACAGTTTAAAAAACAGTTCATATTATTAAAATGATTTGTGTCCTAGGAACAAATTACTAGATGATAAAAGTTCCATTGACTTTTGATTCTCAAGATTTAAAAAAATGATATGAAGGTCACAGTGTTCTAAAGTGGAAATAATATCTCGAATAATTAGGTTAATGTCATTTCTAGTTAATGGATGCTTGAGTGCGTAGGTATCTGGTTGAACAGGGCTTGTTTATCTTAGGTGAAATTTCCCAATATACTGGTTGTGTAGCCGGACAAATCATGTGGTCCATATATTGGGGGTATGTGGAAATATTGTCTCAGGAGAATAAATTATTTCATATTCTTCAAGAGAATGTTGCTAAGAGAATGAATACCACAAAGAGTCAAATTTCAATTTTTGATGTGTTATTTGTACACTCAGAAGTAGAAAGGATAAAATTACAGCTGAGATCTTGACAGTATTTTCTTCAAGAGGATGTAAATCAGAGAATGAATTCCATAAAGTTTGAATCTTCAATACTGAATGTATGTGACCACAACTGCAAAGAATAATATTTACAACCTTGAACTAAATTGACATCAATAAAGCAAAGAGAATGATTACTACCAGGCCCCATACTACTTGCTTCAGCTAGAGCTAGGGCTGCCTGATAGAGAAGAGCACTCACATTTGATGTACTTTCAGAGAATAGGTGGGACAACATTATATACTTGTGTGTAATGCGAGAGGGTTTTAAAGAATTTCCATCAAAATTTCTGCAGTTTTATGATGCTTAAGTTCTTGAGGAAAATCTACAATCTAGAAGGAATATCTATCCCAAGTTTGAACTTCTTGGCTCAACAGAAAGTTCATAAAAATCCTTGGAGAGACCCACAGCTAAATAGAAAGCATAATGGATTTTACAATCAACCCTGTCTATATTGCCACCCAATTCACTGGTCACCCTCAGTTACCACCCATGATGAGCAATGAACAGATATTTCTTGGGGAAATTGTGTAGTAACTACCTGAATATAATACCACTCCCACCAACTGCACAGGTACAGAAGTGCTGTAGAATGTTAAATGTACTCAATATATTGCCAACTGCTGGTTAAAAATTATCAGCAGGAACCCCAAAGAAGGCTTTTATCTGATCCTTTAGGAGTGTGAGCAGGCTGGGTGTGCTACCAACATTGAGTGGTGTGGCCCTGGGGATTTACCTGTTCTGTGATTGAATGGTTTTGCCATAGATGGGAATTTCCTTAAGGTGTGTCATAATGAACTGTTTCCAGGAAGAGTTTTGGAAGCCTACATAAAGCAATTTTGAGGATAAACAGCTTGACAGTAACACATCTTAACCTGTTTTAAACTTTAGTCCTATGCACGCAAGCTTCTACTATAAATAAATGAACTGCTGGTCACTGACTGTAATCATTACAGGGGCAAGACAGAACTTCGGGGAGTCACTGACCTCTTCATCAGATTTGTAGAAGCCTTCCCTATACCTGAAGCTACAACAGGATGGATCATCAGCCTTCTGCAGGATGAGGTATTCAGCAGATCCACAGTGCATCTTGTCCGACAACAGGAGCTAGTTCACATCGAAGAAGTGGCGGTAGGTGATGAACAATTGGGGTATGGAGCACCCCTATCTACAACCTGAGGGCCAACCCGACATAATGACGGAAGCAAGAGCTGAAGCGGATGCTACGGATTTATCTGGTGGACAAAGAGCACAGGCTGTGGGACTGTCAAGTACCACAATCACTCTTTACCTTATGATGATGTATCAACCATGTCACCGGATGCTCCCCAGCAAAGCTATTCCTTGGATGCCAACTGCATCATACTGGTGACTGGGAGATTCAATCATTCCCCATTTCTGGTCAACATGAAACTGCAGTTCTCCTCACCGAATGGCAGCATAACCAACGCATGTGTTGGCCAAGAACAAATTGTGTCCTTGAACTTACCCAGTTCAATGCTCTAGATACTGAAGAAGACTAGATCTTACTACCAGGCCAACAGGTACTACGGCGTAATCCCTCGGTCAGTAATAAGATTGGTGGATTCCATGCAGGCCTCACACCAAAGTGGATTGGACCCGTTGAAGTGGACAAACAGGTGCATCAAGCGGTGTACCTGTTGAGAACTAGTCCTCCAATCAAGGTCCATGCAGCAGAGCTACAAGAGGTGAAACAACTCCTATGAATTCAGGGTAAGCTGGATGCAGTGTTGGAATGTGCCAGCTGGAGTGGAGAAGGACAATGGTGTGGCACCAATGATCCCAGACACAGAGCAATCTGGTCATGATGAGGAGGAAGCCAAGCTCAGCAAACCGGAGGAGGAACTGAAGCCAGGAGCCATGAAGGATGAGTACACCGAACCAAGATATAACTTGTGTCGTAGAAAGTGGTGAAAAGAAGTGAAAAATATGCCGATAATGAGACGGCAAATGAAGTGAAGTGGAAATCAAAACATCTACACATTCTTTCTGCTGTATAGGATATTAACATGTACTAAAACTATTCTTAAAAACTATTTTTTTACAACAATTCTTTGTACATCTCCATTGGACGTCTCATTAGAACCTTAAGACATGATTGGCCAGTTCACTCCAAATATGACCATGATGTTCTTGCACATCAGTGCAAATTGTTATATAAAAAAACTTACTTTTTGAGAATAGTTTTAGTACAGCATCCACTCAGAGCTCTGACTTGGAGTTTAGAATTTATGGCTGATGATGCCTGCAATGACAGGTGAAACATGTACCATATGCTTAAAACTTTAATATAATGATTGTATAATAGTCTTAAAGACTTTAATAGTATTGAATAGGTGGTTTTCAATAAGTTAATTGTCAAACATTTTAAATATATTTAATTATATTTAATTTAAGTCCGCCTCCGTAGCGTAACGGTTAGTGTTATTAGCTGCCGTCCTCGGGGGCCCGGGTTCGATTCCCGGTACTGCCAGAAATTTAAGAATGGCAGGAGGGCTGGTATGTGGTTGAAATGGCACATGCAGCTCACCTCCAATGGGGGTGTGCCTGAAAAGAGCTGCACCACCTCGGGATGAGGACAAGAGTTTACTTTGTCCGACTCGTTGGCTGAATGGTCAGCGTACTGGCCTTCGGTTCAGAGGGTCCCGGGTTCGATTCCCGGCCGGGTCGGGGATTTTAACCTTAATTGGTTAATTCCATTGGCCTGGGGGCTGGGTGTTTGTGATGTCCCCAACATCCCTGCAACTCACACACCACACATAACACTATCCTCCACCACAATAACACGCAGTTACCTATACATGGCAGATGCCGCCCACCCTCACCGGAGGGTCTGCCTTACAAGGGCTGCAATCGGCTAGTAATAGCCACACGAAATTAGAATTATTATAATATTTAATTTAACATATATATATATGGTCAAAATGAAAATAGACACTTGTAAAACAACTTGTAAAAGGAAAAAAAAGGTACTGGTAAATAATCCTTGCTGTATTTAAGTCATTCAGGGAACTTCTGGTTATATCTGTATTTCTCAATGGATGTTAGATTAAGGTTACATCATGTTTATCACTGATAAATAACCGTCCAAGTTTTCAAATTGTTCAGGAAAACACCTAGTGATATAATATTCTAGATGTTCGTAGATATCTTTAGGTTATGTACCATAGCAAAAAAATTTTTTCAAGACAATTCTAGAACAGAAACTTACTAGGACTTTCTGATGTTATTATAGAATCTTGCAGGCATCTTATAGTAATACTATGTTGTAAAAAAGCAGAATTATCTGGAATCTTAGCCAGTATATATATATATATATGAGTCATACAGAGATGTAAGTCAGTTGGTGATATTATCATAGTTCAGCTGTTTTGATACTGTGGAGGGAGCGGATCAGCAGTGAGTTGTTGAAATAAAGTGAGTACTTATGGAGTTGTGTTGTTGATACTGCATCGGCAGATTAGTCATGGTTTGGTAGAGTGATGTGTTGACAATCAGTTTTTGATGTAGTGAACTATTGTGGATCAGTCGTACCAAACTGATACTGCTTTGCAGATAGATTGCAAATTATTTAAGTGTATATTTCAAGTGATATTGTATTTGTGTTGAGTGTAAATACATATAAACTAACTCTTATCCGTGGCTTTGCTTGCATGGATTTCGTAATTTGATAAAAGTAATCATTCGTCGGTACTACACTAAGACATTATCTGAAAATCCCTAAAGTATTAAGTTTCATTTACCCCAGTACCTCTTTGTAAACCGCGTTTTTGATCTTTTTGGGGCTAAGACGACCAGGCTACTGGTAGAGTTAACTCTGAAACATGAACTGTACATGTGAGAAACAGTCATTTCTCAAGTCGAAAAAAAAAAAGTGTTTCTTTATTTTTACGGGAGATTCCAAATACCAATTTTCACATCTTTAAACTGTCTGTAATATCTTCAGTTTTTGAGATATAAGTTCTCTCCCACCTAAGTGGATTTTCCAAGAATAAAAATTACGTTTCTCTTTATTGTAAAAGGAGATTTCAAATACTAATTTTCACATCTGTAACTTCTTCAGTTTTTGAGATACACTGACTGACAGTGACAATGCAACACCAAGGAGGAGTGGTTCAAAAGGGATGAAAGTTGGGGAAATAACAGAGAGACGACACGGATGAATAATTGATGTTTATTTCAAACCGATATGCAGGTTACACAATGCGCACGGCATCGACTCAGTAGGATGTAGGACCACCGCGAGCGGCGATGCACGCAGAAACACGTCGAGGTACAGAGTCAATAAGAGTGCGGATGGTGCCCTGAGGGATGGTTCTCCATTCTCTGTCAACCATTTGCCACAGTTGGTCGTCCGTACGAGGCTGGGGCAGAGTTTGCAAACGGCGTCCAATGAGATCCCACACGTGTTCGATTGGTGAGAGATCCGGAGAGTACGCTGGCCATGGAAGCATCTGTACACCTCGTAGAGCCTGTTGGGAGATGCGAGCAGTGTGTGGGCGGGCATTATCCTGCTGAAACAGAGCATTGGGCAGCCCCTGAAGGTACAGGAGTGCCACCGGCCGCAGCACATGCTGCACGTAGCGGTGGGCATTTAACGTGCCTTGAATACGCACTAGAGGTGACGTGGAATCATACGCAATAGCGCCCCAAACCATGATGCCGCGTTGTCTAGCGGTAGGGCGCTCCACAGTTACTGCCGGATTTGACCTTTCTCCATGCCGACGCCACACTCGTCTGCGGTGACTATCACTGACAGAACAGAAGCGTGACTCATCGGAGAACACGACGTTCCGCCATTCCCTCATCCAAGTCGCTCTAGCCCAGCACCATGCCAGGCGTGCACGTCTATGCTGTGGAGTCAATGGTAGTCTTCTGAGCGGACGCCGGGAGTGCAGGCCTCCTTCAACCAATTGACGGGAAATTGTTCTGGTCGATATTGGAACAGCCAGGGTGTCTTGCACATGCTGAAGAATGGCGGTTGACGTGGCGTGCGGGGCTGCCACCGCTTGGCGGCGGATGCGCCGATCCTCGCGTGCTGACGTCACTCGGGCTGCGCCTGGACCCCTCGCACGTGCCACATGTCCCTGCGCCAACCATCTTCGCCACAGGCGCTGCACCGTGGACACATCCCTATGGGTATCGGCTGCGATTTGACGAAGCGACCAACCTGCCCTTCTCAGCCCGATCACCATACCCCTCGTAAAGTCGTCTGTCTGCTGGAAATGCCTCCGTTGACGGCGGCCTGGCATTCTTAGCTATACACGTGTCCTGTGGCACACGACAACACGTTCTATAATGACTGTCGGCTGAGAAATCACGGTACAAAGTGGGCCATTCACCAACGCCGTGTCCCATTTATCGTTCGCTACGTGCGCAGCACAGCGGCTCATTTCACATCATGAGCATACCTCAGTGACGTCAGTCTACCCTGCAATTGGCATAAAGTTCTGATCACTCCTTCTTGGTGTTGCATTTGCTCTGTCAGTCAGTGTAAAAGTATCCTCATAAAGAGAATTCAACTCTTTTTTCTCTTCTCACCCCATTAAGTGGCTTTTCCAAAAAATACATATTTTTATTTTAAAAAGAGATTCCAAATACCAATTTTCAAGTCTATAACAACTTTAGTTTTTGAGATATAAGTATCCTCATAAAAAAAAACTCAACTCTTTCTTTACTTCATTTACCCCACCCCTTTCAGTGGATTTTCCAAAAACAAAAACATATGTGTTCCCTTATTTTTAAATGAGGTTCCAAGTACCAATTTTTACGCCTGTAACACCTTCAGTTTTTTGAGATATAATAATAACTTATTGATGTACAAACCCCCGATAACGTTAATGGCTAATTTAAAGCCTACAATTCTTAATATCCCTATAATAATTATAATATCATAAGTATCCTTAAAAAATTTCACTTTTTTTCATCCTACCCATTAAGTGGATTTTCAGAACAAAGTACGTGTTTATTTTTAAAGGAGATTCCAAATGCCATTCTTCACATCTGAAACATGTTAAGTTTTTGAGATATACTCATTTTAAAAATTTACCTACTTTTCTGTTCTTTTTACCCTGTTAAGTAAATTTTCCTAAAACAAAAATACCTCTTTTTTTATTTTTAAAGGAGATTCAAAATACCAATTTTTATGTCTGTAGCTCTTCAGTTTTTGAGATTTGAATATCCTTATAAAAAGAATTCAACTACTACACTTCTTTTCAACCTCGCTACCCCCTCAAGTGGATTTTCCAAAGAAAAAAAGAGAATCAAAATACCTATTTTTACGCCTGTAATATCTTCAGTTTTTGAGATATAAGTACCCTCATAAAAATAATTCAACTCCTTTTTTCATTTCTTTTCACCCACATCCAAGTGGACTTAACTAAACCAAAAAAAAAAAAAAAAGTGTTTTTATTTTTAAAGGAGACTCCAAACACCACTTTTCAATTCTGTAACATCTTCAGTTTTTGAGATAAGTATCCTCATAAAAAAGGAGTTCAACTCCTTCACTTCATCACCCCGCACATATTTCAGTGGATTTTCTAAAAATAAAAACATATTTCTTTCCTTATTTTTAAATGAGGTTCCAAGTACCAATTTTTCACATCTGGAATATCTTCAGTATTTGAGACATAAGTATCCTCATAGAAAGAATTCCATTCTTTCTTCACTTCTTTTCAACCCCCACTTCAGTGGATTTTCCGGTAAAATAAACTATGTTTTTCTTTATCTTTAATGGGGATTCCAAATAACAATTTTCATGCCCATAACATCGTCAGTTTGTTTTAGATATAAGTATCCTTATAAAAAGGATTCAACCACTTTTTCACTTCCTTTCACCTCCCTTAAGTGGACTTTACAGAAACAAAAAAGCACATATTTCTTTATTTTTAAAGGAGATTCCAGATACCAATTTTTATGTCTGTAACATGTTAAGTTATTAAGATGTAGGCCTACTCATTTTAAAAATTCACCCCCTTTTTCTCTTTTCACCCCTTAAGTGGATTTTTCGAAAACCAAAAAATAATACATCTTAATTTTTAGGAGATTCCCTGTACTAATTTTCACATCTGTAACAGTTTTAGTTTTTGAGATACAAGTATCCTCATAAAAATGATTCAACCCTTCTTTCACTTCTTTTTACCCTTCCCCCTTAATTGGACTTCCTGAAAACATAGAAATACATGTTTCTTTAATTTTATAGGAGATTCCAAATACCAATTCATGTCTTTAAACTGTTAAGTTTTTGAGATATAGATATACTCATTCCAAGATTCCAGGGAAGAACTTCGGGATCAGACCAATGCATGGACAGTAACAACTAAAGGGTATGGCTTAAGATTCAGTCAGGAAAAATGAAGTTTTGGTTATGCAGAGAAATGGTCAACCTGAAGGTTACATTGAAATATAGGGTAAACAACTCAAGATGTCCAACAAATTCAAATATCTCGGGAACATGATATCAGCAACAGGCTCATTGAAGAGGAACTTACAGCAGGATTCAAGCTGGAGGAACATGCTATAGAGTTGTCCAAGCAATTTATCTGACTAATTACATGCCAGTTTTGATATATGGGAGTGAGACCTGGACCATGAGGAAAAAGGATGAAGCAAGGATTCAGGCAGCTGAAATGAGATTCGTCCGAACGATGGTTGGCAAAACAAGATGAGATAAAATTCGTAATGAGAACATCAGGGATATGGCTCAGGTTGGCAGAATGTAGGATAACATAACTCTGTGTAGACTCAAATGGTATGGTCACATGTGAAGGATGGATCCTGATCGTATACCCAGAAATATTCAAGACCAAGAGGGCGGCCAAGAATGCGATATACAGATATGGTGAAAAATGACATTCAGCAATGAGGAAGGGACTGGGACAACAATGAAGAAGGAGAAAAGTACACAGAATTTGGTGGAGGGGCTTCATTCGCCGACCTATCATATAGATGGAACGATGTGGGATATGTGGGGTATGTTTCTTTATTTTTATAGGAGATTCCAAATACCAATTTTCACATCTTTAAACTGTTAAGTTTGTGAGATATATACTCATTTTAAAAATTCAGCCCCCCTTTAACACCCCCTAACCTACAGATTATCCAACAATCCTTGCTTACTGAGCACCTACACTGTAATATAAACATATCCTCAACATTTCATTTCTTTTGTCCAGTAGTTTGGGCTCGGCGATGATGAATCAATCAGTCAGTCAGTCAGTCAGTCAGAACATGCTATCTATATAAATAAAGTTTTAGGGGGTCCACTGTCTGTAATTTCATCTGCTTTGCCAATTTTTCAGATATTTGTCCATTTTAGGTCAACTTAAAACCATATCAGTGGTTTTTATTTTTCGTGTCTGTTGTTTGTTCCACGATCATGGCAAAACGGCCAGATAGATCTCAACCAAACTTCATATTTGGAGTATACTCATCCCGAGGAAGGTTTTGATATGCATATGACTTTAAAATGTTTGAATAGATGGGGGTTTTATAGGAAAACCAGAACAGTTTTCTTCCATTTTCTCTTACACTATTGATTTTCTGTAAAATCTATGGACTATATCTGAAGTGTCTCTTCATTATAAACAACTTTTGTTATGTACATAATTTCGCTTACTCTTCAAATGATGGAGAAACATACTATTTTTGGCTGTCTCATGCTCTGCATTAAGTGCCCGATAGACCGACAATGAACCTACAGGTTACCATGGCATTGTCTCTGACTGCTTGCCAGCAAGGAAGTAATATATTGCCATTTTCGTCATCATTCCTGTAAACTCGTGGTTGTTTCTTGGGTAGAAAGCAAGAGAGATGTTAATCAGCCATTTTGCGGGATATTGGCGGAATACTGTTGGAGGTTACAATTGTCCTC
The DNA here is from genome assembly GCF_040414725.1 of Anabrus simplex. Classification (NCBI taxonomy): domain Eukaryota; kingdom Metazoa; phylum Arthropoda; class Insecta; order Orthoptera; family Tettigoniidae; genus Anabrus; species Anabrus simplex. The sequence goes on from NC_090265.1 coordinate 1,301,568,978, forward strand.
GGATAGCACTAAGGGGCGTTGTTAATATTTGAACAGTACTGTGGAGTGCAGCCCATTATTTCACACTGTAAGGTGTTTTCTGGTATTTGCTATCATTTTTTACTGTATTTCTATTCTACTTCTGTTTTCCACTTTCATTTCTTGCCTCTGTCTTGCGTCTTTAGGCTTAAGTAATCCTCTTAACTGTTTATCTAAGAATCCATGCACCTAAATTTCTCCTCTGTTGCCACCTTCTTATATCCATAACTCATACCATCACAATTTATTGAGGAGTATTTTATTTTCCAATACATCCACTTGGTATTTAAACATTTGTCCTATGTGACTGTCATCATTTATAATCGCATTTCCTATTAGGTTTTCAACTTTCTTAACTATATTACTTTTTTCCTCAATTTATCCATATGTATGCAATTGCTAATCCCAAAACCTGGACACTGATTTTTTGAGGAAAAATTCCAGGCTGTTCAAGTGTATATAACTTTTGGCTTCAGAAAATATCAAAATATGGATGCATTTTAATGATGGTGCAGACCTTTGTTTCAGGGTAGTTGTTTTCTAAATGCTAAGTTGTATTACAAAACTTATAGCACAATTGCAGTTCAATTTGGAGAGATCTACAGCTATGTCCTATGATTTATTGTCATGTTTCAATTGTTGATACATTAGATAGCACTGCATTTTTCGATTATAATCAAATATCTCCAACTCGATTGTGACTGGCATTAGGAAAAAAGGGCCTGTCTTTATAATGAAAACTCCATCTTGACTGTGAATGGTGGTTGCGAAGTGAGCCTGCCGTTATAATAAAAAGTCCCGATCTCAATTGTGATGGCAGTAAGGTATGTGGTTTGTCATTACTGGAAACAATGCACGACGTCCTCCCTGTTTTGTTTTTCGGATAGCGCTAAGAGACATGCAATTTAATATAATCTTACTCACTGTCTTTACAGTAATTTATGGAGAGATCTGTATACAATGTAGAATACTGTAGCGAAGCACAGGTACATTTGCTAGTTTTATATATAGATGTTTTCAGTGGTAGTGGTGTTGTTATATTTAACTACAGTGCTGCAGCTATGTCAACATCTGAAGAAGACCAATAATTCAAGCTTTAGAGGAAACCCTTGATATCGAGTGAGTTGGCCATATTCTTTGGTGCTTGTAGCCATAAACTAATATATGGGTGATGGTGGGTTTGAGCCACTGTCAGTAGTCCTGAAGATGATTTTCTGTTGTTTTACATTTTAACACCGGGCATATGCTGGGGGCTGTACTTAATTAAGGCCATGTTTACTTCCTCCCCAGTCCCAGCTTTGCCCTACCCCATCCCATCCTTGCCATAAGACCTATCTGTGTCAGTGCAATGTAAAACAAATAGCATAAAAGAAAAAGAAACACTTGATGACCTTCATCCTAACATACTAAATGGGGCAACTATCACAGCAGGGGTGCTCATGGCAATGAACCAAGAAGAGCCAGTGTTCCAGGAACTTTCCCCTGATGACATTGTTGTCTAAGTGAAGTCAGCAGAAAAGTCAAGTGACAGTGAAAATTAAAAAATCAATTGTCAGCAATCAGTCATCATTGATCTACATTTAGGACTGTCGCCCAGGTGGCAGACTCCCTATCAATTGTTTACCTAGTCCTCCCTTAAATTATTTCAAAGAACTTGGAAATTTATCAAATATTTCCCTTGATAAACTGTTTCTATCCCTAATTCCTCTTTTTATAAATTAACATTTGCCCCAATTTGTCCTCATGAATTCTAACTTTATCTTTATACTACGGTCTTTCCTACCTTTAAGAACTCCACTCAAGCTTATTTGTCTACTAATGTCACTCCATGCCATTTCTCCACTGACAGCTTGGAACATCCCACTTAGTCAGGCAGCACTTCTCCTTCCTCCTAAGTCTTCCCAGCCCAAAGTGAAAAACGAGAGTTATTGCATCGAAAAATCACTGTTAAAGAAGCTGAAGCATTGGTAATACTGGAATTCAATATGGTGTTGGCCCACCCTTAACCTTGATGACAGCTTTCACTCTCGTTCATACGTTCAATCAGGTGCTGGAAGGTTGCTTGGGGAATGGCAGCCCAATCTTCATGGAGTGTTGTTATTTTGAACAGAATTCTCCCTCAAAAGAAACATACAATCACCTCATTGCCATTCATTCAGTTATTTCAGGTTACAGAGAAAGCCATTAAGTTCAGTGCAAAATTGATTCATTTTTCAAAAGGATTGATTGTGCAGGTACAGTTCTGTACTGTGTATCAAATACCTGTACTATAATCAGACTTGAATCAATGTACTGCACTGTGCATATGATAATCATATTTTCATGTACCGTAACACATGTACCAATGCAAAATACAAACATTTTGGAATTAAATGTTGATTAATACTATTAAAGAAGATTGTTATACAACATATCACTATGTAGATGTTTAAATCATTCAATTCACAGTTTTAAAATAGTGACCTTCATTTAATGCCACCCTCTTTCTTGTGCCAACAAAAGCTGGCATTGTAATGAGGAATAACTGTGTGTATGTATATATATATATAGCTACCTGTAGAACATGTCTTTAAAACAATAGGCTACATTCCCCCGCACCTCGTCTTCTAACTCTGACAATATTGACCCTATTATATCCCAATTTCCTTACCTTTCTCAGTCTGGTATGGAGATGAAGATTACAAGTACTGTATGAGTTAAAATCTGATGTTAGTAATTTATTTCCCTCATAAGGGGAGAACACAACTATTGCAATCTAAGACAGAGTAATAATGTGTTAAAAGACCTTATGTTGTGCCAAAGTAATAAACAGATTGAACATGTTACCTCAGATAATGAGAACAATGATTTATCTATTTTCTTTTATAAACTGAAAATAATGTTGTATTCTATTCAGATATCTGGTTGTAGTAGCCTTCACTGTAAATTAGATTTCATATAATAAGTACATGCTGATTATTTGTTCCTTCATTAAATCTATTAACAGGTGATTTAAACTATAAAGAAAGACCCTATAATATTGTATTCAATTACATGACCTGCTTGACTGAGCTTGGACAATTTGTCATGGCTTTGATTTGGAAATTACCAACAAAGAATTTATCTTCTGAAGTTCAAACATCAACTCATAGTACGGTAATTCTACAGTGCATACATCTGCCAATTAATGAAGTATGTACATATCATGGTAATATATATGTTAGGGGGTTTGTTTAAAAGAGTAATGGGAAAGTACATTCAGGGAAATGGGGTGTACTAGGGAACAGTGATGAGAGTCTAGGAAGTATGAAGTAAAGTTAGGATGGCCTAACATTGTTAGTGTTAAACTGTAGAAGTATTGTAAAGAAAGGAATAGAATTAAGTAATTTCATAGATATACATTTACCAGATATTGTAATAGGAATTGTATACAGTTCAAAAAAATTAGGGGAACATGTTTTTGAATGTATGCCATGCTCCACAAAACAATACCTCACACCCAGGTGTATTACCAACGAAACCTTTATTCTTTACCGTTGAAGTATACAAAAGAACATCGATGGATTTGCGTTCATTTTCAGAATGCAAACAGAAATGTCCAAATAGGTGCGAAAACAAAGTGATGACAGTCCTCCAGGGTGGATTCTTATCACAGTTGGAGAGCTTCAGTATGGTGTATGTCCTCCACAAGCATTTATCACACCTTAGCACATTCGTGGCATGCCCCGTATAAGTCGACGGAGGTCACGTTGCGGTATCAGGTCCCATTCTTCAATGAGAGCCTGTTCGAGGTCTTGGAGAGTCTGTGGTGGAACAGGACGCCCACGAACACTTCTGTCAAGCCTATTCCACACATGCTTGATGGGATTAAGGTCGGGACTCACTGCTGGCCATTCCCTCTCTTGAATGCCCAGTTCTCGCAAGACAGCTCTGGTGATGTGCACTATATGAGCCTTGGCATTGTCATGCATGAGTACAAATTCAGGGCCAACACCGTATGCAACAACCAACACATGCTGTAGCAGTATTTGCTGGATGTACCCCACAGTGGTAAGATTACCACGGATAACGGCAAGATCCGTACGGCCATCAATACTGATGCCACCCCACACCATCACAGAACCTTGTCTGAATCGCTCGTTTTCCTGGACAACATTTGGCATGTACTGCTCACCACAGTGTCTCCATACACGTTGTCATCCATCACGCTGTGTCAGGGAAATCTGGACTCTTCTGTGAAGAACACAGGTCTCCATTGGCGAAGTTGCCAGCTGACGTGGGTAGGGGCAAACAGAAGGTGAGCTGCGCAATGTTGCTGCGTTAAACAGAGCACTGGAACAGGACGTCTCGTTTGTAAGGACACATCTTTTAACCTGTTCCTTACTGTCTGATCAGACACCGTAACTCCAGTGACCCTCCTGAGGTCTTGTTGCAGTTCTCTGGCAGTTGCTGAACGATGTCGCAACGCACAGATGGTCAGATATGGCCATCCTGTGGGGTTGTCATGTGTCCATGACCTTGTCCAACCCTCCTTGTGAACTGGCCTGTCTCATTGGAGTGATTCCACAAGCAGTGAATAACTGACGGAGAGATATTGAGATCCACAGCAACACGTCGAAAAGTCCATCCTTCCTGGATCATAGTGATGGGGCTTGAGACTTGAACATCGTTAAGATGTCTCATGGGATGTGCTGATTGATGTACAATATGCTCAATTGACCACAGTAGTCTGTGAACCTCACAGCGACACATGGACGCACCACTTTTCACTTTGTTTTGAGGGGTCACCTGACAGTTTAATGGATGGCTATACCCTGAGTAGCTAAGGTCTCAAAGTATGCTGTACGATGATTGGAACCGCATCTACCAAATTAACATTCACATACCAGGCATTACAAAACATGTTGCCCTAATTTTTTGAACTGTGCATCATGGCTGAAAAGTAATATTATGGATGTGTACATTTTCTCACCGAACTGGAGTGTTTATCATAAGAGTCAGGTTAGGAACGATAGGAACGGGAGTGTTCATACTGGTGAAAGAAGAATTTGTAAGCTATGAAAAGGTTAAGGATGAGAAACATGAAATTCTATGTGCAATACAAATCTCTAAAGATAATAGGCAACTTTATGTTTTTGGGATGTACAGATCTGGTAACACTGGCACTGATGCTGATGCAGAATTATGTGATAAGATAATCAGCAATGTGGGAAATGACACAGAAAGGGATGTTATTGTAGCGGGTGATCTGAACTTACCAAATGTTACCTGGGAAGAGAATGCAAATGACAGAAAGCATGACAATTAAATGGTGAATAGGTTACCATGGAAAGGAGAGTTGAATCAGGAAGTGATGGAACCAACTAGAGGGAAAATTATTCTAGATGTGGTGCTGATAAAACCAGATGAGCTCTATAGAGAAAATGAAGTGATAGATGGTATAAGTGATCATGAAACTGTCTTTGTAGTAGTTAAAAATAAATATGATAGAAAAGAATGCTGTAAAAATAGGACTATTAGGCAATACCATATTGTAACATGTTGGCGGGATAAATAAGTAAATAAATGCGTACAGAACCTGGTAGCAACCTATTTCTAAGGTTTATTAACTAAGCACTACAATTACACACTTACACGGTTTGCACGCTCTCTCTCTTCCTCAGTTTCTCATGTTCCATCTACAATGACACACACACAGAGTCATCGATTATTTACACTACACTCACTGAGCCACTCAGTCACACTCGTTAGCGCTGTCACGGTCCACAGCCTACACGTCAGTCTCTGACTGAGGGTGGAGAGGCGTCGTATATTTCTTCCACACTCCTAAGTGTTGCAGAACCTCTTGCATCAACCTGGACTGAAAGTTTCTGCCTTGGTCGCTATGAAGTTCCCTTGGGACACCGAATCGAAAGAAGAAGTTCTTGACCAAGACGTCAGCCACTGTCGATGCCTCTTGGTTCGGGATGGCGTAGACCTCCGGCCACTTTGTGAAGTAGTCCGTGGCCAGTAGTAGGTAACGGTTCCCGGCGTCAGATTTGGGGAATGGTCCAGTAACATCAATGGCGATCCTCTCGAATGGTGCTCCAACGTTGTACTGCATAATTTGGCCCCTACTCCTGGTACGTGGACCCCGGCTCACCGTGCAGGTGTCACACAGCTGGCACATCCTCTCAACATCGTTCCTCAAGTGCACCCAGTAGTAACGCTGTCGGGCACGATCTAGTGTCTTATTCACTCCCAAGTGGCTGGCAGTAGCGCCTGCATGCAACTCGGTCAGCACCTCTTTTCTCACGCTCCTGGTGATTATCAGCTGTGCAATGTGCTTCTTTCCGTCGGTTGATTCCCACATGCGAGTAAGTACCCCATCACTAACCATGAGAGACGACCACTGGGCCCAGTACGCCTTATAGGTTGGACTGCGTTCGGCGATGTTTTTCCATTCCGGCCTCTGTCCCAACTCTACTTCTCGTAAGATCAGCCTGATGTTGTCGTCCTTCAGCTGCTCCCTCCTGAGGGCATCTCGATTCCATCCTTCAGTGGCCTGGAAGTCCGCGATGCCTGCCTGTCTCTCCACTTTCTAGCAGTGTGTACAGTTCACAGGGCATGGTCTTCTCGATAGAGTGTCGGCGTTGCAGTACTTCTTTCCTTGTCAGTGCTCAGTGGTGAAGTTGTACTCCTGAAGGCGTTACACCCAGCGAACTGTCTGACCTTCCAGGTTTCTGAAGCTTAGGAGCCAGGTTAATGTGGAGTGGTCGGTGCGCAGGCGGAAAGCTGCCCATACAGATACTTGTGGAAGTGCTCCAAGGTCTCACGATGGCCAGCAATTCCTGACGTGTCATGCAGTAATTTCTCTCAGCTTTTGACAACGTCTTGTTGAAATAGGCAATCACATTCTCCTGGCCGTCTTGCGCTTGTGACAGTACCCCACCAATTCCCACGCCGCTGGCGTCGGTATCGACAATGAACTTCTCCCCAGGCTTGGGATATCCGAGGATGGGTGCAGTACACAGCGACTCCTTCAGCTTCCGGAAGGCAGCCTCCGCCTCGCTTGACCATTGGCAAGACCTCCTCTCCTCGGTGAGCCGTGTAAGAGGCTTTGAGATGTCTGCGTAGCCAGCTATAAATCTGCGGTAATACGTGCAAAGGCCGAGAAAACTCCTTAGTTCTCGCTTGTCCTTCGGCACTGGCCAGTCCCTGAGAGCTTCTGACTTCTTCGGATCCATGGCTACTCCCTCCGATGACACGATGTGGCCCAGGTAGCGGACCTCCTTCTGGAAGAGCTGGCATTTTCTGGGATTTAACTTTAGGTGAGCCCCACGTAGCTTCTCAAACACTTTCCGCAGGTTCTCATGTGCTCTTTGAACGTGTATCCCACAATAATTATGTCATCCAGTTACACGAGGCAAGCGTCGTGAGTTATCCCCCTCAGCATGGCCTCCATCAGTCGCTCGAAAGTCGCCGGCACGTTGCAGAGGCCGAAGGGCATTGTGGTGAACTGGTAGAGCCTTTGGCTGGTTGAGAACGCCGTCTTTTCCTTGTCTTCCGGATGGAGCGCTACTTGCCAGTATCCAAACTTCAAGTCCAGAGTCGAAAACCACTGGGCTCCAGATAACGTGTCCAGGGTGTCATCCATCCGAGGTAATGGGAAACAGTCCTTCTTCGTGACATCATTCAACTTCCGGTAATCGACGCAGGGTGACTGGCGATGACCACGGGCTGTTCGACTCCTCGATGACTCCCTGCTGCTTCATGTCATCTAGCATCTGGTCGATTTCCACCTTCTTCGCCAGGGGTACTCTACGAGGTGGCTGTCGGATTGGAGCGGCATCGCCGGTGTTAATGCGATGGTACACTCTGTCCGTCTTTCCATAGTCACGTCCGGTAGCAGTGAAAATGTCCTGAAACTCATGGATTAGTTCCTTAACCTCCCTGAGCTGTCTCGCCTCTAAACGTTTCCGGGCGTCGGATATAATCTTCCAGAGCTTATCCAATCCTTCGCCTGCTTCCAGGGTCTGTGTGTCTTCGTCATCAACTGGCACGATGCATGTGACTGGTTCACAAGTCTCAAGCTCGGTCCCGCGGTGTACCATCTGCTCCCGCAACGTCAAATTCAATATTCGTACCGGCATGCAGCTTCGTGCCGGAACGAGCATCCTGGCCAGGTAGAGTCCTTGATCGGTGGTCGGTGAACTGGGTTCCACGAGCATGCTGTCCCCCTGTATAGGTTCCTCTAACCATGCCGTAACCATCACCTCGCTGTTGGCTAGTATAACTTTGTCGTTGGCCAACGTTAACCGTGCTACTCGAGGTTGCGTCCCTGGGTGTCGCAGCATTACCTCTTGTTTCCTGAGCCACAATACACGTCGCCCCACGTCGACAGTCATCTCGTATTTCTGTAGCGCATCTAGGCCCAGCATGACCTCATCTGTGATGGCGGCGACGAAGGCCCAGACTCGTAGGCGTCATTGTCCCAGCGTTAGTTGAAGTAGCGCCTCCTTCAAGACAGGGATGGTGTCTCCTGAGACCGTCCGCAGCAGATAAGAGCGGTGGGGTTCCCTCTCTGGCTATCCCTCAGCGATGTCCGGCCTGGCAATGGTCAGTGCTGCCCCTGTGTCTATCGTGACTCGGCACGACCTGTCTCCGAGCCACCCGTCGGTGATCAAGCTGTTGTCGCTCTGCTCGGTGATCACAATTAGCGTGAAATGAGGGGATGGTAGTGACGGTGCCGACGAGCCCCTCTCCTTGTCGGCCCTTACTCGTTTCCCTGATCAGGGGTCACCTCCATACGGCAGTTCCCCTGCAGGTGGTCACGCTTGCCGCAATTCCAACAGGTGATCTCGTTGGTGCGTCAGCATCTCAACGGCAGCGTGCGTCGTTCTCCCGTAGCGACGTGGGTCTCCGGCGTGTCCTCGCTTCTCACGGCTCGTATTCTTGGTGACGGTGCCACTGTTCCCTTCACTGCCTCCACCCTCAGGGCTCACGTCAGGGTCTCTCTGAGGTCATGCTCCCCGCTGAGCATCAGCTTTTACTGGATCTCAGTGTCGCGGAGCCATCAATGAATGTATAGGCTGCCTCCCGCTGAATGTGGTCCAGAAGCAGCCCATCCAGAGCCTTGTGGGCTAGCTGCTCCACATCTTGCGTGAATTCTTGCAGCGTCTCATTAGTGCACTGGGTCCTCTTCCTCAGCTGGACTCGGTAGGCAGCTGCCAGCTGGTGGTCACCGTACCGGCTGTCAAGTGCTCTAATGATCTCGTCGTAGGTCGAACTTGGCTGGAGGCTGCGTTGAACTGTCATCTTCAGTACATGTAGTCTGGTGATCGGGTATTCGGCACTCTTCTTGGACGTCAATCCGGTCTCGAATTGGGTCCGGCATGTTCTCTTGGAAGTAATCCCGTCATCCCGTGGGGTTTCCAACTTCACGATGGTGGAGCCGCCATCGCTGCTAGCAGGATTCATTCGCGTCTCCACAGCCATTGTTTTTGCATGCAGGGCACTCACTTCCACCGCTGGGCCTCGAACTCCGGACTCCACACACGCAAGCACCTCTTCGGACCGCTTCTCGTCCAGTTCGTTGTCGTCCTGCACATCGTCATTGTCGACCTCTTTTTCGAAAGAGCGGACTTCGTCTTCACCCTTTAACTGCTCGCTCTTCCGTTCACTTGAGTCTGTTTTCAATTGGTCCGGGTTTGATCTCCGCTCAGATGTCAGTTCACTAATGAGTTCGCCATAACCAGATAAAATTTTATTTTCAAGTTCACTGAACTTGCTTAGAAAAATCTGGAGCTGTTCAGAATTCATGTCACTAGTAGAAATTTCTGTCGACTACAAAATACGCTACCAGGTACTCGATTCTGACACCAGTTTTTACATAAGAGTTTATCCACTAGTTTATCACACTTGTCCATCCCACTTCTGATGCCAGTTGTAACGTGTTGGCACGATAAATAAGTAAATAAATGCGTACAGAACCTGGTAGCAACCTATTTCTAAGATTTATTAACTAAGCACTACAATTACACACTTACACGGTTCGCACGCTCTCTCTCTCTTCCTCAGTTTCTCATGTTCCATCTACAATGATACACACACACAGGGTCATCGATTATTTACACTACACTCACTGAGCCACTCAGTCACACTCGTTAGCGCTGTCATGGACCACAGCCTACACATCAGTCTTGCAGGTCGGGATAGCATCCGCTGTTCACTCAATCCGTCGAACCCCGTTCACACTCTGCACACGTTGGCACCCAGTGTTCCCTTCACGCTGCTCCAGAACACTCCAGGTTCTCCTCCAGCAGCCAGCCTCAAGGGACACACACACACGACATCAGGGAAACAGGAACGAGTCCTCGGCTCCAACAGGCAGATAGTCCATCAGGCTGACATCTCAGCCCAGGCTATCACTGACTGCGCTCTCTGCTAACTCATACCAGCAAACTCAATCTCGCTCTCGCTCATTAACTAACTCTCACTAACTCCAGACAGGTCATTCCTCTTTTATATATCTGCGCTGGCTCTTCTAGAATCGTCCGGATGCTGGATGGATCCAGGAACATCGCGAAATGGAACACTCCAGATTAATCGTGGAGTCATTTCCATACTCCTCTTCTACGGGACCGCAAGCAGAAGCGAGTGGGGCTGGCCTAGCACTTAAGCGCTGCTAGTGATTGGCGCAGTTGAAGCGTAAGAGATGGGTCTATACGGTGCCGGGCCGGGCCCACTGCCAGTTGACATGGCGGACGCTATGACCATTACAATATGGTTGATAAGAGAGGCATGGGAAATTTAAAAAAAGCAGTTATGATCAATGTAAAATGGTAAATAAAAATTTAAACAGACTATGGGATAGATTTAAAGCAATTATTGAGTGTGAAAACAGGTACCTTTAACAGTGGTAAGGAATGGTCAGCACCCACTGTATTAAAACAGGAAAATAGATTAAGAAGGAGGTGTAGATTAGAAAGAAATGGGGTTAGGAATGGATGTTGGAGTAACAAGAGATTGAAGGAGCTTAATAGGAAATTGTATTTAGCAAAAAAGTTAGCTAAGGATAAAATGATGGCAAACATAATTCTCAGCCATGTTAACTTTTAAGGAGCAATGGAAGGATGTGTATAGATACTTTAAGGCAGAAACAGGTTCCAGGAAGGACATTCCAGGGATCATTAGTGAACAAGGGGAGAGTATATATGGACTTACAGAAGGCAGAAGTCTTCAGTTTGCAGAATGTAAAGGTAGTTGGATATAAGAATTTTTTATATTTTTTATTTTTAGAATTTGCTTTATGTCACACCAACACAGATCTTATAGCAGTGATTGTTTGTAGTTCATCATCACATACCCTTTTTTTTTTTTTTGCTAGTGGCTTTACTTATTTAATGTCAAAAACTTCATAATGGTCCGTATTGAAAAAAGATTTACATTCAAAAACAGAGGTAAGGTTATCCACCTGTTCAATACTACGCTTTACGTCGCACCGACACAGATAGGTCGTATGGAGACGATGGAATAGGAAAGGCCTAGGAGTGGGAAGGAAGTGGCCATGACCTTAATTAAGGTACAGCCCCAGCATTTGCCTGGTGTGCAAATGGGAAACCATTTTCAGGATTTCCAGCAGTGCAGATCGAACCACCTATCTCCTGAAAGCAAGCTCACAGTTGCGCACCCCTAACCACGTGGCCAACTTGCCCGGTTTGGACATAAGGATTCAACGTAGGTAAATAAAATGATAGTAAAAATAAAGACATGATATTGGTACTTTTTCCATTACAGTAACTTCCATATTGGGCAATGATGCTGGTTCTGCCATCTTGACCTGAATGTTCTTTGTTTTTTGTGTCAGTCGTGACATGACTTCCTTCCGGGTAACAGGAGTTTACATACTGTATGGTAGGTCGAAAATCTCGTAAAGGTGGACCTACCACCTTGATAAACATCCATGAACTCACAGTTGTCAGGTGTAGAGAAGCCCTTGCTGATGTCAATATTAAGTTAATTTTGCGAGAAACCACATTCATATTCAGAGGTAGAAATGAAAATGGTGTTGATGGCATTTACAAGTGGTAGTAGTGACACTGGAATTTTCTTCTCAACCAGAAATTCATGATAACCTGTTAGAACTTTTCTGTCTTGAATCCTTAATCACCTACACAGATTTTGTACTTCAACTTCACCAAAAGTGACATTTTTCTGAACATTATCTCGCTAACATTCAGGATGCAGTACTTTCCTTCATTCTGGTATTTGTGTCTCTTCTTTTGTTAACAGACAATTTTCCACCCATCGTCTTAAGTTGTCATAGAACATAGAATCAAGAGAGCTTTTTTTCTGCATTGGCAGCTAGATTTATCCCCACTTCTCCAGGGTAACTCCCCAGAATTTCAAATTCTCAGGTGCACTTCAAGCTTCACGATAGTAAGGCTCGCTATTAAATTTCCTATCTTCAAACAGAATAATCTGCCTGGATATTACTTTATGATCCTTATAAGGAGTCATATCATGTGCTTGTAATTCAACGCTGAGGTCTGAGAACTCTTGAAGAGCATCACACGTAAGAAAAGATCAAGAATAAAATCAACATTTGGATTTTTTTTTTTTTGCTAGTTGCTTTACGTCGCACTGACACAGATAGGTCTTATGGCGACAATGGGACAAGGAAGGGCTAGGAGTGGGAAGGAATTGGCTATGGCCTTAATTAAGGTATAGCCCCAGCATTTGCCTGGTGTGAAAATGGAAAACCACGGAAAACTATTTTCAGAACTGCCGACAGTGGGGTTCGAACCTACTATCTCCTGAATACTGGATACTGGGTGCACTTAAGTGACTGCAGTTATCGAGCTCGGTTGGAATTTTTTTAAGAGATCATCATACATAACTCTTTCACTCTTATCCGTGTTCTCATCCAATTTTGCTCTTTCAATATGTGCCACGACTAATCCATATTTTGCATAAATTGCAGAAACACTTCTGTAATTTGAAGCTAGCCAATGTAGTACAGTTGCTGGTCCATATAATCAGAAATATTGCTCAGTTCTTTGGCATTTTTAGGTGAATGAGGTGATATCATGTATAAATTTTGTCAAGAAATTACTTTAATCTGTTAAGGAAAGTACTTCCTAACTTCATCTGCAACAGAGATTTCAAGTCTATGGTTTACGCAGTGCCAAAACAAGACATGTGTATATTGTTCCTTAATCAAAGTCATTACATCTATCTTTGTCTCTAACTTCACAGAGGCTCTATCACATGCTAGTGCAATAATTCTTGAGAGAAGCCCAATTCATTCAAAACATTAATCAGACATTGAAAATTACCTTGGGCAGACACAAGGAAACATTCTATGAATTTTCAAGTTCCTTGAAAACGTTTAAGAAAAGGATAGTAAAACAATTGATAGGGAATCTCCCACCTGGGCAACAGCCTTAAATGCAGATCTTTGATGATTTATTTATTTATTTATTTATTCATGTATTTATTTATTTATTTATTTATTTATTTATTTAGAGTAATACCTGATAATATATCATGTAGCAGAGTTAGTCTACTTGCTGAAAATTCACATCATTAATAATAATAATAATAATAATAATAATAATAATAATAATAATAATAATAATAATAATAATAATAATAATAATAATAATAATAATAATAATAATAATAATAATAATAATAATAATAATAATAATTATTATTATTATTATTATTATTATTATTATTATTATTATTATTATTATTATTATTATTTAATCTGACACTAAAATGTGCTTGCTTTGAGACTCAGAACACTTCACAAGTGATTTACATACATCTGTAAAAAATTTCAAGTCATAGATTTTTAGTTAAATTTCAAGTGCTGTATTAGACAATATAGACAATCTTGTAATTGAAGCATGTGGTTCAGTGAAATGAAATTTGGTGTGGGAGGAATATCCATATACTGGGAATTCAAAACTGATATTACCAGTTTTTTTCTACTTCTGGTTTAATTAGAACCGTCTCCAAATCTCGTATTTTAAATGGAACACCCAATATACGTTTACAGTGTTCATTAAGAGCTTCCTAAAAAGTTCCCTGCTAGGTACTTCTGTACGAATTATTGCTGTTAAGCCAAGAAAATGAAACATTCTACCAAGTAACAAAACACTCCTTCCAGTGGTATATGCTGTGATCAAGACGTGGGCTACCACTAGACTTAGGTTACCCCTTTTTGATAGCTGGTTTAGTGAACGTGAAGTCATCTGTGTTTTGAGCTGCAGCCAATAGCGAATGGAATAGACTGCTGTATTGCTGCTTCACAAGCTACTGCCCTGGCCTCTGCCATTGTCAATACTCGACACCTGATCAGTGGAGAAGGTAGCCTAAGGTGTAGCAGATTAAAGCCCGGCTTTGTGGCTAAATGGATAGAATGCTTCCCTTTGGTCCAATAGCCCCGGTTCAATTTTCAGAACCAACCCCCTCATACTATTAATTCCCCTGGCTTGGGGACTGGGTATTTATAATGTCTTCGCCATTCATTTTATCATCATTAGGTCACCACCAAGCCTATACAGATGCCATGCACCATTATTATTATTATTATTATTATTATTATTATTATTATTATTATTATTATCATGTTAAATATGTAGAATGTTTCAGCGGTCGTACCCATCGTTCACTGATTAGTTAGCTTCCTCGGGAGATCAGTAGTGTTGTCAGACCCATGATCACAGGTTCGATTCCAACCAACAAAAGAGAACACTAAACCTGAAACAATGCATTTAATTTTAGCAGATCTACCTATAGAAAGGAAATTATTTTACTCCTATAACAGCAGCCCTGCACAGCAAGAAATTACTGTATGGTATCTTAAGAAACAAAACGAGAGATCAAGTAAACACCAGATTTGTGAAGGATGAATGTGGCATAATATTAACAAAGCCAGAAGAAATAAGAAATAGATGGAGAGAATATTTTCAGAAGCTGCTGAACATAAGAACTGATGACAGTCATTCAATGGATGACCAGGAAAGGCAATTAGTTGATGAAGAAATAAATAAAGAAATTACAATGAATGAAATTGAAATGGCAGTAAGAAAGATGAAGAATGGAAAAACTGCTGGAATAGATGAAATTTCAGTGGAGATGATAAGAACAGCTAGAGCTGTAGGCCTGCAGTGGACATAGCGGGTTCTCAGGAATGTCTGGGAGAATAAGGAGGTCCCTGAGGATTGGCAAAAAGGAATAATCATCCCAATTTTCAAGAAAGGAGATAAGAAAGTTTTGAAGAACTACAGGGGAATTACTCTAATGCCCCATGTTGCTAAGATAATGGAAAGGATACTGGAAAGTAGAATAAGGTTGAGGGTTGAGAAGCAGATACAGGAAAATCAGTTTGGTTTCAGAAGTGGAAGATCAACAATAGAGCCTATTTTCATTATGAGACAACTAATGGAAAAGCAATGGGAGTACGGGAATGATATGGTGATGACTTTCATTGACAATGAAAAGGCATATGACAGTGTCCCCAGGACTAAAGTTTGGGACAGTCTGGTGCAAAAAGGAATTGGACAGGGATTGATAAAAATGATCATGGCATTGTATAAGGAGTGTTGTAGTTGCGTGCAAACACAAGTTGGCAGGACAAGTTGGTTCAAAATAACTAGTGGGCTGAGACAGGGAAGTGTTCTATCACCAATCCTGTTTACAATAGTAATGGATGACATCATGAGAACAGCAAAAGCAGCATATGGAGGAAGAGAAATGAACATGTTGTTTGCAGATGATCTTGTGATTTGGGGAGAAGACGACAGGAAGATTCAAGAACAGTTGATTGTGGTGAATGGGAAGATCAAAGAATGTGGATTGAAAATAAGTGTAGAAAAGAGTAAAACTCTTGTTATGACTAGAGGGGAGAAAGAAGGGAAAGGTCAGATTAGACTTGCAGACAAGCCCCTCGAAATGTTCAAATACCTGGGGAGTGAATTAATGGAGAATGTTCGACTGGATGCGGAGATTAATAAGAGGATTCATGCTGGAAGATGTTTCTATCATAGTGTAAGAAACATGTTATGGGACAAAGATGTGCCAACGGAAGCAAAGGATACTATGTACAAGATGTATTACATACCCATAACAAACTACGGAACAGAAACTTGGACAATGACAAAGAAGGATGAGAGTTGAATACAGGCAGCCGAAATGAAGTTCTTGAGGAGTATGATACAGAAGAGTAGAAGAGACAAAATAAGGAATGAGAAAATCCGGGAAGAAATTGGAGTGGAAAAAATGAATGATAGAACAGAGAAGAGCCGACTGAGATGGTTTGGGCACATAAAGCGAATAAGTGATGAAAGAATGCCAAAAAAGGTGATGGAAATGCAAATCCAAGGAAGGAGAGGCCGTGGACGACCACGATTGAGATGGAAGGATACAATCCAATGCAGTATTATAGAAAGAAACCTGGACTGGGACACAGTGTTGGAGGAGGAGTGGTGGAAAGACCGAAGAAAGTGGAGAAGAACCATATTTGCCCCTACCCGGCTACAGCTGGATAAAGGGAAATGATGATGATGATGATGATGATGAACAGCAGCCCTGCAATGTCTTCTAACAAGAATGAGGAAGTAAATGGGAGTGAAATACCAGCGCTCTATTATCTATATAATTAAGTCAGAAGTATGAGGTGAGGAAGTATATGTGATGAGTAACGCACGGTTGATAGCAGTGGCGATCTGATGGACCGAAGCCTAGCACAGCTATCACCCCGGTCCCAGCACCTATTGGACATATGTCAGCAAGCTGCACAAGGTGGGTCGAGGGGAGAGGGACGAGAGTCTAGGCTGCAATATCGGTCTCCGATGCTTTGCTTTCAGAAATACGTGCGACGTTTTCTCTCACTGCTTTCAAGTTTTGCAAATGGAACAATGTGTCAGATGCTTACATTATAATGTGCTTTGGACTTCCATCATTCTGAACTGAGCTTTGGACTGCACCGATAGCCTTGGTAGCCCTCAGTAAATGCAACTGACTCCTTCCCTAACTAAAAAAAAAAAAAAAAAAAAAAAAAACAAGAAAATTTGCTAATCGTCCAAATTCTGTGTTCAAACTGGCAGCCCTTAGCTGTTAGACAATGTGCCAGTTGATTGTATGAACCATTTAAGGAATTACTTAACCAGGGTTTAGGAATACCTTCCACCACTTCCATTATTTGTTACTCATGATCTTCTAAATTATTGAGTCAGTTTTGATATACTACTCACTTCAAATAGCCCCACAAAAGGAAGTCCATAGATTGCAAATCTGAAAAATTTGCTGATCTCTATGTAACCTCTGCTACCAAGCCATCCTTGTTCAGAAACCCGATTGAATTCATAACAAACATTCTGTCCATAGACAGCTAGAGCTCCCCCTTAATCGAAAAAATATGTCATATTGGGGTAGCCCATGAGTGACTGGATTTGAAAACAAATTTATGATATTGCAAGTGATAAAAATCATTGTTATTCCTATTGAAGATACTGAATGTAGGATGCTAAAAGGTTTATTTTGTCACCTATTCAATACATACATGTATGTATTGTATGTATGTATGTATGTATGTATGTATGTATGTATATATGTGACAAAATAAACCTTTTAGCATCCTACAAAATTTATGATAGCTGGTTTTATGTGATTTCAATTTTTTTTGGTACTTGTTTTACATCGCACTGACACAGACAGGTCTTATGGTGATGATGGGATAGGACATGGTTAGGACTGAGGAGCAAACAACTATTGCCTTAATTAAAATACAGCCTCAGCATTTCTTTTATGTGAAAATGGTAAACTATGAAAGACCATTTTGAGGGCTGATGACAGTGGGGCTCAAACTCACCATCTCCCGGATGCAAGTTCACAGCTATATGATCCAAATCATATGGTAAAATTGCTTGGTACAAAGCAAATTAAAATATATATTAGTGTTTAGGATTTCACTAAATAAGAAAGGCCCAGAGATAAAATCCCCAACAATATCAACCCAAACATTAAATACTGTATTTCTGGATGGTGCACGTGGTTCTTCTCAATTTTCTGTGGGTTTACATCTGACCAGTAATGAGAGTTGTGTCTATTGACAAATCCATTCAGGCGGAATGTATCATCATCATCATCATCATCATCATCATCATCATCATCATCATCATCATCATCATCATCATCATAATTTTCCAGCTCCAGTTTCCCTATCAAAGTGTAGTTTCTCTTCCTCTATCTCCTCCCAATTGACATTCCTCTTGCTAACCTCCGATTTCACTGTGTCTATCCATTGATTTCTTGGCCTCCCTACTGGCCTCTTCCTTTTCACTTCTTGATCAAAGTAAGTCTTTACTGTTCTCTTTCTGTCTATCCTCATAACAATCCAAACAATTGTAGTCTGAGTCTTTCTAAAAGTTCAGTAACGTATTTTGATACCAGCTTCCTTTCCATTTGATTCATTTCTAATCTTGTCTTTCTTGGTCTTTTGGTTCATTGTTCTAAGGAATTTCATTTCTGTTGACTGGATTTTACTATTGGTCTTGTTATGTAATGTACATGTTTTAAGTCCATAAGTGAGAATTGGAATGAAGTAGATATGAAACATGGTCAATTTTGCTTCCTGGGGTATTTTTTATACCAGAGTAGATTTGACAGAGTAGATTTCTCACTTGGAAATAAAACTGGGCTCTTAAAGTTCTATTAAGTATTTCTTGTAACAGAGTTCCTTCCAGGAAAATATTTGAAACTGTGCTTTTCCTCTTTATAGTCATTTCAATAGTTTTTGTTTTTCTGATGTTTAGTCCATATTATTTATACTTGCCATGCCAAAGATTTAGTTTTTCCTGTACTTCTGATTCATTTTCTTCCTTAATCAGAACATCATCTGCAAATATTAGAGTGTTAGGCTCTTTGCTACTTTTGGCTTTGCTATTTACTTTACATTGCCCGGTAGAAAAACATTTGAGTTTGTAAAAGTTTACATTTCCAGGTTGTGTGTCTCTGTAATACATTAAGCAACATTCTGTAGCTTTATTATTGCATTTCATATTTGATATTCCAAGCTTTCTTTTGTGGCATATATAAAGGAATCACATTAAATCAACATTCTTAACACTTTATGTATTAAGCCACATTTTGTTGTAGTCATTACTATACTGTACTTCAGGGCCTCTCAGGGTGCATGCGCGTGGTGCATGCACTGTGCACGGTGCAAAAGACGACTTCGCTTGGTTGACCAGAGTGCAGACCCCCCACTCCTCTCTCCCTACACCTGTCACCCCGTTCGGCCTGTCTCCGCGTTCCTCACCTTCACTGCAGTTTCTCCCCCACTGCGAAATGTTTACGTGTGGTGAGCGGAGACGCACAGTTGTATGGGACAAGGTTACCAGTGTTATTAAAAAAAATTAAAAAGTGAATTAGAAGTACACATACATGTTTGAGAGGAATGTAAACATAATTTTAAAAAATGCAGAAACCGTAACCAAAATGAAAATGCTACACTACTGGAACAAACCTCATTTGTGGATATAGAATGCTCTTCTTCAAGCTGTTTCAACTTCCTTAATTCTTTCTCTCTGACGTCTCCTATGATTTCACAATAATTTTCCGAATGTAGTCTGTTTTAGTGTCTTTCAATAGACGATTTTCTTACGCACGTAATTATAGTCCCACAGATTAAGCATTTGGCGTTATCGTCACGACAAACAAACAAACAAACAAACAAACAAACAAACAAAAATACGAAAGTTCCCAGTTCGATTGAAATGGACTTTCGGAAGTCTTTGCTTTCTTCGAAACAGGTTGCTCCATTATTATGTTGTTGTCGTGCGCTTATCTATTTCACTGATAAACACGTCGTCTACCACCAAACGCTTCGTCGCTCTCAGCACACTACACCATCCGAGTCAAGCCGAGTTGAGGCGAAGCGTACCAATGCACAGTGCACAGAGCCTATGCACCTCGCTCTGCACGCGTGAGAGTTTGGGCGTTTGAGAGGCCCTGCTGTACTTGATAAGACAAAATTAATCATACAGTATTATTACCAGCTGTGTGCGATTGGGTGACGGACGTTCATCCTGGTTCCAGACCAAAAGTGGAGTCCAGCAAGAAAGTGCACTATCCCCATTATTGTTTATCACCATCATGGATGACATAATGAAAAACATCAAGAAAACCTCTGGTGAGCTCAATACAGTGGCTTTTGCTGATGATGTTATGATCTGGGGAGAAACTGAGGAACAAGTACAGTCAAGACTCATTGAATGGAAGGTTAAGTTCCAGGAGTTCAATCTTAAGATAAGTGAACCCAAAACAGTATTGATGGCAAGAAACAAAGAGGGACAACCAACAAACAACATGCTAGGAAACCATATACTAGAAAGTGTGGAAAACTTTACATACCTCAGCATTGTAATATCTCGAGATACACTAGCCACAAGGGAGGTGGAGAAGAGCTCTCACTTTTACCAGTAAGTACGAACACTTATCTGCGATCCCAAAGTATCAACAGAATCAAAGTTGGTGATGTTCAATCAGTACTTCATACCAATATTAACCTATGGTATCGAAACTTGCACTCTCACTAAGAAAGACTCATCAAGGTTGCAGGCATCTGAGATGAAGTTCCTTAGGTCCACAATTCAAAAAACTAAACTGGACAAGTTAAGGAATGATGTGGTTAGGAAGGAAGCTGGGATTGAGAAATCATTGTTAGATCAGGTCAGCATGTCCAAATTGAGGTGGTTCGGCATGTAATGAGGATGGAGCCAACAAGGATAGCATTATGTTAACTTGGAGAGACATGTGGCAGGAAAATCGATGGTGGGAAGACCAAGAACCCACTGGATGGACATTGTAAAGATGGACATTGCAGATCGGGGAGGACACTGGAGGACATCATTAACAACAGAATGCATCTCAATAAGACAGAATGGAAGAGGCTCGCCAACAGTACCCTGGAAACTGGAATTGTAAAATGATGATGATGATGATGATGATGATGAGATTAAAATTATTATTATCTTCAAATATTCTCCATAATCATCTTCTAATGATGGCATATAATTTTAAAACAACAGTTCTAACAAAGAAATATGATTTGTGCCAATACAGACTGTGTTTATATTACTGCTTAATTGTATATTATTTCATACACAATCACCATTGATCTGAATTTAAAGCTGTCTCTCAGGTGGCAGCTTCCCCATCAGTTGTTTACCTAGTCTTTGCTAATGATTTCAAATAAGTTGGAAATTTATCAAACATTTCCCTTGATAAATTATTCCAATCCTTAATTCCACTTTCTATAAACAAGTATTTTCCCCAATTTGTCCACTTGAATTCTAACTTAATTTTCATTTTATTCTTTTTATATATTACTTAATTGTATTGCCAAATATTCTTACAAAATTAAATTTATTTAAATAGTAATCTGCTACACATGGGAAATGTAGTACTGGTATCATTAACCTGAAACATAAAGAGAGTTATGCTATAGTGTGGTACAGCCAGGGCCATATTTAGGCATGGGCCTTATGGACCCAGGACCAGGGAGGCAAAAATTAAATGCTCTGATTGTTTGAAAACAAAATTTTAGAAGGTGGGCACTTTTGTAATACAATATTCAAAAGCAAAAGCTCTCGACATGAATAATGGAATTTTCACTCCACTTAATTTTTATTATTATTTGATTGTATTAATGTTTGATATTTAACTTGGAGGCAATCTACTGTATTACTTTATCCATTATATTCAAGTAATAGTAATTGCAATTTTGTCTTATCAAGTTTAAGGAAAACTGGACAAGTTGGCTGTGCGGTTAGGGGCACACAGCTGTGAGCTTCCATCCGGGAGATAGTGGGTTCAAACTCCACTGTCGGCAACCCTGAAGATGGTTTTCTGTGGTTTCCCCTTTTTCACACCAGGCAAATGCTGGGGCTGTACCTTAATTAAGGTCACAGCCACTTCCTTCCCACTCCTAGCCCTTTCCTACACCATCATCGCCATGAGACCTATCTGCGTTGGTGTGATATGAAGCAAATAGTAAGTTTAAGGAAGAGGGGTGAAAAATTATTTGAGCCCAGAGGTGTTTCAGTAGTTAAATTCGGCCCTGGATAGGGCAATAATTAGGTAAAGGGTTATCCAAGACATAAATGCAAACTTAGTAAGGTGTTTTGATGCACTCTCAGCAACAGCTGAATATGTTTACTGTACTTCTAATTTTGTTGCTTAGCATTGCAATTGATTGCTTCTGATGTAAAAATAAATACTGTTAATCCACCTCTTCCATTGACAAAAAGGATATTTGAGAAATATGAATGAATAAACATGAAATACCGTCAATAAATTTTTAAATAAAATACAAAATAATTGTATTTTCAAAAGTTGACAAAATGGATGAGTTGACACTTGGTACATTTAGCAGTTATGTTTCTTAAATTATGCATTAATGATATGATGTTACAATATCACATAAATGAATATAGCTATGGATTTCCCTTTATTTTTTTTCACATCTTGAGATGAGAAGACATTCGTTGTTGCTTTTTTTATGTTTAGGGCAGCTTGTGTATGTATAAAACACTGAACTACCTATAGGTATGAGTTCTTTCTGACAAACCTTTATACATCCCATTGAATGGGAATGAATTGAATTGAACTTTCAGTTGGTTGATTTGTTTAGCAGCTATGTCAATGGAATTGGAAATAAATCACAAGGTCAAAAGGCAAGAGGTGTTTAGCAGTTATTATTATTATTATTATTATTATTATTATTATTATTATTATTATTATTATTATTATTAAACAGAATTGTGATAAAAAGGATATTTGAGAAATATGAATGAATAAACATGAAATAACTTAAATAGTGCCATATTTGAACATATATCACCATCGAAACCGATTTTCAACCTATTAGGTCGTGTTACGTACATTTAGTACGTGTTGAAGAGATGTTAAGTACAGAACAAAAATGGCCAACCAGACACCAGTGGGATCCGAACCCACAACCTCCCGATTTCGCGTCGGTTGCTCTACCAATTGAGCTATGGTGGCCTAGGCCATCTTTGTTCTGTTGGAAAGGATCTGAGCTACAGGTCTGGTACTACTACCATCACACTGTAGAGTGCGTTTAAGTTGCCCGTTGAGGGCCAAGTCAATGAATATTGAATTTTCATGACCGCATTGTAATCGAAACCGATTTTCAACCTATTAGGTCGTGTTACGTACATTTAGTACGTGTTGAAGAGATGTTAAGTACAGAACAAAAATGGCCAACCAGACACCAGTGGGATCCGAACCCACAACCTCCCGATTTCGCGTCAGTTGCTCTACCAATTGAGCTATGGTGGCCTAGGCCATCTTTGTTCTGTTGGAAAGGATCTGAGCTACAGGTCTGGTACTACTACCATCACACTGTAGAGTGCGTTTAAGTTGCCCGTTGAGGGCCAAGTCAATGAATATTGAATTTTCACGACCGCATTGTAATCGAAACCGATTTTCAACCTATTAGGTCGTGTTACGTACATTTAGTACGTGTTGAAGAGATGTTAAGTACAGAACAAAAATGGCCAACCAGACACCAGTGGGATCCGAACCCACAACCTCCCGATTTCGCGTCGGTTGCTCTACCAATTGAGCTATGGTGGCCTAGGCCATCTTTGTTCTGTTGGAAAGGATCTGAGCTACAGGTCTGGTACTATTACCATCACACTGTAGAGTGCGTTTAAGTTGCCCGTTGAGGGCCAAATCAATGAATATTGAATTTTCACGACCGCATTGTAATCGAAACCGATTTTCAACCTATTAGGTCATGTTACGTACATTTAGTACGTATTGAAGAGATGTTAAGTACAGAACAAAAATGGCCAACCAGACACCAGTGGGTGTTACAAACAAGTTTCCTTACTTTGTGCCATGGTGGCATCAGCTATATTAAAGAGGAAGTTATGACAACTGAGAAAGTTTGTTAGGAGATATCAAAGATGTCATAAATAAGTTTATTTTAAATACGTGAGCACTATTGGGTCATGTTGCATGCATATATATTTACAGTTTACCATCTCACTCTTTCCAAGGACTTTCTGCAGACCAGTGGGTTCTGGTGTCTGGTGTCTGGTTGGCCATTTTTGTTCTGTACTTAACATCTCTTCAATACGTACTAAATGTACGTAACATGACCTAATAGGTTGAAAATCGGTTTCGATTACAATGCGGTCGTGAAAATTCAATATTCATTGACTTGGCCCTCAACGGGCAACTTAAACACACTCTACAGTGTGATGGTAATAGTACCAGACCTGTAGCTCAGATCCTTTCCAACAGAACAAAGATGGCCTAGGCCACCATAGCTCAATTGGTAGAGCAACCGACGCAAAATCGGGAGGTTGTGGGTTTGGATCCCACTGGTGTCTGGTTGGCCATTTTTGTTCTGTACTTAACATCTCTTCAACACGTACTAAATGTACGTAACACGACCTAATAGGTTGAAAATCGGTTTCGATTACAATGCGGTCGTGAAAATTCAATATTCATTCATATATCACCATGTTTGCAAATATTCCTATTTCTGTAAGTTTGGTCCTCTTGTGGTAGCAGACACTGAATTCTGTATTCCTTATAGGTACTAAAATAATGCATTTGTCTGAAAGAATACTTCACCTGATTTTTAGACACGATATTTCTGTAATTTGAAACTACAGTAATATGATCTCCTGTTATACATTGCTTAGTACCAGACACAATCAGTATAAAATAGTTGTTGGTGGTACAAACAAGTTTCCTTACTTTGTGCCATGGTGGCATCAGCTATATTAAAGAGGAAGTTATGACAACTGAGAAAGTTTGTTAGGAGATATCAAAGATGTCATAAATAAGTTTATTTTAAATACGTGAGCACTATTGGGTCATGTTGCATGCATATATATTTACAGTTTACCATCTCACTCTTTCCAAGGACTTTCTGCAGACCAGTAGAAGGCAAGAGAAAGAAAGACGTATTCCATTCTGGCAGCCATCTGCTTTGGTCGTCGCATGAACGTTGGACGGCAGCTGCTAAATGAATACTGTTGAAAGACTGAATGAGACAACACTACTGAAGATGAACTACATCATCTTCAAAACAGTTTGCAGTGTGAAGTCATGAATCCAAGGCCTCTATGTAGTTTCTACCTATTGGAGTTGAGTAAAATGCCACACTCCTCAATTAATAATAGCAAGTTATTTAGAGAATTACAGTATTGGAAGAAGGAGTGAACTAAAAAAACTTTGTGTATACGAATGTATTCATGTATTAAATTCATGAAATACAAGAAAATTTATAAAAATTTTACTACAAACAAACTAAAAAGTTACAATAAATTCCTCTAATACTCATTTAGAAGCACTATTTAAAATATAACATTCCCTTTCTTTAAACATCTCTTTATAAATTACCAACAACAGTCAGAAGACAAGTGTTCAGTGAATTCTTTGGCATCACATATACACTGGGGTGGGATATTATCTTTCATATGCTATGATTGTGCAGTATGGACTTATATAAACTATTCTATTGTATAAGAGAGGAAAGCAAAAATAATTCCTCATTTACTACCATCATTTAGGTATTTCTGTCAATAAATTACTCCACTGTGCTAAGAGGAGATTTCTATTGCATATAACCTGCATTCAAACCATACTTCATGTATATGCATTGTGAAAGATGATCTAGATGTTCTCCTCCTCTACAACATAGGTACATGTCAATATATGTAACTCAAAGAGCACATCCTGTAATAAAACAGAAAAGTTAAACATATTACAAACTGTCCTGTGATATATAGTATGTCTGAAATGTAACAAATTATATCATGTTTCCAAATGAAAGACATCACTAAATAAAATTTGCTTTCCAGAACATATATACAAAAACATGTTCCAGTTCCAATAAGATTCATAAACATCCTGCGTATGACTACTAATCTAGGTCTTAATAAGAGGAGAGTACCTTATAGCCAGCTTATTTTAAGTTGGCTCCAGCATACAATACTACAAAAGCCTCAGTGTTATAAGTGATATTGAAACATGTGATACCAAAGATAACACTTGTTTCTGAGGAATATATAAATATTCATAGTCATAGATAACATGTGAAAGGGCTCATTTTGTCTTAAAATATCAGTATGCAGTTTGTACAACAATGTTTCTTGGGGTAGTGAAGATGAGGTGTGCACCTAACTTAAGCACCATTTAGAGAGTAACAGAATAAACAGTTTAAACTGACTGCTGTTAAATATTTCCTGGAGATCAAGTCTACATTTATTTGAAGGCCATGAAGAGACTTACCAGTATGTTTCTAATATTGATATTGAAAAGATACTAATAATCAGATTCCAAAATTAAGAGTAACAATTTAGTATATTAAGTTACACAAAAATTGAATACAAGGGATCTGTATAATATGAAATCATCCTTTATTATATTACTATTACTTTCCAGTTCACAGTCAGCTTTCGTTATTGTGAATATTCTTTATTTTTAAGGCAGTTTGTGTAGTTTTATACCCCTGTTGTATGTCAGGGAAGACAGATATTTCTATTTTGGACATGTGGAATATTATAAACATGCTGAAAGTCATTCCCACAGCCTTGTTCTTGCTTTAAATAAAGCAATAAATAGCTTGCTATTTTTAATTCAATAGTTGATGCCAGTTACACGAACTCCCTGTCTTTGTCACAACTTACTCCTGAGAAGGAGGTTCTTCTATCACAATTCCACACACTTGACAGATTTGCCTCCACACATTGTATTCTTCAGCTAGATGTTGTTGTTGGTCTAGTTTCAGGCACCAGGTGAGGTGTCCTGCTGCTGATTGGTGGCAGTATTGGACTTGGAGGCCATGGATTGGGCACACTACGTGAGTGTGGGATGGCAAGAGGGCTTGTTCCAGCTAAGAGTGGATGGTGCATTGTTGTAGATACAGGAGCTGGTGTTGCTGGTGGCTGCAAAATAGCAGCTGTATCAGGGTGCAAGAAGTTTCTTCTCTGGTCTGCTCTCTCAGTATGCTGGGCTAAGCATCTTGAAAGCACATCAGGAAGCATATCTAACTGTTCTTGTATTGTTGCTAATTTGTCTTCTACACTTGATAACCTCTCCTCTAATGCATCCTGTCGACTGCTCATATCCGACACGATCTCATAAACTGTGTTTTGAGTCTGGAACATGTTACAGTCATAAAAATATTTTAGAGTTCAATCTGATAAATCATATTGTAATATAGTATTATCATGTATTAGGATTAGAACTAATCAGACACTAAATGATAATTCCAAAATTTTGAGATTACATAAGGCAATTGAAATTCTGGACCAAGTTACTGTAATAGCATTATGTCTAATGGAAAGGAAAGTGTAATTTCTCTTCAGTCAAAACATGAGCCACACACATATTCTTTCCTGTAATATACAGTAGATATTTTCTTTCAAGTCATATATTTCCAGAAAAGAAAACAGAATATTAAGGAAATAACCACTGTTCAGACCATATAGACTTCACATTTTTTAACGTAGGAAGTTTATACGATCTGACACCATGGTTAGCCGGTTCAAGTCCCGTTGGTTGAAAAATATTTCACCATCAGGATGTTAGCCGGCAGGGTACGGGATTAAATTCCAAACCTCTCCACAGTGCTCATATGGTGTGAGGGCATATGACACTGTTGGTGGTGATTTGTCTGTTGATGGGGTTGTAAAGCATTGGGCAGACCCCTTGGTGCTATTCGACAGAAGCAGGCTATGTGCTGGCACCAGGTTTCAACATCTCCGTTCTTACTATCATACATCACATCGTTCATTACATCTCATAACTCGACTGGACAATGCTAATGAACAAGTGCATGGAATCCGGTAACATATCCAATGCATGGCGGAAGGCAGTCATAAAGCTGCTGTATAAAGGACAAGGGGACATGAGCAAACCAGAATCTTACAGAGGTATAGCCCTGGAATTGGTGGCATTTAAAATACTCACCAAACTATTAGCACTGATGAACAATTTGGATTGCGGAAAGTGAGATCCACCCTGATAGCAGTGAGCTGTTTGCTAAAGGACATACAAGAAAGAACACAAGCCCACAGGAAGAAGTATGTAATCTTCATTGATTACACCAAAGCCTTTGACACTGTCAGTATAAGAAAATTAATCAAGAAACTGGAAAGCCTCGTGGGACACTCAGATGTGAAGAATTTGATAGCTAACATACTAGCGGCAAACCAAGTGCAAATCAGTGACGGGGTATCCCAATTAGCCTGGATAGATCAAACTACCGGAGTGCTACAAGGGGACCCGTTGAGCCCTTTATTGTTCAATGCGCTGACCAGGATCTGCCTACAAAAATCAAAGAGGGAGCACAAAATGTAAACATATACATATATGCAGAAGATATGGCACTAGTCTCTGATAACATAAAAGACTTGCAAAATGGAATGGAGCTTATCACACAATGGGCAGATGACAACGAGCTAAGGATGAATCTAAAGAAGACAGAATTAATGGTATTTAGAAGAGGAGGATGCTTATCGAAAGGGGACTACATTCTATGTGGGGAGACATGCATTAACACCAAAAAAACAGTTCATATATCTAGGGATCACACTACAGGTCTCTGGGACGACTTTCTCAGTACACATAAAGAAGAGACTAGCTGCTGCACTTAGAAGCATAAGTAACATCAAACATCTGCAAAGAATGTCACTGGAGATGGCCATGAAACTTTTCCAAGTCACAGTGCTACCAACGCTCACATATGGATTAGAAGTAACATGGGAGTATCTATCACGTAAACAGCTACAAGAACTGGAAAGCATGAAACCGAGGTACCTTAAGAGGGTTCTAGGGGTATCTAAATTGACCCAATCCTGGTACATATATGTTTTAGCCTGGGAAACCTTCTTGATAGAGGATTTAAGACTGCAAATGCCTCTACAGAAAACTCTGGCATACTATCGTCTTTGTGAATACATCAATTTCAACAACATATAAGTGAAAGGAATTAGAGATACACTTCTCTCTTATCGATAATGATCAAGTGCAACTATTTGAAAACATAGTCATGTGAAGTTTACAAATGAGAAGTTTACAATACCTCATGGTCGAATAGTAAAGTCCCATATTGAGGTGAAAATTTACACCAGCATAGCACACAAGAAAACAACAAAATTAAAGATTATATTATCACCACCAGTGATCTCAGTATAAGAAGGAAGATCATATAGTCCATTGTGTATATGAAGAGAAGAACAATGACAGTCACCGAAACCTCAATTACAGAGAAACACATGATCTGATCAACACCATCACCTGGTTCAAAATGCAAAATGGAATGGAGCTTATCACACAATGGGCGGATGACAACGAGCTAAGGATGAATCTAAAGAAGACAGAATTAATGGTATTTAGGAGAGGAGGACGCTTTTCGAAAGGGGACTACATTGTATGTGGGGAGACATACGAGGCTGTAAGGCAACAGAATTTTCTACATTCTCATTAATGCTATTTGCTTTATGTCCTACTATGTTCTCATTTAGGTATCAAAGCCTCATAGTTGTCTAGGTACAAAAGTTGCAACAAGCCAAACAGTCACAGCACAGTAGTGACTAGTCATCTGCAAGTTACATATCATGGAACTAAACCTTGAATACATACAGGACCTGTGAGAATACAATGGCTACACTATAAAGAGATGGAGGCTGACATCACAGCATCCATTGCTTCATTCAAAGACATCTGAGCAAAAGTGAAAGCAGCTGCTCATAAAGCTACTCATCCCTTTTTAGGACAACAAATTCAGGATGATGATGGATCGATAGATATATGTGGCTTTGGAACAGTTATGGTCCGCCTCTGTGGTGTAGTGGTTAGCGTGATTAGCTGCCACCCCCGGAGGCCCGGGTTCGATTCCCGGCTCTGCCACGAAATTTGAAAAGTGGTACGAGGGCTGGAACGGGGTCCACTCAGCCTCGGGAGGTCAACTGAGTAGAGGTGGGTTCGATTCCCACCTCAGCCATCCTGGAAGTGGTTTTCCGTGGTTTCCCACTTCTCCTCCAGGCGAATGCCGGGATGGTACCTAACTTAAGGCCACGGCCGCTTCCTTCCCTCTTCCTTGCCTATCCCTTCCAATCTTCCCATCCCTCCACAAGGCCCCTGTTCAGCATAGCAGGTGAGGCCGCCTGGGCGAGGTACTGGTCATACTCCCCAGTTGTATCCCTCGACCAAGAGTCTGAAGCTCCAGGACACTGCCCTTGCGGCGGTAGAGGTGGGATCCCTCGCTAAGTCCGAGGGAAAAACCGAACCTGGAGGGTAAACAGATGATGATGATGATGATGATGGAACAGTTATGTCAAAGGTAAAGTTAGAGGCCAGAATTTTTGGTGTTCTTTTAAATTCTGTTTTTTTAAATGAGGAAATTCAGAGTTATTGGTGTTATTAAATAATAAGTGAATAATATAATATCTATTTATATTAAGGTAAATATTTCAAGTTTACTATAGTAATTAATAACAAACAGAAAAATTAATGAAAATCATCACATTTGCAATTTAAACTAAATATAGGAATAAATAATCTGCCACCTGGGTGACTGCCCTAAATGCAGATCATTAGTAATTGATTGATTGTTTGATTGATTGCTTGCTTGCTTGCTTGATTGATTGATTGATTGATTGATTGATTGATTGATTGAACATAATCATTAAGTTTCATGAAGTAACTTTCCGTTACACAGTGCAGCGACAGCACGGGAATGCCTGCACTCCGCAGTTCAGGTCCATGCTTAGAACGTGTATTAAGTGTTGATCTATTACTCCAACTGTTCTTGAGTTATGAAGTGTTACTTCGGGTATAATTCTCATAATACCTCCACGTGTATACACGGTAGTGGATAGGGTATTATCTTATCACCACCAGTGATCTCAATATAAGAAAGAAGATCATGTAGTCCATGGTGTATATGAAGAGAAGAACAATGGCAGTCACCAAAAGCTCAATTACAGAGAAACACATGATCTGATCAACACCATCACCTGGTTCAAAATGTATGTTTCACATTTTGTCATTTCCTACAGAGGCTGTAAAGCAACAGAATTTTCTACATTCTCATTAATATTATTTGCTTTATGTGCCACTACATCCTTATTAGGTATCAAAGCCTTATAGATGTACTAGGCAGGGAAGTCATTGGGCGATTTGTAATACAATTTCCAGGTGTACGCTCTCCACATAGAGAGACAGTGCGGAAATTCATAAACAAATTGAGAGGAACTGGTTCTTTACTCGATAAGAGATGAAGTGTTAACACATGTGTACTTAACGGAGAGAAAGTAAATGAAATCGCAGAAAGATTAGAACATATGCCTACAAAATCCCTAAGATGACTTGGACAAGAAGCTGGGGTTTCGAAGAGCTCAGTGTCGCAGGCTACGAAAATGTTAAATTTGAATTAAAATTGAATAAGGTATGAGCTTATTTTCTTAGATCTTAATTACTAATTTTCTTAATTCTTATTTAATTTTAATTCAATCAATCAATCAATCAATACTGATCTGCATTTAGGGCAGTCGCCCAGGTGGAAATTTCCCTATCTGTTGCTTTTCTAGCCTTTTCCTAAATGATTTCAAAGAAATTGGAAATTTATTGAACATCTCCCTTGGTAAGTTATTCCAATCCCTAACTCCCCTTCCTATAAATGAATATTTGCCCCAGTTTGTCCTCTTGAATTCCAACTTTATCTTCATATTGTGATCTTTCCTACTTTTATAAACGCCATTCAAACTTATTCGTCTACTAATGTCATTCCACGCCTTCTCTCCGCTGACAGCTCGGAACATACCACTTAGTCGAGCAGCTCTTCTTCTTTCTCTCAATTCTTCCCAACCCAAACATTGCAACATTTTTGTAACGCTACTCTTTTGTCAGAAATCACCCAGAACAAATAGAGCTGCTTTTCTTTGGATTTTTTCCAGTTCTTGAATCAGGTAATCCTGGTGAGGGTCCCATACACTGGAACCATACTCTACTTGGGGTATTACCAGAGACTTATATGCACTGTCCTTTACATCCTTACTACAACCCCTAAACACCCTCATAACCATGTGCAGAGATCTGTACCCTTTATTTACAATCCCATTTCTGTGATTACCCCAATGAAGATCTTTCCTTATATTAACACCTAGATACTTATAATGATCCCCAAAAGGAACTTTCACCCCATCAATGCAGTAATTAAAACTGAGAGGACTTTTCCTATTTGTGAAACTCACAACCTGACTTTTAACCCCGTTTATCAACATACCATTGCCTGCTGTCCATCACACAACATTTTCGAGGTCACGTTGCAGTTGCTCACAATCTTGTAACTTATTTATCAATCTATAGAGAATAACATCATTCGCAAAAAGCCTTACCTCCGATTCCACTCCTTTACTCATATATATATAATATATATATATATATATATATGTATAAGAAAACATAAAGGTTCGATAATACTGCCTTGAGGTATTCCCCTCTTAATTATTACAGGGTCAGATAAAGCTTCACCTACTCTAATTCTCTGAGATCTATTTTCTAGAAATATAGCAACCCATTCAGTCACTCTTTTGTCTAGTCCAATTGCACTCATTTTTGCCAGTAGTCTCCCATGATTCACCCTATCAAATGCTTTAGACAGGTCAATCGCGATACAGTCCATTTGACCTCCAGAATCCAAGATATCTGCTATATCTTGCTGGAATCCTACAAGTTGAGCTTCAGTGGAATAACCTTTCCTAAAACCGAACTGCCTTCTATCGAACCAGTTATTAATTTCACAAACATGTCAAATATAATCAGAAAGAATGCCTTCCCAAAGCTTACATACAATGCATGTCAAACTTACTGGCCTGTAATTTTCAGCTTTATGTCTATCACCCTTTCCTTTATACACAGGGGCTACTATAGCAACTCTCCATTCATCTGGTATAGCTCCACCGACCAAACAATAATCAAATAAGTACTTCAGTTATGGTACTATATCCCAACCCATTGTCTTTAGTATATCCCCAGAAATCTGATCAATGCCAGCTGCTTTTCTAGTTTTCAACCTTTGTATCTTATTGTAAATGTCATTGTTATCATATGTAAATTTTATTACTTCTTTGGCCTTAGTCTCCTCCTCTATCTCGACATTATCCTTGTAACCAACAATCTTTACATACTGCTGACTGAATACTTCTGCCTTTTAAAGATCCTCACAAATACACTCCCCTTGTTCATTAATTATTCCTGCAATGTCCTTCTTGGAACCTGTTTTTGCATTAAAATACCTATACATACCCTTCCGTTTTTCACTAAAATTTGTATGACTGCCAATTATGCTTGCCATCATGTTATCCTTAGCTGCCTTCTTTGCTAGATTCAATTTTCTAGTAATTTCCTTCAATTTCTCCTTACTTCCACAGCCATTTCTAACTCTATTTCTTTCCAGTTATCTCATGTCATGCACAGAGAAATTGAGTGAAGTGTTGTCCTTGTTGCTATGCTGTGGAGCAGGAAGTGATGAGTCAACAGGAGGCAGATAAGCTGGACTCACCTGCTGGCCAACTAATGAGAGAAACTCACTGTACTAAACAGTATGGATACTTTGTCTACTCATACAAAAACTACCATCGTTATTGTTTCAGCATTTTCTGGCTTAAGACTTATTTGTCTGTCACTCACAATCTATATATTGTGACAGTTTGCTTTTGTGCAAATGAAATGCTTTGAATATTTCAAGTGTTATATCTCTGCCTTAGTTAGTTTTGTGCATGCACATGTTGCGTTGACGTGGCAAGCCATTATGTTTTGTTTTTCTTGTGACTATTTTTAGACACTTTAGGGGACTTATAACAGTGATATCAATGACAAAAACCCAACATTCAGCTATATTCTGCTTATGCAGTAGTGGAAATGTGCATTTTAATTCATGAGAACACTGAAAGTGATATTTCAACTCCACCTATATTAAACTAATCATATGAATTTCATAATTAATAAATGGCATGCTAATTATGCTAGAGGATGTTTTGATAATAGATAACCAATTAGAAATTTGTGGTGTATTTTATAGACTGTATTCGAAGGCATTCGTTACTATTATGTGAAAATAATGAAGTATTGATTAAGTACATCAACTGAACAATTACTTCCAGTGATATGAATGGTACCTTGACATGTTGTGTGCGCAGTGTCACATTCTCATTCTCACTCCGGCCTTTACTTGCTTACTTGCTCTGGAAACATTCACTGAGAGACTTGCTTCGACTTCAGACCGGAGTGTTATACAGTGGGGATACTAATGGTTACGCATTACTTTATAACCAACAGATGTCAAAACTGCTATGATTAACACTATGCAACAGGGAAAAACCTTTTTTCACAAAAGCAGGTGTACATTATATATGTTGATTGGACCAAGCTATTTAAGATTCTGAAGATGATAGGGATCAGATACCGAGAACGAAGAATTATCTACAATCTGTATAAAAATCAGTCTGCAGTGATAAGAATTCCTGAATTCAAAGATGACACTGAAAATATTGTATCACCCACAGTTTTGGCACAAAACATACTTTGTTAATAATGATATAACATATTGAAGTAGTACATATATATATATATATATATATATATGGCACACGAATTATGCTGAACTAGAATATAAGTTTAAACCAACAACATATGCACACAGTGAACAGATGCATACATAGAATTCAGGTTTTGATTTCTTCTCCTTGGACTGTGATTCTCTTTCCAAATTTCTCTTTGATTTCCTTTACTGCCTGTTCTATGTAAACATTGAAAAGGAGAGGGGGACAAACTGCAGCCTTGCATCACTCCTTTCTGGATTGCTGCTTCTTTTTCAAAGCCCTCGATTC
This sequence comes from Anabrus simplex, assembly GCF_040414725.1. Taxonomy (NCBI): domain Eukaryota; kingdom Metazoa; phylum Arthropoda; class Insecta; order Orthoptera; family Tettigoniidae; genus Anabrus; species Anabrus simplex. The sequence goes on from NC_090265.1 coordinate 1,301,603,915, forward strand.
TTATCACTGCAGACTGATTTTTATACAGATTGTAGATAATTCTTCGTTCTCGGTATCTGATCCCTATCATCTTCAGAATCTTAAATAGCTTGGTCCAATCAACATTATTGAATGCCTTTTCTAGATCTACGAATGCCATGTACGTGGGCTTGTCCTTCTTGATTCGATCCTCTACGATCAGACGTAAAGTCAGGATTGCTTCACGTGTTCCTACATTTCTTCTGAAGCCAAATTGATCTTCTCCCAACTCAGCTTCAACTTGTTTTTCCATTCTTCTGTAAATAATACGTGTTAAAATTTTGCAGGCATGAGATACTAAACTAATGGTGTGGTAATTTTCACACCTGTCAGCCCCGGCTTTCTTGGGAATAGGTATAACAAGATTCAACCGAAAATCGGATGGGACTTCTCCTGTCTCATACATCTTGCACACTAAATGAAATAACCTTGCCATGCTGGTTTCTCCTAAGGCAGTCAGTAGTTCATAGGGAATGTCATCAATTCCAGGTGTCTTGTTCTTATTTAGGTCACTCACAGCTCTATCAAACTCTGACCTCAAAATTGGGTCTCCCATTTCATCAGCATCAACAGCCTCTTCATGTTCCAGAACCAAATTTTACCTTGATACAACTGTTGGATATGCTCCTGCCATCTTTCTGCTTTATCTTCTTTCCCTAGAAGTGGCTTTCCATCTGAGCTCTTAATATATATATCTTAATACCTGACCTACATATTACATAATAATACACTACTAACACAATTAGTAAAAGAGCTTACAAAACACTCATTTTAAACTGTCATCAAAGAATTCAGGTTAATATCATCCTGAATATTTTAGAATAAATTTTAAATAATAATATTGCCAACAAGTGTTCTTTCTTTTCTGTCTGAATTTTTCTGTCTGAAGCTATTGGTAAGAGTAATAAAGTTTTTATTTTTGATGCTAAATCTCTGTTAACAATCTGAACATCCTTTTGCACCTACAGTATGAGTCTAGAAATCTAGGGATTTCATAACACATTTGAATATGAAAAATATTTTTGAAACATTTTATTTCATATCTAGGAAGTTTGGATTATAACTGAATTAAGCTAGAATCTGGAAGTGTGACATCTCCAGTTAAAAGAACAAAAAACAAAGAAAAAAACCAGGTTGTTTCTTTCAGAATCCTACACTTACCTTAGCCATATCCGTAATGGTGTTTGCATTATCCATAAGTTTTCGTTGGTCCATTTTAACTTTCCGCAAGCTGAAAGAAGGACAACAATAATTAAATAAGAAGTAGGAAAATTAAATTAGTAATAGAGACAAATATTTAAGTGTATGGGATGGGACAAGTAGGACACATGTTCAAGTGGCAATTCTGAAAAATAAAAAAGTAGGTTGAAATATAATTAATTAATTTTGAGAAAATAAATTGAGGAAAGTAAAGGTGTGGTAATAAAGAATATAAGTAATGATTTGGATTGGCTTAAATGGTAGTACACTCAGTTCTTGATTAACTGGGTTAATGTATGGTTAAGTCTTCCTGGATAAATAAAATTGTGGTTAACCCCCAAAAAGTTAAAAATAAAACAGGTGTACTGAAAATACAGTTAAAATGATAATAAATGATACTACTGTATTGTTTTTTATTAACTTATCGAATACGTTGCAGTAGCACAATTAATAAATGGAAAAATAAACAGCACCTTTTGTTGAAACTAATAAGGCAGAGAAAAATATTCAGACTACCTAACTTTACTGTTTCTGAAAATAATCAGTCATAGTTTTCCGCTTTTGTGCCAAGAAACAATTTTTCTTTATTTTGCTTTTCATGTTTCTCAAAATAAGTTTTTCGGTGATGAGAGCATCATCCTGGCCCTCAATGTACTCTAGCAATGACTCGACATTTGCCAAGGCAGCCCCATGCGTAAATGTTTGTTGTGCTTGTGTGGTGCGAGCAGCTGTTCCTCCCTCCTTATCACTTTTACTTCCTGCTCCCTCCCTGCCCTTTACTTCGTCAACAATCTGTTTGTCTGTCAGCTTTTCATAGCCTTGGTCGTTCTGGTCACAATCGAACCACTGACAAATATTGTCTTCGTCAACTTCCTCTCCAACTGGGACAGTTTTTATGGCTTCAGTCTCTGTAGCTTCAGCAAATCAGAAATATCTGGGATGATTACTGCAAGACTGCACAGTTGTCAATGGTTTTGTTTCTTTCCAAGCTGAATGAATCTCATAAATAGCATCAGGAATTGTAAATTCTTTCGAAAGTAAATTATTTCCAAAAAGTTTTGAGATCATTGCCCTCTTTAATCCTCTTTTGAAGAAGAGATGACCAATAATTTCTTTTAAGTGCAGATATTACTCCCTGGTCCATAGGCTGGTTTACTGCAGTGACACTGGGAGGCAAAAATTTTGCATTAATGTTGCCATCTGCTGATTTTAAAATGGTTTGATTTGGGTGTGAAGGTGCATTATCTATCAGAAGAACAGCTGTTTCCGAGAGTCCAGTTGACTTTAAATATTTACGAACTTTGGGGACAAAGTTATTGTCAAACCACAGTTTAAAAGTCTCACTGTTCTTCCAAGCAGACTTTTGGTTCTTGTACACAAGAGGCAATATTTTGGCCTCTGTAAATTTGAAAGAGTGAGGTTTTTTTAGCTTTTTCAGTGATGAGTAAAGGTATTTATGAGTACCCGTTGCGTTTGTGCAGGTCATAATCGTCATCCTTTCTTTAGATGCTTTATAGCCTGGTGCACAGCGCTCCTGTTTGAAAGCAAGTGTTCAACTTGGTGGGCATTTCCAATACAGGCCAGACTCATCCGCATTGTAAATTTGTTCTGGCACCAAACCCTCATCCAGAACAAATTTTTCAAAATCCGAATTGAACTGATGAGTAGCTTCTGTATTTCCACTTAACAACTTGCCTTTTACACTGTCATCATGGATGCTATGTCCCTGTTTAAAGCATGTAAACCATCCGGATGATGCTTCGAAATCACCCTCCATTCTAACAGCTTCGAAGAAAATCTTTGATTTGTCCCTTGAACTCACTGTTGTGAAAACCACTCCCAACATGCATTGTTAACCTCCTCAAACAGAGATTTTTTTCATAGTTTTTCAGTTTGCCATACCACTGTTTGCATCAGACAAACAAGCAAATGATTGAAGTTTGTCTTTGTTGCATAAAATATCCCGCATGATAGAATCACCAACGTTATATTGGACACACGCCTGTTTAACGGTAGAACCTCATTCTATATTTTGTACAATATCCAATTTCTGTTGAATCGTCAAAACGACACGCTTCTGTTTGGTTGCCATTGTTTGCAAACTGAACTGCATTGAAAAAAAAAAAAAGACTGATTGAGAGTGGGGTGGTGTGGAGTAGAGAAGGTGAGGAGTAGAGCAGGTGACAAACCAGCTACAAATAACTTCATCGCGCTACCCCTACTACTATTACGACTTGGCAATATTATCCCAGTCCTTTGTAATCCTGTATTACTGTAACTCCTAACACTCGTGCATTTTTAGTGTTTTTGATATCGCAGTTAAGCTGTAATGTGGTTGATCCAATTATGGTAAATCGAGAGTTGAGTGTATTGTGAATACAAGACTTCTATTAACCAGTAGTTATTATTCAAACATGTCTGGTATAATCAGAAAGAATGCTTGTTTAGAGCTAACAAGCACCACACGTCAAAGTTATAGTAAGAAAGAAGTAATGATTTTGATTGGCTGTAATTAGTAGTATCGTGAATATAGGACTTCTATCAAACCAGTTAGTAATTTTGCAAAAGTGTCTAATATAATCAGAAAGAATGCTTTTCTAGAGCTTGCAAGCAATGTCAAGCTGACTGGCCTGTTTCTTTTTTTTTTATTCGTGTCAGAGGTACCAATATATAAGAAATCAATTCAAATACAATTAAAAAAATTAAATAATAAAAATATGAAGTACGTTAATTACACAAAATGAAAGACATATGAACAAATTAATTGTAAAAAAATAAAAAAAGGAGAAAGGAAGTATTACATGAAAGTATCTACACTATATATACATTATTTACACAAGTTGTGACCAGTATTTGGCTACATTGATGGCATTGTTTCCGGCCAGTGCCAATTCCAACCCTGTACATGACTGGGCATAGATGACAGTGCAAGAGGTGCGTAGAAGTCTGTTCCTCTCCACATTCGCATAATGAGTCCCCACCATGCACAATGCCCCATTTCACAAGATTGTCCTTAGATCTTGCAACGCCGGTCCGCAGTCTGTTTAATGACTTCCGTATACACCATCCCTCTTCGTGACCAGGTGGCAACTTCTCTTCAATTTCAACACGTTCCGGATGATCTAGGTACCTTTGTTTCCATAGCTTAACCCTGGCCTTTTTTTTGGGTCAGAATCAAGTGGAGCAGAAGACTGTAGAAAACTCTTCCTGGATTTCAGTCGAGCTGGAGGTGGCTGATGTTCATGAAGGGGGTGGGCTGAGATGCTGCAAACCTTTTGTCTCTCGATATTAGCGGCCACCTCACGTCTAATATCAGGTGGGGCTATACCTGCAAGTGAATACAACTTCTGTATGGGTGTTGGTTTTAATCAGCCTGTAATTAGTCTGCAGGTTTCATTTAAGGCAATGTCGACTTTCTTTGCGTGAGCTGATTTATACCACATGGGACTAGCATATTCAGCAGCAGAGTAGCAGAGTGCTAGGGCAGTTGTCCTTACTGTCTGGGGGTGGGCACCCCATCCAGAACCAGGTACCTTACGCAGTAGGCAGTTTCGTGATGACACTTTTGCCTTGAGTTTGGTGCAGTGTGTGGTGAAGGTCAGTGAACGATCCAGGGTAACACCAAGGTAAACTGGAGTATTGCTATGTTCCAGCTCCATTCCTTTCCATTTCACAAGCAGCTTCCGCAGGGCTTCTTAGTTCTTTAAATGAAAGGCGCACACACTAGTTTTCGATGGGTTTGGCTTGAGGTGATTTTCCTCATAATCTGAGAGCATCTTCAAAGCACCAGTAAGGTTTTGTTCCACTTGCTCAAAGTTTTTACTCTGAGTTGCCAGGGCCAGGTCATCTGCATACAGAAAGCTCCTTGTGTGAGTTGGAAGAGGTTGGTCGTTGGTATATATGATAAATAGCATTGGTGCTAGGACACTGCCTTGTGGGAGACCGTTCTTCTGTATTCTCCATCTACTCCGCTGTCCTTGAAATTCAACGAAGAAGTGTCGGTTCTGCAACAACGTGGCAATAATCATTGTGAGCCTGAAATCCATAGTAAGATGGTAAAACTTCCTTAGAACTATCTGGTGTTGTACAGTATCATATGCTGAAGAGAGATCAACAAAAGCCACTCCAGTAATATCATCACGTTGAAATCCATCTTCTATGTGCTGTGTCAGATTAAGGATCTGTGTACAGCAGTTCCTTCCTGGTCTAAATCCAGCCTGCTCTGGGATTAGAAAAGGTTCGACCACTGGTGTTATACGGTTCAGAAGTATTCTTTCAAAAATTTTATATAGATGGCACAGGAGTGATATTGGTCTGAAATTCTTCAGATCCGTAGGCTGTTTACCAGGTTTCAGGATTGCAACCACCTTAGTCTTCCTCCAGATTTTAGGGATTTGACATCGTTCCAGACAGTTATTGAAAAGCTGTAGGATCCATTGTTTGGTAGTATTCCCAAAGTGCTGTATCTGCTCCATACGCATGTCATCTAGACCAGCTGCCTTGCCAGTTTTGCTCATTTTTCTGGCGTTTTCCAGCTCATTCATAGTGAAGGGATTGGACAGACTGGATGTTTCTTGTTCGATATTTCTTTGAAGTTTTGGTGGTCTTTTTCGCTTATCTGTTTTGCCATTTATTAGGAGCTGATGAGCTATCTGGTTGGAAGTAATGTTGCTATGTAGAGGACTTTTCGTGGGATCATTGTTCAGACGTCTAAGTAGCTTCCAAGCTTCTCTGCTGTTTCTTGCCATGTCTAGTTCTTCCGTCAGCTTAACCCAACGTTCTCTCTTTATTTCGCCCATGGACTGGATTAGTTGTTGACCAGCCTGAATAGTGTCTTCACTGAAGGGATTTTCTTCATAGAGCAGTAGGTACTCATTTAATTTATCTACTGTACTGGCGTCTAGACCCTGTATGTACTGAGACCTACAGCCTCTTGGGATTGATGTGCGAGAGCATTCTTGCACGGCATCGATGAACACATCGTATACCTCCGGAACAGGTTCAATGTCTGCTACCATTTCATCTAAGCGCTTTGTGTATTTCATCCAGTCAGCTTTCTTAAAGTTGTACCACCTTCTGAATGGCACAGATTGTGGATGAACTGCTGAGAGAACTTGGCACATAATGGGTCTATGTTATGTGTTGGGTATAGGTTCGCAGACAGACTTCACACACTGCTGTGATATAGCATCGCTGACAAAGATGAGATCTGGGTTGTATCCACGTCTCCATCGACGACTGTTGAAAGAAGCGGGAAGTTTACTGTCATGTATTAAGGACAGTTGACTAGATTCTGACCATGTAATCACAGCTTTGCTGTCTTCATTGTCTTTTCTATATCCCCATAAGCAGCTATGGCTGTTGAAATCGCCCACGATGACACGAACCTTCTCCTCTAGCCCTACAGCTGAATCAGTAAAGTGGAATGGAACGCTTGGTGGTTTATAGACAGATGTTATGATACAGTTTGACAGCTCCACTGTTAAGATTTCTATATCATTGTTGTCTGTAGATGAGGTAGATATTACGTTCAGCTCTGGCCTTGTGAATATAGCACTACCATAGTTTTCATGTTGTCTCTCGGCTACCAAACGCATTCCTAATACTCTTGGTCGTCTTTGCTCGCTACTTCTGTGAGTTTCTTGAACACAGAGAACGTCACACCTGTGTTTTTGGCAAAGTTGTTGTAACAGGGTTTCCTTGTTTGATGTTATGCCTTCTATGTTAACTGATACAACTGTCAGCTTTGGTCCTGAAAAGGACCAATTGTGGTGTCTATTAACCATTGAAATTGATCTTGGTACTTCTGTAACTATATCCTTTATGTTTATCACCCTTTCCTTTGTACAATGGGGCTACAATTGGAAATCTACATTAATTTGGTATAGCTCCTTCTATATTGAATAGTGCAAGGTCTCTATATTCTCAGTTCTTTGAGCAACATATGACCTATAGCAATGGAACTTAGAGAATGAGTTTCCATATTTAATAGTCTAAAGAAACTTTTGCATTCAACAATGGCCTAGAAAATACTTAATCACATTATTCTTTTAAGTTTATTATTTATTTAAGTTAATTCATTAATTTATTTATTTACTTAGCCTATAGCTTTCACTGCCAGGGTTGTTCAAGGACATGTTCACCTCATCTGATGCAGGTCTTTCTATTTGACGTTCATGGATGACCTGCATTTTAAGCACACACTTCTCTCTAAGATAGACAGTGCTCTCGAAGGGTATTTATCAATGCAACAGTATTATTTTAGAGCTTCTGGGTATATCACAGTCCTTTTCTTGCTATTGATAGCAAAAAAGACTCCATAGCCAGAGCATACCACAAACAGAAGTAGACTAGCAAGCAGTTGAGTGTGGCCACTATGCCAGTAAGAGTGGCAGGGAATGGCGCGGTTATGCAATGGATTCTGCAACTCAAAGACAGTTCATTCTAGTGCATTAAATCATGGTTTTCTACATCTCATGAACATAATATTTGTTCCTAGTGTTTAAACCATTAAAATGAGCTGAATTTTGTCAGCTTTGACACTATGACCTTCCTATAGACCCTTCTTCTTCTGTTATGATTATCAACACAAAATATAGCATATACTTTATATTTTTACTAATAGGAGAATAAATACCAGATTTCATCTAAATCAGATCACTCAGATTTCCCATGCTGACATAACAGACAAACAGATGAAAATGTTCTTAACAGCCAGTAGCGGTTTCTGGTATAGCGCAATGGAGCAATGAACCTCCAGTTTATATCAAATTTTATTCAACTACTTAATATTCATAACTCCCTTGTCAATCTCGAAGCTCTTGCTTAGCCCATCTATCCGTAATATACTCGTACTGACTTTCTGTTGACATGAACAGCGCACGTTCCGTGGCTGGATACTTGTCTGGAATGAACCCCCTTGGAAGGAAATCTCTCTGTCCGTACCTGGGCGAAGGGAATGGCGAGGTTCGGGGGAGCATCGGCCGGCACGTAGACAAGACTAGGATATTGCAGAAACAGATATCCATGGTTTACGCATGCGCAATATGCCACTCTCTCTAGTTGTGTTCGGGGGTTGTTTGGGCAAGGTCTGTCTAGACTGACCTTGTGTTGGGGTAGGTATGTGCCTGCCATCTGTTGCCCTTACAGGAATTCAACTACATAGCAGAAAAAAGTGCACATAATTAGCGCTAGTGTTGAAGAGCATCATTACTGCCAGCAGTCACATTAAACTGCCAAATTCCAATTGATGTCTTTTCCCAAATACATCAATATTTACTAAACATCTGTTCATTTGCCTTCTTTGGAATAATTACTTTTTTGAGAGAAAATTAACTTAAAAATCACTGAGGCAAAGAGTAGCGGGAATGTAATACCAAAGAAAACGCTAATTGCCTAGCCACAGGAGTTCTTAAAATTAAGTTACCAACAATGCGAACATACATCCCTAAAGTTTACTCTGTTTTTCATAGTTATCATAATTTGTAATATTATTGTACGCTGTGCAAGCATGTGAGTGTTTTTCTGCCCTGATGTGCCGTTCAGAAACTTAATTTTTAGGACATAAAGAAGTTACAATATTTTCTCCGTGTGTGTATTTTTGTGCACTGTAGTTGCATCCATAATTTTTGTTCCCGGGAAAGGTAAGGTGCTACATAATGAGTTTGAACAGTGAAATGATACTTAAGAAGACAAACTTTTATTCTCTCTCTCTCTCTCTCACGTAAACTTAAGATTAAAGATGCCGGACGCCCAATGCCTGATCTTGATATAACGAGGCATCCTAAAAGTAAAAGTAATGAAATCGTGCGTAAATTCAGAATGGATTTATACCGTATAAAAGAATCGAGTGGATCTATGGGTGCAAAATTGCTAACATGTTGATTTGTTTTCCTTTTTTATGATTCATGAGTGATGAAAGTGAAGGGACTTGGACCAAAGTTGGAGTGGTAGATATAGGATATTTGTCCAAAAAAATATAATAATAATAATAATAATAATAATAATAATAATAATAATAATAATAATAATAATAATAATAATAATAATAATAATAATAATACCGAGCTCGATAGCTGCAGTCGCTTAATTGCGGCCAGTATCCAGTATTCGGGAGATCGTGGGTTCTAGCCCCACTGTCGGCAGCCCTGAAGATGGTTTTCCGTGGTTTCCCATTTTCACACCAGGCAAATGCTGGGGCTGTACCTAATTAAGGCCACGGCCGCTTCCTTCCCACTCCTAGCTCCTTCCTGTCCCATTGTCGCCATAAGACCTGTCTGTGTCGGTGCGACGTAAAGCAAGTTGCAAAAAAAAAAAAAAAAAAAAAAAAAAAAAAAAAAAAAAAAAAAAAAAAAAAAAAAAATAAAGAAACACAGAAGTTCTAAATCTCATATGCTTGCCCAGTTACAATTCGATCTCCTGGGAAGACACGATAACCGTCAGTAATTTGACTGTGCTTACAGGCAGTTTGTGGAAAGAGACAACAACCAAGTATGGAAAATTCATTATGTGCTGTGTAAAGTTCTGTGGCGCATTTGAGATGGCATTGCATGGGCATGACGAAACAAGTGAATCATCGAATCCTGGCATATTTCGAGGCCTCGTCAATTTTAGTTCTGAAATTGACGTTGCATTGAGAGACCATGTCCAAAGCTACTGTTTTCAAAGGCACCTCAAAAGACATTCAGAATGATTTGCTTTCGTGCATGTATGAAATCTGTCATGAGGAAAAAAAAAGAAATCACCACAGCGCACTTCATTTCGGTAATCGCAGATGAGACCACCGATATATCTACTACAGCACAATTTGTTATCATTCTTCCCAACGGTGAGCAAGTTGAAAGATTCTGGGGTTTCCTCTACCCTCTAGTCATGATGCTAAGACAATAGCAGAGTGTTTAAAATTTTCTTTGAGGGAAGTTGTGGATAATAGAGATAAGTTCATTTCACAAGGTTACGATGGAGCAAATGTAATGAGTGGTCACCACTCAGGGTGCAAGTTCTCATCAGGGAAGATTTTAGGCATGCACATTATGTGCACCGTTATGCCCATTCTCTGAACTTAGTCATGGCACAGGTGACAGGGGGGAGGGGAGATATTGAGGGTGGGGTGATTTTTCCTTCTGTTGAACCCCCAGTGACGAAAGTCACGCGCCGCCACTGTTAACAGCCCTAGTTATCACAGAAAGACCTTACTTAGAGAAGCTTATTCCTGATCAAAAGAACTAAAAGAACTCTTCAATTTTATTTACAAATGATAGCCCTGAAAAGCTGAATTTACAGGATGTTCATGATGAATTATATGGAGAAGTTCAGTCAGGAGAAAAAAAACATTCACAATACACCATGATACATAGTGCGAATCTATGTTTTAGTTTATTTTATACCGGGCGAGTTGGCCGTGCGTGTAGAGGAGCGCGGCTGTGAGCTTGCATCCGGGAGATAGTAGGTTCGAATCCCACTATCGGCAGCCCTAAAAATGGTTTTCCGTGGTTTCCCATTTTCACACCAGGCAAATGCTGGGGCTGTACCTTAATTAAGGCCACGGCCGCTTCCTTCCAACTCCTAGGCCTTTCCTATCCCATCGTCGCCATAAGACCTATCTGTGTCGGTGCGACGTAAAGCCCCTAGCAAAAAAAAAAAAAGAAAGTTTATTTTATATAATAATCAAGTCTCCAAGTTAAAAGAAGAAGTAAACATAATTATGGATTTTGAATAATATATGTTAATTAGGATACACAATCCCTTTGTAATGATTTTCTTACTACCAGTATTTCAAAATCAGAGTTAACAGGTTGAGCGCCAAACAAATTTTTTTGAAATGTTTCTCTGTGGGCTGAAACTTTACGTTTACTCTCTGACATTTCAGTATTTCAGTAGCAACATTCAACCAGGCATTCAATTCAATGCAAAAGTAAAAGTTAACGTCAAAATGAGAATTAAACAAAAAAAAAAAAAAAATGGACACCGATGTCCACTACGGTCTTATGGGAAACTTACATCAGCTGGGGCCAAGGCGGTCACGCAAGTAGGCATTAGTGAATGCCCAAAAATGTACTGAATGTGTATGGTGGTACTAGAAGTGTTGTACCTACAGTTTTGGATAATGGAGTGAAGTAGGATGCTACTAGAACTCGCACTGCAAAAACTGAGAGGTATGTAGATATAATTCAATCTGTGCGTACTGTCTCTGCATCTATCAAGGATATATTTTAGTGTGCATCATTGACATCCTTTCCTGGTTTACAGATGAGAAGCAGGAGTCAAGTAGTAGTGACTGCGGTACCACCATATGCATTCAGCACATTATTGGGCACATGCTAGTGTCCGCTTGCATGACTGCCTTGGCCCGAGCCGACATGTTTCCTAATAGACCACAGCAGACACCAATGTCTGCGTTACTTTATTCTATTTTTTGACACAGAATTTTTACTTTTGCATTAAATGCGTGGTGGAATATTGATACTGAAACACCAGAGATTAAAAATAAAGTTTCGGCCCACACAGCAAAATTTCAACATTTTTGTTTGGTGCTCAACATACATTATCAACTTTGAGCAAGCAGACATCCATGCCCTTGAAAAAAATTGATTGTACCTGAATGTATATAATTCTAAAGACTAGTGCGTCAATTACAAGTAAAGTGGACCTGCCAGATATTCGATGAGGTCAGCTTCTGTATACAAGTGGACAAGTGCATACGTTATCAATCTGAGTTAGCGGACACCTATGTTTACCATGGCCTAGGAGGAAGTCCAAAAATAGTCATTGGTGTCTGCATTGGTGCTCAATGTGTTAAATCTCCAATTTTTAAAAAGGAATTCTACATTGTATACTGTTCTATACTGAAACAAACGCTCTCAAATCCAAAAGAGAGAAACTGAGCAATTGGAAAGCTCCTGGCATGATTGGTGTTACACCTGTGGTAATAAAAGCCATGGCTCTCTTGAAATTGAGGCGATTCATAGACTTTGTCAGTTAATATGGAAATCCATAAAATAGCCATAGGATTGAAGTGAATCCATATTCATACCACTACACAACAAAGGCAACATAATGGACTGTTAGAATTAGAGAACCATTGCCCTTATTTTCAATGCAAAGCAGAATCCTATTGATCCTCATTGACAGATTAAAATTTTTCCTCCCTTCACACATAGCAGAAGAGGAAATGGTGTTCATGGTTAGGAAAGGCACACAAGATCAGTTACTGAACATCTGAGAACTGATCGAGAAGCCCAGAGAATTCAATATACTAGTAACAACAACAACAACAACAACAACAACAACAACAACAACAACAACAACAACAACAACAACAACAACAACAACAACAACAACAACAACAACAACAACAACAACAACAACAACAACAACAACAACAACAACAACAACAACAACAACAACAACAACAACAACAACAACAACAACAACAACAACAACAACAACAACAACAACAACAACAACAACAACAACAACAACAACAACAACAACAACGCCTTTGATAAAGTCATATGGAACAAACTGTGGATGACTGTTAGCAATATGGGCACACCTTTGCGTCTGATATAGCTGATAAAGCAGCTTTATAATGGTAAAATGCTCTCCAAAGAGTTCAGCATCTCAGCTGGTGTCAGACAAGGATATATCCTCTCTCCAATATAAATTTTACATCTATAGTGAGTTCATTATATGTGTAGATTTTTGATGCTGGAATGGAGGTGTCACAAGACATGGAAGCTTTAGAACAACCTCAGATATGTTGAAGATGACAGTGATCCAATGAAATTCAATTCATGAACCAACTGTATGAATTAAGTGCAGAGTTTGGGCTTGATATAAAACTAATAAGACCAATGTTTATTTTATTTTATTTATTTAATGCTGAAAGCATCCAAGGACATGTTCAGCTAGTGTTGCTATAATTGTTTTCTATAAAACCAGAGCAAAGGTGCAAGGTTAAGATATTATGAGTGGTACTTTATTAGACTACTTGAGAACTTGCTGTACAAATCACAATCCATACTTTTGTTACGGAGCGTATTTTGAATTTTTGACAGTTTGTTAAGAATTCTGGTATATTTTAACTTTATGAGCATTACATATTCTTATAATTTATACCAAGCATACTTTTCAGAAGATTTTACAGAATCTAGATATTTTGACATTTGACTACTTGTGCAATTACCGGTAGGTAGTTTATAAAATTCACTACAACTAATGTTTGTCATATTGTATTAAATATTAAGAATTGCCCTTATTGATACTAAATTTAATCTGTTCCTGTCTTCTATCCAGTGAGCATTCATCAAAGAGAATACCCTCTCTATATTAGCATTGTACCCAGTGAGAGAAAAGTAAAATTGAACAATTTTTAAGAGCTCATAATACTGTTTTCTGAGACACAACTTTTGGAAAACATCATCTGCCCCTTACTAGCTAACAAAATGGTTAATTCTGTATTTGTTTCACTTTCTCTGGCAAAATATTTTAATTTCACTGCCTGATCAAACAAACTACTTTCATTCAGTTTGCAACTGCACTTCTCACTCAACCATTTAAAACTTTATTCAACATCAGGGTCAGTAGATGCAGAGTGGGTTGTTGTCCCATAAGCTCTGTACTCCAACCGGTCAACCGAGCAGAGGAGAGGTGGTCACAGCTCTACCGTGGCTCTATGCCTCTGCATTCGGGAGACGGGCCTGGGGCACAGTGCTGCATTTCTCGCCTGGCCTCGCCCATCGGCTGTCCTGAGAATGGTTTTCCATGGTTTTCCATTCTCCTGTACTAAGACGAATGCCGTGACAGTTCGTAGTATAGGCCACGGCCGCGTACCCCCTCACCTTCTCCGCACATCTCCTTCACTGCAACAAATCTCCCAGCCTGAGAGATGGCGTCACCATCTAAGAGGTCTGCCTCCCCCTTCAGGGGAGGAATGAAAATGTTTAGTAGTAGCAGCAGCAGCAGCAGCAGCAGCAGCAGCAGCAGTAGTAGTAGTAGTAGTAGTAGTAGTAGTAGTAGTAGTAGTAGTAGTAGTAGTAGTATTAAACATCAGCACATACAACTGGCTTCTGCAAAAGCGTACAATCAAAATAGTTGAGGTCAGTGAGAGGCTCATTAGGAATCAGCTGAACACATACTTTTCAAATGTGAGGCGCTGGGTATAATCAGATTCTCCACTCTAGGACTACCAAGTGAAGAAAGAAAAAATCCAAGAGGATTCAATAAGAACAACCTGCAGCTTTGTGAAGGGAGCAGGTATATCTAGGCGGGAATGAAGGAAAAACCTGGTAGCAAAAGATCTTAGAGGTTGACACTAATTAGGAACTAATATTTAGAGACCCTATGAAGAAAAGAGGAAGAAGAAGGAGAGGCTCATTCCATTTCAGTAGATAATCAATGACAGAATCATAGAAAGATATGCATTCATTATGAAATTATACTTCCTGTGATTCTGGAAAATCTATATAAATAAAATTGTAATGACCATGTGTCTGTACACTGACTATTTTGGAAAAATTTCCATACAGTTTTCCGTTTCAAGTGCAATAGTGAATATCTGCATATTTTTTTTGCTTAGGTGCCTGCTTGTCTATAACTTGAAAACTACTGGATATATTTCTACCAAACCTCATATTTAGAATCCACCTGTCATTGGGTAGGTTTTATGGCCAATATTGTTTCTAAATCCCTGAACTGACTGGGGGTTATATGAAACCAAAACCATGATTTTGCACTCTCACAAAATATACACAACCAAACTTAATGGAAATCTACCTGCCTTAATGGAAATAATTTCTAAACTTTTTTTCTCATATGCATCATTTTGATACAAGAATTAATAAGGGAGATATCATTAACAGACCATTTTTCAGTACAAGTCCCACCAGACTTAATTCAAGAGCAGGTGTGTGTAAAGCTTATTTCTTATAACTGAAAACTACAGAATTAATAAGGGAAATACCATTAACAGACCGTTTTTTGGTACAAGTCCCACCAGACTTAATTCAAGAGCAGGTTTGTGTAAATCCTATTTCTTATAACTGAAAACTACTGAAGATATTTCAACCAAACTTTATATTTAGCATTCACCTGTCCAAAGGTAGGTTTTTAGGTCCATACCATTTCAAATTCCCAGAATGAACTGAGGGTTTATAGGGAACTGAAACAGTGATTTTACTCTCCCACAATATATACAAGACCAACCTGACTGGAAATTGACCAACCTTGATGGAAATCAATTTCTAAAACATTTTTTCTCATGTGCATTTGTTTAACAGGAGAATTAATAAGGGAGCTATCATGAACAGTTGGTTTTGCAGGCTAAGTCCAGCGGAAATAGCCCAAATGGTGTTGTACGTACAGCAAATTCCTTATCTATCTATATAAATAAAATTGTAACGACCATGTGTCTTTGCATTTACTATTTTGGCAAAATTTTCATACAGTTATCCCTTTCAAGTGTAATAATGACCATCTGCATATTAGTTAGCTTTAATTTCCTGAAAGTCCTCATTTTTAACCCCCTTCCCCTTCCTCAAAGCAAGATTAAGGCACAATCTGCCACACAAGATAGACAATTGAAATTTGGCAAAATTATATGTCTTAGCCTGTAATTGACAGAAAGCTTCAAAGATCTTTAAATATTTTATTTTTTACCCCCCCAAAATATTGGAATATTGAGGCAGACCTTCGTTTCGAGGTATTTCGCGGCTAAATGCTAAGTCGTATCACAAAACAGATGGCACAATCGCAGTTCAATTTGGAGTGATCTACAACTTTGGTCCTATGGCGTTTTGTCGTATCTCTGTTCTTTATATGTTAGATTTGTCTCTATATCTCGATTATACCTACATTTTGCTCTTTGTACACGTATAATTCATAGTTCGAATCACTTGCACGAAAGGTAGAATCATCTAATTCTACACGAACATTGGCCCACCCAGTATCCTTACGTGAGCCACATTCTATGTTCGTAGCTGTCATATTAGTACCCAAAAGACCGGGTGAGTTGACCATGCGGTTAGGGGGGCGCTGCTGTGAGCTTTCATCTGGGAGATAGTGAGTTCGAATCCCATTGTTGGCAGCCCTGAAGATGGTTTTCCGTATTTTCCCATTTTCACACCAGGAAAATGCTGGGGCTATACCTTAATTAAGGCCATGGCCGCTTCCTTCCAATTTCTAGCCCTTTCCTATCCCATCATTGCCATAAGACCTCTCTGTGTCGGTGCGACGATAGGACAGGAAAGGGCTAGGAGTGGGAAGGAAGCGGCCATGGCCTTAATTAAGGTACAGCCCCAGCATTTGCCTGGTGTGAAAATGGGAAACCACGGAAAACCATTTTCAGGGCTGCCGACAGTGGGGTTTGAACCTACGATCTCCCGAATACTGGATACTAGCCGCACTTAAGCGACTGCAGCTATCGAGCTCGGTAATTTAATTCTCAAATAATTATATTATTAGTGGTTGCATCGATAAATACTACATAACCAAAGTTATATAGAATTGAAATTTCCACTCATTTATGTCTTTTGCATTTTTACCGTACCGGCTATGATAACACAGATGTTCATAAATTTGTATTTTTGTTGCTAAGTCCATATCAACGCCGAGCCACGAGAAAATGGGTTAACAGAATTTAATGAAATTTGGCATATAGAGTCGAGGGATAAGAAACTACAGTCTAAGCTATAAACAACTGTATTCACCCTGGATGAAATTGTAGTTTAGGGGAAGGTGCCTAAAATGTAATTTTTAAATACCTATGTTATTCGTCCTATCGAAAAGTACTACATAAAAATTATAGAGAATACAATTTCCCGTAATTTATGTTTTATTCAGTTTTACCATACCGACTATGATAAGAGTGGTATTTCAGAGTCGGAAGAAAACTAAATGTGAAAGCCTACAATATCGAAAGCACATAACATTGATCAACAATAACATTACATTGACCACTGTTTGTTGTGATGTTCTTTGTCTCTTATGCTGCCTCTCAACCCCGATAGATGGGATTACTGTTGCATACAGAGTATAATAGCCTGACTGAATATTGGTGGGAAATAGATGGGGAGTTAGAAAACTTTCTTCTTTAACATGCCATTCCTCTGGATCATACATTTTCTGATACAGCTGGTACGTAACACACTGGTTCATCACAGTATTCCAGCTATTTGATCCCTACTCTGACGCACTGTTTTGTATGAGCAGTGGTGATACTTAAGGCAGATGCTCACTTAGTAGAGTAGTAGTATGGCTTGGTCTAGAATAACAATTTAGGCCTATTCCAAATTATAACACCACAATTTACTAAAGAACTCAAAATTCAACCCTGAAAAGAACCATTTCTCAAGAAAAGCTTCTTGCTCTTTATTTTTAAATTAAATTCTACATTCATTTTATTCCAAATTAGCAGTAAAGAAGGGGTTTCTCCTCTGGCTTGGAGGAAGAATTTGCCTCCAAGTCAGACAGATTTTTCTGCCACCAGTGTAGTGAATTGATACTTTTCGACTCAACGGGTACTTTGCAAGTGATAAAAATCATTGTTATCCGTATTGAAGATACTGAATACTGTATTCAACGGGTACTCCTAGGAATCAGATCAGTAAAAGGGCATAGTTTTTGCCCTGGGAGTCGCCACTATTCGACCCCTTCCCTGCTGAAAAGGGATGAACATTGTTTTCAGCTGTTTGCAGCTTGGTCATTCCAGCTCTGGAAAAAAATGAAATGGCGTATGGCTTTTAGTGCCAGGAGTGTCCCAGGACATGTTCAGCTTGCCAAATGCAGGTCTCTTGATTTGACTCCCGTAGGTGACCTGCGCGTCGTGATGAGAACCAAATGATGATGAAGACGACACATACACCCAGCCCCCGTGCCAGTGGAATTAACCAATTATGGTTAAATTTCCCGACCCTGCTGGGAATCGAACCTGGGACCCCTGTGACCAAATGCATGCACGCTAACCATTTAGTCATGGAGCTGGACTCCAGCTCTGGAACTATGGACTGTTAGATCTGCAGCTTATTCCTGTTTATTAAAAGTGAGGAAATGTGTGGTTTTTCATTTGATCAAGTATTTCATGTGAAAGTATTGCTTTTAATTGCGCTATTCCTACTAATGTCATTGTAATGTATGTTCATTTCAGTTGGGAAAACCACTAACACAGTCTTTCTGAGGATGTAAAAAGGCAGGTGGAGGGTGAATGTCTACCATTATAATGAAAGTTCCCCAACCTGATTGTGACTGATGGTAGCCAAGTGGGCGTACCATTACAGTGAAAATTCCCTAACTCAGTCTTCGTATGAGAAAAGACGTATGTTGACTTCCCCGTCAGGTTTCTAGGGTAACGTTAAGAGCTATGCAGTTTCATACAGTCTTGCTCACAACGTGTACACTACCTAACCTAGAATTCTGTATACAATGTAGAATTCCGTAGCGAAGCATGGGTACATCAGCTAGTATGAAGATAAAGGAGGAATTCCAGAGGACAAATTGGGGCAAATTCTAATTTATAGGAAGATAAATTAGGATTCAAATAATTTATGAAAGGAGATGTTTGATAAATTTCAAACTTTATTGAAATCATTCAAGAAAAAACTAGGTAAGCACCTGATAGGGAATCTGCTGCCTGGGTGACAGCTCTAAATGCAAATCAGGGGTTACTGATTGACTGATATGGTCCAATCTACAACACAGGGTGGATGATTTAAAAAAATTAAAAGAGATTGGAGTGGCTAGGACATGTTTTTAGATCAGAGGGTACGTTCCTCTAACTGCATACTTATTTTCATCAACCAGCTGGAAGACATCCTAAAGGTTGCCCAAGGACAAGATGGAAGGCTAGAGTACTGTTGACATTGGAACAAGTCGATCCAACAGCCAGTATTGAGGATACATGAGATAAAAGTAAGTGGACCAACATCTGTGGCAAATATTTGTAATGTGAACTACCATAGGTATCTTGTCATGATTGAACTTGAATTTTGCTAGGTTTTGTACATATTGTCTTCTGCAGCGAGCCTAAATGGCCTGTTTAAGGGCAATATATTATGATAATGATTGTGACTTGAAGTGGCTAACAAGGGTGTCAGTCCTGAGCTCCACTGTAACAAACTCCAGTAAATGTGAAAATAATTCAAAAATTGCCAGAACAGCCAATGTGAAACCAACATCAGGAAGGATCATAACATATCCAGGTTGCTAATATTGAGACAAGTCAACTATCTCATTTTTCCAGTTGCCACATATGATGCTAAGTCGTCATGGATGATAAACAAGAGTGACCAGAGAAGAAGTGATTCATTTGATATGATGTGTAACAGAAGGATGCTGAGAACCCCACTGTCGGCAGCCCTGAAAATGGTTTTCCGTGGTTTCCCATTTTCACACCAGGCAAAGGCTGGGGCTGTACCTTAATTAAGGCCACGGCCGCTTCCTTCCCACTCCTAGCCCTTCCCTGTCCCATCGTCGCCATAAGACCTATCTGTGTCAGTGCGACGTAAAGCAACTAGCAAAAAAAGAAGGATGCTGAACTATCCATGGACAACATGTCCCACTAATGACTCTATAATGAAAGACCTTAGCTTTTTTTTTTTTTTTGCTAGTTGCTTTACGTCGCACCGACACAGATAGGTCTTATGGCGACGATGGGACAAGGAAGGGCTAGGAGTGGGAAGGAAGCAGCCGTGGCCTTAATTAAGGTACAGCCCCAGCATTTGCCTGGTGTGAAAATGGGAAACCACGGAAAACCATTTTCAGGGCTGCCGATAGTGGGGTTCGAACCTACTATCTCCTGAATACTGGATACTGGCCGCACTTAAGCGACTGCAGCTATCGAGCTCGGTAAAGATCTTAGCATTTCAGACTGACTGCCCATTAGAATCCAGTCATTAAGCACTAAGATTCTTTGGCCACATAGCAGGAGTGAACTCTTTAGAAAAGCAATGTATTGTGGACACTTTGGAAGACTCATGCACAAGGGATTGCCCTCTGATGCACTGGATTACACAGACTGTAAATCATAGTGGGTGAAGTTTCCAAGCAACAATCCACATGTCTAACCAGAGAGAGAGACTTGGAGAAGACTGGTTCATGAAGTCACCATGTCCTCTTGAGAATTTTATATTTACAATTTTGTTTACTCTGCACCGATACAGATGGTGTTATAACAATGATCGGAGGAAAGGGCTAGGGGTGGAAAGGAAGCAGCCATGGCCTTAGTTAAGGTTCAGACCCAGCATTTACCTAGTGTGAAAATGGGAAACCATGGAAAACTCTATTTTCAGGGTTGCCAACAGTGGGGTTCAATTCCACTATCTCCCGAATGCAAGCTCATAGCTGCAAACCCCTAACTGCACTGCCAACTTGCTCGGTAAGAGAACAAAATGAAGGATGAGGTAGATACTATCCACAGTCACATCAATACATGAAATTGTTTATTTTGAAATGTAGACAATTATTGAGTACTGATTATAAAAATTAATGAATAATAATACCAATGACACTAGTGCTTTGATAGTTAGTTCTGTGTTAATTAATGATCTATATCATACACTGTGCCCCAATGGCAAATAGCCATTCATCAATGTGTGTGAATCGTGTTCTAAAATATATTGCAGGTAATGACATTTCAGGTACCTTGTGATGGAAAAATTATTCTTGGGGAAGATTTCATAAAGGTTTTGCCTGTTTTGCCAAATGCTTATCGCCAAACAAAAATGTATTTATAATTGTATTACTCTCCTCCTTGACCCTTCTTCAAAACACATCACTTACATAAAAACATGCAGGAAAACCACAAAAAAGAGAATGAAATTTGCTGATTTTTTGTAAGAAATCGGTAGTGGCGACTACCCCTCTCTAGATGGTGTTGGCTCGAATATTATTGAGCTACCAGCCAGAATTTTACCACATGATGATATCATGGTTGACATTTATAGCAAAACATTCACTTCTGCGAAAGATGTCATCATTTTCATGAAAATTGCCATTCTTCATATTAATTTGAAAGCCATTAGGCTTATAACTGGTAGTTCAAAACCATTTACTAGTGTAAACAAGTTTATACTGAAGATGAAAGCTGGCTACTTCAATTTCAATTGATCAGTCACTACTAATCTGCATTTAGGGCAGTTGCCCAGGTGGCAGATTTCCTGTCTGTTGTTTTCCTAGCCTTTTCTTAAATGATTTCAAAGAAATTGGAAATTTATTGAACATCTCCCTTAGTAAGTTATTCCAGTCGCTAACTCTGCTTCCTATAAACAAATATTTGCCCCAATTTGCCCTCTTGAATTCCAACTTTATCTTCATATTGTGATCTTTCCTACTTTTAGAGACACCATTCAAACTTATTCATCTTCTAATATTATTTCATGTCATCCCTTCAGGGACAGCTCAGAACATACCACTTAGTCGAGCAGCTCGTCTCCTTTCTCCCAAGTCTTCCCAGCCTAAACTTTGCAACATTTTTGTAATGCTACTCTTTTGTCGGAAACCACCCAGAACAAATCGAGCTGCTTTCCCTTGAATTTTTTCCAGTTCTCCAATCAAGTAATTCTGGTGAGGGTGCCATACACTGAAACCATACTCTAGTTGGGGTCTTACTAGAGACTTATATGCCCTCTTCTTTACATCCTTACCACAACCCCTAAACACCCTCGTAACCATGTGCAGAGATCTGTATCCTTTATTTACAATCCCATTCTCATGTGATTACCCCAATGAACCTCTTTCCTTATATTAACACCTAGGTACTTACTAATGATTCCCATAAGGAACTATCACCCCATCAGTGCAGTAATTAAAACTGAGGTGATTTTTCCTATTTGTGAAACTCACAACCTGACTTTTAACCCTATTTATGATCATACCATTGCCTGCTGTCCATCTCACAACATTATTGAGGTCACGTTGCAGTTGCTTACAATCTTGTAAACTTATTTATTACTATATACAGAATAATATCATCTGCAAAAAGCCTTATCTCTGATTCCACTTGTTTACTCATATCATTTATGTACATAAGAAAACATAAAGGTCCAATAATACTGCCTTGATGAATTCCCCTCTTAATTATTACAGGGTCAGATAAAGCTTTGCCTACTTTAATTCTCTGAAATTTCCTAGAAATACAGTCTAATCCTATTACACTTATTTTTGCCAGTAGTATCCCATGATCCACCCCATCAAATGCCTTAGACAGCTCAGTCACGATACAATCCATTTGACCTCTTGAAACCAAGATATCTGCTGTACCTTGCTGGAATCCTACAAGTTGAGCTTCAGTGGAATAACCTTTCCTAAACCCAAACTGCCTTCTGTCGAACCAGTTATTAATTTTGCAAACATGTCTAATATAATCAGAAAAAATTATTTCCCAAAGCTTACATGCAATGCATGTCAAACTGACTGGCCTGTAATTTTCAACTTTATGTCTACCACACTTTCCTTTATACACAGTGGCTACTATAGCAACTCTCCATTAATTTGGTATAGCTCCTTCATGCAAACAATAATCAAATAAGTACTTCAGATATGGTACTATATCCCAACCCATTGTCTTTAGTATATCCCAATAATAATTATTAAATTAATGTCATATGGTCCACCCTTTTCAATATTATATTATGCAGTATTGTTGAATTATATCACTAAACTAGGGACTAATTTCAGCCTTGGCTGGCCATGTTCAGCCTTAATGAAATACATCCAATAACGAAACAAATGTAAAAACACACAATTGACATGAAAACTAATGTACAAACACACAATTAACATTAAAATCTGGGATGAACTAAGTGTAAAATCTGAAAAATAAATTAGGCTTTAAATTCTTAGCATCTGGAGTATGCTTATCCTCCAGACTCTTTCTTGTATTGATATTCATAGAATTGTTAGTCCCATCACTGCTAATCATTACAATTTCAATTGCAAAACAGGAACTGGTATATGTTGATTCTGTAGTCAGATCATCAATTACCAAATCTACCTGAGTGGTGTTAGCAGTATGCAAGCCACTGGAAGCCACTGTAAATAACCACCAGCTGATGCAGAACTGCTAGATAGTGCTTCCACATCGAAATAAAATGAAATGTTCCTGTAATGCTTGTTAAAATCATGCTGAAATACTGTTGGACATTGTCAGGATGGCACATGCAGATAGTTTAAAACTGACATTCTTAATTTGTGGCTGGTATAAATTCACAATTCATTGTGGTGTCCATGAAGTTAACCTGAATAATTGAGAGAGAGAGAGAGAGAGAGAGAGAGAGTGTGTGTGTGTCAGTCAAATGGCATAGGTTATATGAGACTTACCAAAACCATGAATTTTATATCCTATGATTTAGTATATCCCCCGCATTCTTATCAATTCCGGCCACTTTTCTAGTTTTTAACTTTTGTATCTTATTGTAAATGTCATTGTTATCATAGGCAAATTTTAATACTTCTTTAGTATTACTCACCTCCTCTAACTGGACATTATCCCTGTAACCAACAACCTTTACATACCGCTGACTGAATACTTCTGCCTTTTGAAGATCCTCACATACACACTTGTTCATTAATGATTCCTGGAATGTCCTCCTTGGAACCTGTTTCTGTCTCAAAGTACCTGCACATACCATTCCATTTTTCACTAAAATTAGTATGACTGCCAATTATGCTTGCCATCATGTTATACTTAGATGACTTCTTTGCTAGATTCAATTTCCTAGCAAGA
Organism: Anabrus simplex; assembly: GCF_040414725.1. Taxonomy (NCBI): domain Eukaryota; kingdom Metazoa; phylum Arthropoda; class Insecta; order Orthoptera; family Tettigoniidae; genus Anabrus; species Anabrus simplex. Next base: position 1,301,627,850 of record NC_090265.1, read on the forward strand.
TCCTTCAATTTCTCCTTACTTCCACAGCCATTTCTAACTCTATTTCTTTCCACTCTGCACCTCCTTCTTAGTTTCTTTATTCTCTGTTATAATATAGTGGGTCTTTACCATTCCTTTAAAGGTACAAACCTGTTTACACATTCTTCAACAATTGCTTTAAACCCATTCCAGAGTCTGTTTAAATTTTTATTTACTGTTTTCCAACGAACAAAGTTACTTTTTAAAAACTCCCTCATGCTTGTTTTATCTGCCATATGGCACTGCCTAATACTTTCTACATAATTCTTGAATTCCTTGGAATTAATGGTTTGCCTCCACATATTCTTATTCTAAAAATTGGAGCCGTAGTTATGTTCCTTACAAATTGGAATGTTTTCCAATGGTTCCTGAACAGAACCAGATTAGAGCCTAATTCTAAGAAGTATGTATGAAAATTGCTGAGATTTGGAAATAATAAGTGGAGATAAAGCTGGACAGAGGGCTCTAATTTCTCGAATTGACTTAACAACATCCGATAAAATACTTCCATTTTCTTTCAAGAGGTATCAATTTCCAATTCACTTGTCATTTTGTATGATGATCAATTAACCTCAAGGGACATGAAGGTCTCTATTTACCTCAGCTAGTTTTCAGGCATGGCCAGTTAAATGTTGCAATGTCAAGAGAGCGATATCTTAAAGTTGCACTGATGCCAACGGAATGCACCGAGCAAATGGCTATGTGGTTTGGGTCACACAGCTATCAGCTTGCATTTGGGAGATAGTGGGTTTGAACCCCACTGTTGGCAACCCTGAAGATAGTTTTTGGTGGTTTCCCATTTTCACACTAGGCAATTGTACCTTAATTAAGGCCATGATAGCTTCTTTCCCATTTGTAGCCATTTCCTATCCCATCTTCACTCTAAGACTTACCTGTGTTGGTGTGATGTAAAGAAAATTGTAAAAGAATAAACTACAAGGAATGTAAGAAATCCTTCAATAAATATTCACCCCATGAGTGTCATGCCTTGATGGGTTTCAGTTGTTTTGTTTAAAGGTAGGCCTACTGTATGTGCAACTGAATATATTTTCAAAAGTATTGGTAACTGATAATTAATATTATAAGCTACGTAAAATTTTCTTTTGCGTGTGTAAAATTTTAACTTACATCTTGGGTTTCTTAAAAGTAGCTGTCACTGAATCTACTGGGTGGTTACACTTAAAGTTTTCCTACTCATCCTGTTCTAGACAGTACATAAACCAAACTCGATTTGCAGTTTCCAGATTATGGGTTAAAAGAATTGCATGCTTTCATTAGTACCATGACTGATTACCAGCAGCCATTATTGCACATGGGTGTTGATACCCTCACACTGCAATTCTTATTGAGCCAATGCAGGCTGGACAAGAAGAGCAATGTAAAGCAATGCTGAGGCTGCACTTTGAGAACATCGCCGCATGAAAGGACTATAGAAGGGTCCTCTTTCCACTCCTGCTTTCCGGAGTATGATGAATAAGTTCTAAGGAGATGGAGAGACGGGAGTCGCTCTGGGAAGGGGCTGGCAATTACTTCTGCCGCAGATGGTTGAAGTAGGGGCTGATGACCTTAGATGTTAGGCCCCTTTAAACAACAAGCATCATCATCATCATCATCATCATCATCACAGATGATTGAAGAAATTGCTGTTTCCATGGTAGACAGTGCTGCATACAACTCGCTGTTGTCAGGCAGTGTGCAAGCTGTGTAACAGCAGCTGAATGTTCTATGCTTCACAGTTCAGAAGGTGTGAAATGGTATCTATATAAGATTCATTCCACACAGCAGCTGATACCAGGGGATAAAGAAGAATTGTTGACGTCACTCTTTGCTTCTTCACTAGGGTGTAAGTTGAAGAGACATGACCTTGGTCCAACCTATGGGGTGACAAAGCACATTTTTTTTTTCTTACTGAAGCAGTGAACACAGAGATTGCTGACTGTAAGGATCTTTACAATTGGTCATTGTGCTTGAAGTTCCTCTGCACAGCAAACATGTTGACTGCATGGTGTGGCTTTATGGCCAGTTTCAAGGAAGAGATTGTGACCAAAGTCCCAGGACATGGAGCATGACTGGCCAAGGTTACTGTGATGTGCTTTGCCAACATATGATATTTGCCCTAAGGGGGAGGGATGCATTGATGCACTGCTTTTATGTGGGATGGGGCTTCACTGCACATCACTCATCGGATTCAAGAGCTTCTCTGCAACACATTTGATGATGATATAATTCTTAGCTGATTGTTTCCAAGTGCTTGTCCACCACGATCACCCGATGAATCCTTGTGATTTCTGGTAGTGGGGCCATCCGGAAGATGAGGAGAAGCATATCAAGAGATGTATCAGGCAAACACATAGAGATGCTTTATGCAGTTCTGCAAAAAGCTATCCTAAACTTTCATTCTGTCCTGGACGCAGATGGGCGCCATTTCGAGCACCCATTGTAGTGTAACGGATGCTATGTCCACTGAAACCAAGCATATTGTATGATATGGTAATGCATTAAAAGTGTTCAATTGGAATTGCTTATTCATTATTTTTCTTCCTCATACTCTTGGCAATGTTCATAGTACATTTTGCATTCTTAACATTCAGAAATATATGATTTAATAGGGAAAGTTTATTTGTAATCACCTGGTATTTTAAACTGTATTATGACACTATAAGCACAATGCAAGGCTAAAACTTTGGAAAATAATTGCAGATAAAATAATTCATCACAAAGCAAAAGATGCAAGTTTTTGAGAATTTGTTTTTTTCTCATCAGGGTAGGGCAATGAAATGACTTACGCATATATGGCGAGGAGGAACTTGCGCTGATGTGTACGCACACGACCAGGATTTACCCTCTTCACAAGGCGTGTATGTTTATAAATGAGCCACGTTTCACGCAGTACGTTGGCTGCTGCATTCTTCAGCTGGAAAACAGAACATACAGACATAGTAGTATAACTGTTATTTTGAATTATTAATAGTTTAAGGAAGAACCCTTCAGTTCATGACATTGTGATAGCAATACTTCTGTTTCACCATGAAAGCTTTGCCAGAATACTACAATTAAATAATATAATCTGCCTAATGCCTGGCATCTACATTATTAAAAGTGATAGACATGAAAGTGTAAATATTAGGCCTTATGGTAGATTGCTCAATAATATCAAATTTGCAAATTATTATACAAAACTGGTTCACTAAATATCTCATACAATATAAATGGCAGTCAGAGGTTATACTGTATTTATGCCTAGTTTGTCTGTGGTAATGGAGTGTACCTAGTATCATTGATGTGGTTCACAATATGCAAAAATTAGGTTCCAGTAAGTAGGCCTACTAAACCCTCAAGATTTCAATGAGAATGGGAAATGTTAACCCTACTGTGTTCAATGCAAAGTTTGGGCTGGGAAGACTTTGGGAGAAAGGAGACAAGCTGTTCGACTAAGTGGCATGTTACATGTTATGAGTCTTATTATGATAGTCGTATTGGAGTACAGAATGTAAAAGTTTCAAACAAATTAAAAAAACCACCATTCCAATACTTTACAGGAACTGGTTTCCTCATTAAAGTATAATACATGCTTTAATACAAGATAAAACAGTTATAAAAATCTAGTCTATGGAGAAAGCAATGCTTAAAATGCAGTTAAAATTCAATAATGTACTGGTCATAGTATTGTATGTACAAGGAATTAACACTAGTGTCTGTCTAAAAAAGTACAAGTTGGTTATTTGTAGAACAAGACATAGTCATAATGATCTGATATACATTTGGATTGTACAGATTATTTAATATTAATGAAGCATGGATTACTTAAAATATCAAAAAATAAATCTTCAAATGTTATTGATTGAGATTCAGGTACGTAGAATTACAGTAGAGTTGTTAACTCCAAGTGGTTGCGTGATAAGGTCAAAAGGCGCTTGAAGCATCAGTATAGAGGTGTTGTGTCTCCTTCTAGAATAATCTTTGTAATAGATTGTAGTCGTGAGCTGTTTAGCATAGATTCAATAAATAGGGTGTTCAGTAAAGCCTTAGATGTGGAAGAATTTGCAATGTAGCACGTGTTGAAAACTGAAATGTGTAAGAAAATAAATGTAAGTATTGAAACATAGAGAACATTCTATTAATGAGTGGAAGTTTAATAATGCTTACCCCTAGTGTTGACAGAGAGGTGACTAGCCTTGTTGGTTGTTTGAGACGATATGGCAGTTGTTATTCTACTGCCACGTGTATTGTAGGGGTGTGTCTGTAAAGGCGGAGAATGAATCAGGAAAGGGGAGGTAGGCGGAGCATTGAGGACATTAGGAGTAGGCGAAGGGGGTGCGGCGTGAATCGGTGTCTTGGGAGCGACTACTATTGCGTTAGGGAAATTGCTGACGTGTTTACAATGAAATATTTTCATGAAATTATTTGTATTTATGTTGAAGGCTGTGAGTAATTTAGGGATTTGTTCAATTAATGGGCTATTTGTGTCAAGAACATCATTTAGATTACTATTAATGTTATAATGCTGGTCTAGAAAAACATAAGTGTTTTCAAACTCTGTCATCAGTTTACTCTTGTTGGCGTGTTTTATAATATGAAGGTCTTGTTGAATTGTGGTAAAGTTATGGCCGGTATCCTTTATATGATTGCTCATAGTGGAATATTTTCTATGTTTTGAAGGATTGTAATGTTCCAAATATCTAGTTTTGAAACTGCGTCCGGTTTGTCCTATGTACGTAAAGTTACATTGGGCACATTTGAGTCTATAAATTCTGGAATTCAAAAATTTATTGTTTATTGAATTTATGGTATTGGAGTTAAAAAATATATTACGATTCGTGTTACAAGTTTTATACATGATTTTGACATCATATTTCTTTAGTGGATTGGTTATACGGTATATAGCTGGGTTAGTAAAGGTAAAAGGAGCAAAACTTGTTTTTTTGGGTTTTTCGGGAGTTAATTTTGTAGCAGCTTTTAGTTTCATTTTACCTATAATTTTATTAACCATGTCTGGTTTGTAGCCGTTGAGTTCAGCTAAATCTTTAATGTAACCAAATTCTTTCTTTCTGTTAGCATTAGAAAGTGGGACTTTTAGAGCCCTGTGAATTAAACTGTAAAAAGTCACCTGCTTATGAGAATGTGGATACAAAGAATCATTCCTTATAGTCAGCGGAGTGGACGAAGGTTTCCTGTAAATTTGGAATATAAATTTATCCTTAGCCCTTGTTAAATTTAAATCCAAGAAATTCAAAGAATTATTGGATTCATCTCCTTTAGTGAATTTGATATTATTGTCAAGGTCATTGAGATACTTTAATATATTACCACTGTTATTCCGATGTTTGTCAATGATAATGAATGTGTTGTCTACAAATCTCAGCCACAATTAAAGACCATTGATTCTGTTAATTATCTTATTCATTTCTAGGTTGTCCATGAAAATATTGGCAAGAATACCCAAAATTGGGTCGTCCATTGCGAGGCCCTTTTGATGGTTGATCTTGTTGTTAAAAGTGAAAAAGTTATTGCTTAGAACAAATTTCAGTAGATTAATGAATTCTTCTATTTCAAATTTACTTGCCTATATCAAAAATTCCATTGATTTTGGCAAAAAACTCTCTAGATTTAAATTACAACACAATCATATAATGGTTTCATATGACATTGTCAATATGTATTCGAATATACCTATAAACAAGACTATCAACATCATTAAAACTAATCTTTCAAAACAGAATAACTTAAGAATAACAAAATTCTTATCATGGGATTACAGGAAATTAGAAAAACTGACCAGGATGCCTTGGAATCTCAAGGGTACAGACTTTATAAAGGTAAACCCGGGGTGAGAGTGATGAAGAATGTCCCACAATTTGGAACAGGATTTTTGGTCAGCCTTAAAATAATAGTTCAAGAATTCAAATCACAGTCGCCACGACTCTCAACGCTCTCCTTAAATGCACCTAATAAAATCTATACTATAATAAATGCCCATGCTCCCACTAATAATAGAAACAACTCCTCAAAAGACCAGGAGGACACAGGAGAATTTTGGGACCTATTGGACCAGACCATAGATAACATCCCCAAACACCATGTAAAATTATTAATAGGCGACTTCAACGCTCAACTAGGCAGAGAAAGAAAATAACGTGACATCATCGGAAAATGGCCAGCACACAAGAAAACAAATAAAAATGGAGAGAGACTAGTTGACCTTTGTAGAAACCATAATTTAATCTCAAAATCTACATGTTTTAAGAGGAAACCTCAAAAACTCAAAACATGGAAACACCCTGACTACACTAAAGGAGAATGGCAACTGGATCACATCTGCATGGACAAATACCACCACAAAGAGATCTATAACGTCAAAGTCCTCCAAGGAATATACACAGGTTCAGATCACTACGTAGTTAAAATTAAAATTAAACTCACTCCCCAGAGGAGACAACAAAAGCAAGCCCTTAAAACTAAAAGAAAAATAGATCCTACCCAGCTAATCAACAACAAAAATTACCAGAAAGCAACTGAAAAAATAAAAATCATAGATAAATTTGAAGACTTAGTACACAACCTTAAACAAATTGCAGAAGACCTGGGTCCAATTAAACCACATACAAAACACCAATGGTGGAACAGTGAATGTGATGAAACAGTGGAGAAAAGACATCAGGGATGGCTATTACATCAGTCCCAAAAAACAGAAATATCCTATCAAAATCTAGTAAAACAGAGAAAAGAAACTACCCAAGTTTTAAGAAGAATAAAAAGACAACAACATAAGGACACCCTACAGTTAACTGAAGAACAGTTCAATAAAACTCAATCAAGGGACTACTACAAAACCTTCAGAAAGCAGCTCCAAAAATATGAACCCCCGACCCTACTGATGAAGGATGAAGAGGGTAAGCTGGCCCATAACAATAAAGACAATGCAAAAGTTCTGGCTAAATATTTCAACAAGCTTTTAAATTGTGAGAAACCTACAGAACTCCTTCATTTGGACACCAACACCCTGATAAAAACACCACCAGAGAACATCAATCCCCCCCACAATAAAGGAAGTCTACCAAGCTCTGAATAAATTAAAAAACTACAAAGCGCCAGGAGAAGATCAGACCTTTGCAGAATTCTGGAAACATGCAGGAACATCGGCAAAAGTTGCCCTCCATCAACAACTTGTCTCTATCTGGATTAAAGGAGAACTACCAGAACACTGGACAACAGCCCTTATTCATCCACTGCACAAAAAAGGAGACAAAACGGACCCCAGTAACTACAAGGGAATCTCGCTCCTAGACATAACATACAAAATATTTCAATAATCATCCCCTTAATAGGATAAGTTTACAGCTTGAGAAAGAACTAGGAGAATATCAAGGAGGTTTCAGACACTGGAGGAGCTGTCCTGATCAGATCAGATCATGAGTCTTAAGTTGATAATGGACTGTAACAGGAGAAGAAACAGAGATATGGTGATAACATTTGTAGATTTCAAGAAAGCTTATGATTGCATCCATAGAGAATGTTTAAAATTTTAAGACACCTTGGACTACACCCCATATTAATAAACATGATAAAATTGACTCTCACCAACACCAAATCAAAAGTGAAGTTTAGGGGTGAAACATCAGAGACGTTTGAAATTAAAACTGGACTACAGCAGGGAGATGGGCTCTCACCACTATTATTTAACTGTGCTCTAGAAATGGTAATGAGGGAATGGTTTAGGAAATGTCCCCCCAAAATATTGGCCGAAAAATCAAAACAAATTGCCTGGGTTTTGCTGACGATTTAGCATTACTAGCAGTGGACATAAAAGAAGCAAAAACCCAGATATCAGAACTTCAAAACAGTGCAAATAAAATTGGCCTCAAAATATCATTTGAAAAAACAGAAATTATGCCCCAAAAACCAACACAGCTAAAAGAAGTTACCATAAATGGTAATAAAATAAAAATAGTAACTCAATTTAAATATCTTGGAGAAGTAACACATAACATAAATGAAAAAATCTCAAACCAAATAAGAAGAAGTAGGTTAGCTAAAGCACAAAAATTAACATGGGATATCTACAAAAAGAAATGTCTATCAATAAATACAAAAATAAAACACTACAACACAGTTATAAAACTGGAAGCTACATATGCAGCAGAAACACACTTTTACCTGAATAAACAATCAAAGACTGACAGATTTCAGAAAACTGAAAGGAGGATTGGAAGAACCTGCATCAACAAAAAATACCAGAATGATGGACAGTGGCAGTTAATACCTAACAAAGTCGTGTACAAAGAGCTAGAACCCATTACAGATACTATGCGTAAGAGGAGACTGGGATTCTTTGGACATATCATGAGGATGCAGGATCGAGACTTCTGAAACAACTAGTACAACACAATCTTGTCTCAAAAAAATACCACAACAGGATGTAAATGGATCAGAGAAGTAAGAGAGGATCTGAAGGAAATAGGCCTTACAACAGAAGACACCACAAATAACATAAAATTGAATACAAAACTCAAGAATACAAACCTCCACTTTACCCTTACACAAAACAAACCAACAACACGCATATTTTCAACTGAGGAAAGGGCACGAAGATCAGAGCATCTGAAGAAGTACTGGGAGGATGGCAAAGCCTGAACAATCCCTTCAAAGAGACCTGAACGACGGACTGACTAAAGTGATCCTATGTGGTCATAAAAGAAGAAGGAGAAGAAGAGAAGGTTCAATCAATGTTTCCCAGGAATTTTCATGAAGTTTATCCTGCAAAGTACAGTTCTTTCCAGCTATAATTTCAGATTTTTCTCCTTCTACGTCATCTTCTCTGAAACTAAAGGCAGTTGATATGAGAATCACTGCCTTTTTAGGCACGTAGGAAAGAATTGCAATGTCTTTGTGCTGAATGCATACAACGTTGTTCCAACTTTATATTTCCATGACTGCAAGGAGTATGTCTTCTTAGATCAGGGCAAAGTGTGGGGATCCTCATTATGTTGTGAGCTGGAATTCTAATATTCCTGTTTAGTTCCACTGCCGAAGTCCTGCAAGTTCAGATATCTTGGTTCTTGCCTGTCAGCAGATGGTGGCATGCTCCGAAATGTTTGATATCAAGTAAACACTGCCTGGCTTAAATGGTGTCCTTTGTGACAGGAAGATATCTCTGCACCTGAAGACAAAGATTGACCGCACTATTGTCGGCCCAGTAGTTCTCTATGGGGCAGAGTGTTGGCCTTCGACTACCGGCCACAAGCAGATGCTTCATACCATGGATATGAAGATACTAAGATGGTCACTGGGAGTTGCATGTTTTGATCACATGAGGAATGTAGCCATGCAGGTATGGGCAAGTGGTTAGAGCTGATCCAACATCCATTGCACAGCAAATTCTTGCACTTTACCCTGATGGATGGAGACCAAGAGGAAGGCCAAGAAAGAAAATGCTGGAAGAACTGTGTACATGAGGATTTGTGGCAGGTGGGCATAAGATCTGCTGATGCCATTGATCAGATAAAGTGGAAGGCTCGATGTAGAATTATGGTGGACCCCTCATTTTGATGGGAAAATGCCAAGGAGGAAGAAGAGGAAGAAGAATTTACACCCTAAAGCATGCAAGTAAATAAGAAACGTCTCAATATTTTTCACTCAAAACATGTAGTTATGGAAACCGTTGAAACTGCCGTTACTGCTACTATTACTGATGCATACAAAAAATGCACATGTGGAGCTGTCTATAGAGAGCTATTCTGCAACAATGAATGCCAAACTTGAATTTTTAAAATTGAAAGGAACCATGAAGTTCTCTGTGCAACAGTGCTATGCTCACCTCAGACCACTTGAATCTATTTCTGTCATAAAAAATATTTTCAATCAAACCAAGACACAGGTGGAATGATCCATTTAAACAAATTTTCTGAGAATATTTATGCACAAAACACATAAAAAAACCCACACATTTTCTTAAAGTAGAAGAATTAAGCTTTCACCAGGAAACAAAAATTAAGAAGTGCAGGTTCCGTCCAAATACAGCATTTCAAACATATATGAATACTTAAGATGAAGATCAACTGGCTAACATTAGAAGTGTTCTTGCATCCAGTCAAAGACCAATATAATTTATATTGCATTCTCTTAGATATGTTTCAAACTGACATGTATCCAATCTCTTTTTTAATTTTAAATCAGTGTTCTACAAACAGCTGATGAATTTGTAACATTAAAATGAACTAACACTTAAATATTTTTATGATTGCACACACCAGTATTAAATCAGAAGCAAGTTTGTATGACAAGAAGTACAGTAACAAAGAGTGAGTAGGTCAGAAGGGCTCGGTGACTTGATTGGTTGCTTCGTGAGAGATAAGTTAAACCTCGCTAACATTTCTAAGGTTTCCAGGAGTCTCAGGTAAAATCATGAAGATATAACAACAACAAAATGGCAGCCAGTTAGGTTGATTAAATAACAGACAGGGGCTATCAATTGTTGAGGTTCATGATAAGATCAGCTATTAACAGAAATAATCATCTACTAGTTCAGCAGCCATACTTTTAAGCAGCAAGCAGCATGACTGTGTACTGAGAGTGTGGTTCCATGCCCAGAAATCTCTCCAAACAGTGGACATCTGGATACTTATGATTTGGAGTAATCACTTATGCTATATCATGTAGTGTTTTGATGGGAGGGTTGAAATGTATTAAATGTCTAGACAACAGTTCTTTACTATCATGTGATTATCAACAAGTATGAGAAGGCAGTATTATGGCATGAGGGTGGTTTTGAGTGAATGAAATCAATATGTACACAGTACTGAATGAAAGCCTGCTTGCAATGGAGTTCAGTTGTATACTCTTTATATTTGAGGACTAGCTTGGTAAAGTTTTCTGTCTTTATTAGTTGACAAAGTTTCCTATCGTACTTCAAGATACATAACTCAAATGGAACGTGAGAGCTCATGAAGGGGTGGGATTGCTAAGCTGCAGTTGAACATACAAGATGGGGATTATGAAGTGAAGCGATGACAACACTTTCAGGTTTCTCTGTACTCTAAAGAGCACTGAAAAATGGATAACATTAACATAGGATGTAACAAAATTTACTTGAATATACTGAAAAATTCCTAGAGGAATGGAGTCAATGAGGCCCTGGATCTTGTTTCTTAGTCTACTGATATAATGAAAAACTACATGAAGCATATTGAAATAATTTTATTTAGGTATAGAGATGTTCATGTAATTCATTTTTTCCTCTTACAATGATTTCCTGGCAGATATCAATTCAAAAATGACTTAAAACCTTCTTTGGATTGTTTATAGACTCAAACTAGGGGAAAAGCAAAGATCAATAGTAATGGAATAGTGATGCAAAGAAGAATACTAACTTTTATATTAAAAAAAAAAAAACCATGCCAATGGCAAAGGCAATGGTGGGAATAAATAAAGATTAAAAAAAGTCAATTCTTAAACAGTAGAACAATAAATGTGGCAATTTATGCACAATGTTAATGAAGGAACATTATTATATAGCTAGTGCTTAGTAATTTCAGGTGAGAAGATCAGTAGCCTATGATAAGTCTGTGATATGATTTCTTTGAAGATATAGACCAAGATTAATTTACTTGTGAGTTTTTTGACTTGCTGGTATAAAGATAGTATTCTTGTAATAGGAGATCATTAACTTATAATGTTGGTACCGGTATGAAATAAATTAAAGATTGGAAGAATCTGTAACTGGTGTAATACACACAGAATATGATTAGGAACATTCTTAATACATATTTACCCTTTTAGTAAGTTGAGTATCCATCATGAAATTATGTACATGTTTTTCAGCTCTTGTAAGCTCCAACTTGCGTGACATAACTGCCACCAGGAGCGCTGTACAACCAGCACCCTATTGGAAGAAATAAAATAGGTATGTTATTTGTCAGACTGAAAAGTGCTAGTTACCTTTTTATAAGATAACAAAATAAAGAAAAAATATATAAATTCTTATTTCCCATCATAATAATGTGTACTGCATAATCAATACATTCAAAAGACATTACTGTTAAAATTAAGAATATTTTAAGTATTATTAGAGGAGTGAATTTAAATTATTTCCCTTAATTTACATTTTTTTGCTTTAAAAGCTTTTGTAAATGAACACCAAAGATTATAAATTATTATATTATTGCACTGTATAAGTTATAGTATAATCATACATAAGTTTAAGAATAAGGCAGAGGCCCTTTTTCAGTACCGGTATTATTGCAGAAAAATGAGCATATAACGTCTCCAACCATAGTCATATTTATTTAATCTAGTACTTAAAAAGCAAAACAAAATACAACCAAGAAATCAAACACTCTATTTCATAAGCCTCAAAATTGTTCTAATGATAATATCCAAATAATATCTCTGGATTATCCCCATGGTATTCTATAACAGTATTATGTTCACTCATTTATGGTATTCACAATATTAATTGATGAAGCAACATAATTAATAATGAAAAAGGAAATTTTTATACTTATGGTACTTTAATTGGTTGAATTGAATATTCCATCAATCATCTCATAAAGAAAACAACAGAAAATGGGTGATAAATGATACGTATAATAATGAGAGCATTTTTTCTGATTTCCGCTTATGTACCACTGGGGTTGTTTCATATGTCATAGCAACTCATATCATCGTCTGGTAACAGTGCAGCACAGGAATCCATGATCTAAGTTGGAAGGCAAAGCCAATGTATGTCTCAATGCTAGAATCAGATGGGGTTGAGGTACAGGAGCTAATGGCAGGTATGGGTTAATAATAAAAAAAAAAACCACACACACACACACACAGAGAGAGAGAGAGAGAGAGAGAGAGAGAACATTGTGTTGTAATATTTTATTATGCACCAACTGAATGCAGTTGAGTATTACAAACAACTAACATCCTTTAGAATAGTAATTCAGAATGTCAACACACAGTTGTTGATGATGAGGAAGGCACAGAGTAACATTGGTGGACTTGGTTGTGTCAAAGTGTACTAACTGTCTCAATGCTGGGTCCTTCACGGGAGCCACAGTGTGGGCTATAACATTATCATGGAGGATTATGGCATTGTTCAATAATGCTGGACATTTCTGCCAAAAAGAATGATGCAGATGACTTTTGAGAAATGTCCAATAGCATTGGGTATTGACTGTTTGGCCCTTTTGAACAGGATGACACTCAGGGAAATCTTGGCTGTCATATGCCAAACTGAGCAGATCTTTGTGGGCGATGGATTCTGTCATACCTTGTGTCATGGTGGTGATGCCGGTGATGCCATTTGGCTGACTGATACTTAAGTTCTGGTTGTTCATATGCCTCCACCCAGGTTCTGTCAGTTGCAATAACATGACTGAAAAAACAATTCCCTCTGCACTGAAATCGCTCCAGGTGGATATGGCAGGTCTTGTGTCATGTCCACTTCTCCACCACTGTTAACTGATATGCACCTGTTTGAACACTTCTTGCGCACCTGCAAGTGCTGTTGTAAAATGCATAACACTGTTGACTTAGACTTATCAGCATGCCTGGATAATTCCTGCACAGTCTTGCATCACTTTTCTGTTAACCCTTTGATGCAGACCTCCATACATCATATAGTCCTCCTTTCCTTCATTCATGCTGATGACCTCCATGAATGGTACAGACCCCTAATGGCCTAACTTCCTTTTGTTCTAGCTTGTAAAGTTTTAAAGTTGTTGAGATGGAAATGGTATATTTTTGAAGCTGAAGATCTCTGCCTTCTCTTCTATGTATGCATCAGCCCAAATCAGTGTTTCTTTTAACTTTCTAAAGAGTTTAAAATAGTCTGATCTATTTTCTTTGAGAACAAATAATCTTAACTTTCTGCTGCATTCTAGAAGATGTATGTTTCACTACAGGATGTTTTCTTATGTACTGGACTAATAGTATAAATCACTATCTTTCTACTGATATGCATGTCGACATGATCTGTGAGGATTCCTATAATTCTTTTAATGCCTTGAAACCTCTTACAATTCATAATTACTTGGCTAGGTGTCACTTTGAGATACAATATTGTGTGACACTCAAGTATGGCACAGTGCAGCTTTAATGAAAGTGAAGAATTAATTTTGAATAAATTAGACATAACAGCATTACACTAGAATGAACTGTGTGAAGTGAGAGTGGATGCAATAACATGAGGAATGAGAGCGAATGATGTGCACGACCATTTAATGGATAACAAAAAACTAATTGTACCATTAACCTCGGATTTGTGCTAAATGAATCTTTGAACTATTGTTTCCAGTTCTTCTGCTCAACTGAGTGAGTTGGCTGTGCAATTAGAAGCGCGCAGCTGTGAGCTTGCATTCAGGAGATAGTGCATTCAGACCTAACTGCTGGTAGCCCTGAAGATGGTTTTCCTGTGGTTTCCCCATTTTCATGCCAGACTGTACCTTAATTAAGGCCATGGCCACCTTCCTTTCCACTCCTAACCCTCTCCTGTCCCATCATCACCATAGAGCTTATCTGTGTCATTGCGATGTAAAGCTAATTGCTCAAAGTTTTTGAGGCAACAATTTAAAACAACCCTGTGTCTCCATATGTATTTACAGTTTTTTAGGTTCATAACATTTTCATGTTAGTTGAAAATCATCTCACAATATACAAACTAGTGGTTTTGATACCTTTTGATATTGATAGCAAAGCTAGTTGACGCGAGTTCAACTCCAAACTGTTTCTCTGTTTGCTCTAGTTGGGTTCACGGCAAAATACGCTAATAGTCGATTGTTTCCACTGTGCACTTATCTCTGCTGCTCTAGTTTTATCATGTGTTTTAGGTACTTCCTGTTTGTGAGTTGTTAGTTTGCCTAAGGAGAATATATATGGAAAGGTTGGTGGGGTGGAGGGTTTCAGATTACTCTACTTATCATTACATTGTGAAACCACCCATGCAAACACAAAGAACATCACTTTAATTTTATATTAAGTATGGAAGGTCTCTTACTGTATATATAAAGTCAATGAATGTAAAATACATTCTTGTGAGTCTCTACTGTAAATGCTTGAAAATAATCTGAGCTAAACTGTTGTAACAGATTGCTGCATTTTCTTAGTACTCATACCTGAACTACCTCCTTCTGTCGGGTAAAGCGGCACTCAAATGTTCCGCAACACTGCTCTGCGGGGTTAAGCATTGTTCAATAACAGCCACGGACACATCTGTATAGGTGGACACAGGAGATCCTCTGAGCACCTGATTTTATGTTGCTACATATCCACATTGGAATGCCACCACCTAACTTGCAGCATTTCAGTATGGTGATTTGCTATCACTATAACTTCATGTCACTCCACATAAGTCTGATGGGATTTTCATCATGGAGAACTGCAATTTTCATGTATGACCACTGTTCCAATTTACTTACATCCATGTTGGAGCATGGCAGGACACACATGGATAGTGCTGGGTGCTGGTATCTAACCACCCATGCCCACAGACGTGATCTGCTGTTGGCTTTTGTTAGAGAGTGCCACAAGATTTCCAATGTAATAATGGCCTTACTGTGCTGCCACATGTTAACACAATATAACACCATTGGCATTACTTAAGAAATGACCTATGCATATGCCCAAAACAATAAATTACTTTTAAAAATAGAGTCAACCAGGTGTAGCCTGAAAGTGTAAGTGGCCATGTGTGAGTGGATACTTTTCAAAGGAATTATGACATCACAACCTATGGAAATTATTTTGTTTTCTGGATGTTTTCAACTTGTGTCATCATGGTCTGTACACCACTAGCTTCCACAATGTCTGGTCTGGGAAACTCATTGCTCAAAATCAGAGCACCTTAAATCTTGTGTACCGGGCGAGTTGGCCATGCGCGTAGAGGCGCGCGGCTGTGAGCTTGCATCCGGGAGATAGTAGGTTCGAATCCCACTATCGGCAGCCCTGAAAATGGTTTTCCGTGGTTTCCCATTTTCACACCAGGCAAATGCTGGGGCTGTACCTTAATTAAGGCCACGGCCGCTTCCTTCCAACTCCTCGGCCTTACCTATCCCATCGTCGCCATAAGACCTATCTGTGTCGGCGCGACGTAAAGCCCCCAACAAAAAAAAAAAAAAAATCTTGTGTATGTCAACATTTTCATTTCTTAAGGACTCACTAACTAAGGACTTTCAACTTTAACCAACGTGCTGCTGTGCGAGGTAACATCAGCAGTTAAGTTGGCAGCACAGCTGCTGCTGCTTCTATCAAAACAAAACAAACAAACAACAAACAGTAAACAGTAACTTTTGTACTCATCACAGCAATTCATAACAGATGCTGGAAGTGTTGTCCTTGTGTTTGAAGACAGACTTCAACACGTCTACACATATTGTCGAGAATTTCTCTAAAGTTTCTTGCATAATGGACTGCACATAATTAATATTCACTTTAAGTTCATCAATGTTTTTGGATTAGTTTTGAACACCTCAGATTTTTTTGCACCCCAAAGAAAAATTATCTGGTGGGGTTAAATCAGGAGACCATGGTGGCCAGAGACCTTTAGTTATTATTCTATCCCCAAAAAAATGATTTGAAAGGTGAAGCGACTGATGGGACATATCTGCTGTACCATTGTCCTGTTGAAAGAAAGAACATTCAATTTCATCTTCATTCAACTGGGCAACAAATTTGTAAATTATCCCTGAGCACTAGACATCAGAATTCACTGAACTGTCAAAGAAGATTGGCCCTATTATGTGTGCTCGTGTTATGGCAAACCATATGCCAATTTTCTGCAAATGCAATAGTATTTGTCTTGGTGCTTTGGGATTGTCTGAAGACCAAATTCATGAGTTTTGGGAATTTACATAGCTGGATAAGTGAAACCATGCTTCATTTGAAAAAAACATTTTATTTAAAATGTCAAGTCCATGTCGATTTATGAATCTTTGTCTCTTACAGAATTATGCATTGTCCACTTAGAGATATCTGTTTCTTGAGCTAATTTGCAGGTTGATTTACTTGGACTTCACAGCATTATATCAGAAATTTCATCAAGTTTTTCGTCTGTTAAATGTGTAGGCCTGCCTGTCCCCAGTACATCGTGAACTGAGCTGGTTACACAAAATTTACTTATCAAATCCCGAATGGTATCCTGGTTTGGACACTTTGAATTAGGAAACCATGCCTGAAATTTTAGTTTTACATTTTCTGTAAACTGATCGCTTTTGCGAAAAACGTATTGCACCCCAAAAGCTCTCTGTTCAGCAGTAAACATACCACCTGTATCCTGTTGCACCATTCCAGTAATCTATCCGAACACTTGCTTACTGCAATACACACTTGCGATTTCAACAGCCCACAGCTCACATGTGTAGCCTTTCCTGTACTGCTATCCTGTCGACCTTGGCCTGTTGGCGAGTGAGCATGACAGATATGACACCGTGCTGCCAACTAAACTGCTGATGCTACCTCACGCAGCAGGATATAGGCACTGTGGAGAACATTCCCTGGCACCTGGAATTATTACTCAATAATAATAATAATAATAATAATAATAATAATAATAATAATAATAATAATAATAAAAATAATCATCATCATCATCATCATCATATGGTCTCCGCTACCATGTGCAGACATTTCAATTTGATGCCATCTGGCTGTCTGCTCGTACCGTTTTACTTTAGGCCTACTAGATGGCAGACAGAGTAAACTGGATCTCTCTTGGGTGTCTGTGGCTGTTCATCTCTCCCCGTCTTCTTCCACTGCCACTCTTACCTTCAGTCATCCTTCTTCCATCATGTCTACCCCAACCTCCTCCCTCTCTACGACTGTTCCCAGTCCCAACCTGCCCCCTACGGAGCTCATGGATATCGCCACACCTGCTCAGCCGGTCTCCACACCTGAGTCTGGCGATCCCGCGGCTGATCAACAACCTCCATCTTTCAGTTTGTTCTTCGTGGCGTTGACCCTGCTATTGCTGAACATGAACTTTTGAACGATCTTCACCTGGCAGGAGTTCCGGCACGGCGTGTCTTCCGCATCCTCAACGCTCAAGGCCCGACGTATATGGTTCGCCTTCAGCTTCCTACCCCTGAAGACGTCCACCGCCTGCTTACTGATGGCGTTCATCTTCACCGGCACACCTATCGTGTGGAGCCTTCTCGCTCCCCACCCCGCACCGTCCGCTCTCCTCCCCGACCCTCCCTTTCTCGCTCACTCCCTCCACCGCCACCCACCCAACCACCGCCTCCTTCCAGCCTCCCGCCTCTCTCTATCCTGGAAATTCTCCGTCTCCTTGCCACTTCCGTCACCAACATCACCACTATCCTCTATTATCTCCTTCTCCAATTCTACCCGTGTCCTTCTCCCTATACCTTCCCCCCCACCACCCTACCAGTCCCTCCATACTCTATGTAAATACTATTGTACATATTCACTGTAACGCTCTATTTCTGTAATGCGCGCCCGAGATACGTTACTCTCAATAAAATTCTCCTCTCCCTTTCGTGTTCGCGGGGGTTTGCCTGCACGGGGTTCGTTGGGGGCTTCGCCCTGGGTCCCGGCTTGTTGTGATGGTGCCCTTACACCAGATTCATTAACTCTTTCTCATCCAGGTGTGTACGACACACACCCACTGGTTTACAGTTTCTAACTCTTCCATATTTTCTTTCCTTTCTACGGCCTAAGAGCTCCTCAGTTGAGCTGATGGCCCGCCCCTCCTCGTTTGAGGAGAGGAATGAAATAACTTGTTTAAGTAAGTAAGTAAGTTCACCTGCATACCTGAAAAGCCATACATCTAATTTTTGATCAGATTTTTGATATGCTCTATTGGTGAAAAAATATCTAATTCCCTCCACGGGAACTTAGAATTTCCATGCTGATGGAAAGCCAGTCAAGGACATATGACGTAGCCATCGAACATTCGATTCCTTCTATCTTATTATTTCCTGAACCAGATGTGATACAAAAATTCCAATTACATCATCATGTAACCCATAACAACAGAGGGTAGAATACCAAATTTCATTAGAATTGGTGGTGGGATAACTGAGAAATTGCAGGTAGAAGATTGACAAATCAGAAGCCACAATGCCCGGACTACGGGTATAAAAGGAGCTAGTTGAGTTAGCTTCAGTCGGTATCTGTGTGTGTTCCCAGCTGCCACGGTGTGCGGACCAGCTGTGGAAGATATCGGTCAGAGATCATTACTCTGTTCGGCAGACTGCCGACGGTAGTTGTGTTTACATCAAGTACAAGTGTTCACGTACAAATTTCTAAGTGTCGAAGGTGGAAACTTTTAACTCTATTTTTGTACAAGATAGGAAGTGATATCATATTTTGAGTCATCAACAGCTGATAAGACTTGTGTATTAAAACTTGAACAGTTTGAGTAATTAACATTCTTGAGAACGGGACTAAATTCCCCAAGAGAATAATCATAAATTATTATCAACTTGCATAAACTGGGTGGACTCGCCAGATAATAGTTTATCATTGTGTTATTGTACATATTCAGGGAAGTGATAGCTCAGTTACAAACAAGACCATTTGACTCATGTCAGTCTTTCACAACGAACTGTATCATAATATTTT
This sequence comes from Anabrus simplex, assembly GCF_040414725.1. Taxonomy (NCBI): domain Eukaryota; kingdom Metazoa; phylum Arthropoda; class Insecta; order Orthoptera; family Tettigoniidae; genus Anabrus; species Anabrus simplex. Next base: position 1,301,647,431 of record NC_090265.1, read on the forward strand.
CTAAAGACAGTGATATTTATTTGTTGGACAGTGTTAATTTCTTTCCTTTGAACTATGCTGATCACATTATAATCATGCCTTTTAGGTTTACAAGACTGTGCCTTAGTGACAAAATTTATTTCATATAAACTGTGCTTTAATAACAAAATTTATTTTTATGAGACTGTGCCTTAGTGACAGAATAGACTTGAGGTTTTTGAACTGTGTTCGCTAAGTAGACTTGGTGTACTAGAACAGTGCATCGAATTACAATCATTTCATTTGTGCTGAACTGTGTTAATCTTCTTTCATTATGAACTGTGATATTCTATTAACTTGAGTTACGTTGACAAGTGCATCAAATGACAATCATTTCATATATGTTGAACTGTGTTAATCTTCTTCTTTCGTTATGAACTGTGGAACTTGTAAATTCTACGAACTGTGTTGAGTAGTAATATTCAGTGAAGGTACTAATTCGCAAAATGTTCAGTGCATTATAGAAGTGTGTACCAGATCTCATTGACATTCTGTGCAATGCCTATACACTTCTTTACTCGCTTCATGGGACCGAAGTGGAATTAAATGCTAACTCAATAATTCCACATCGCATGTAATTGATCATCAGGCATCAGATTCTTGGGTTCGATCCCGATTTTCATCGGACCTTCAAGACCTGTCAACCGCTGTGGGATAATGTGGTGCCATGGTGCTGAGAGGAGATCCATGGTGAGGGGGAAGGAGTCTGGCAATGCGTGATATCGCCGAGGCTGATTTCGAGAGACAGCGTCACTTTCAACCACTGTTTGGACTTTCTCAAATCCATCCTTCTCATCGTAAAAGTTGATGTATTTCTTGTCTAACTTGAATGAACAAGGACTTAAATTTCAAAAGAACTTATTCAAACACCCTTCACTCTGTGGTTCCTATCATGGACTGTACACACCCTGGCATCATCCCATATTCTCTGATAAAGCTAAAGTATGGGCGTTCCTGTTACAATATGTATATACAAGTTGCCTTATGTCACTTCGACACAGATAGGTTAGAACGTTTAGGCCTATATTAATTTCAGGTAGAAAACAAAGTGTACTGCAATTTGTGTACCATTTTTGTTCTATTTTTATTTTCACGTTCCCTCAATTACTACTGTAATTTATTTTACCAAACGAGTCAGCCATGCAGTTAGGGGCGTGCAACTGTGAACTTGCATTCGAGAGATAGTGCGTTGAGCCCCACTGTCGGCAGCCCTGAAGATCGTTTTCTGTGGTTTCCCATTTCAACACCATGCAAATGCTGGGACTGTAAAGGCCATGGACGCTTCTTTCCAAATCCTAGCCATTTCCTATCCCATTGTTGCCATAAGACATATCAGTGTTGATGTGACATAAAATCAGCTGTTTTTCTACAAAAAATATAGCTGCGACTAGACACAAACTCACGTTGTTGAGGTTCACAGACAAGTATGATGACCATTCGGCCACCGTTTCGGTTGCCTATGGTATAACTCTCCAAGTATATATGCGTTGCATTGGAATTGGGGATTCATCAATTTTTTGGAAATTATTAGGTTGCGAACCTGACATGTTTAAGTAAAATTTGTATGTTTTTTAGTGTTCTATCATCTTCACTTGGTCTGAAGTGGATCCTGCATCATGACATGAACTAAACCCTTCTACACGAGTTACTCTTGAGTGTTCCCCTACAGGTACGGGGAAGCTTGTTGGAATCGGTTGGACGTAGGATCTGGCCTCTCCTTGTTGGCTACCAAACTCATGTTGGAAAATGAGGCCCTGAAGGCACAGTAGTCAGTGTTTATGCACCTCAAACTGGATGTAGTTTAGTCATCAAGGATGTGTTTTGATGTGATTTAGATATTGGGCTATGTAATATTGCACCACATGAGCTACTAATAGGTAGTTGTCAGAGATCTGAACCAACATGTAGGGCAAGGAAAATAAGGGTTTCAGAGATCACATGGAGGTTTCGGATATGGGATGAGAAACAAAAAGGGGTAAAGAATTCTAACTGTTTAGGCTTACAACCTTAATATTTCCTTGGGAAAGAAGGATGAACATCTGCTTACTTACAAGAATCACAAACTGACTACATTTTAGCATAGAAAAAAACAGGGGATGAGCTGTTGCAACTAAGTGGTATGTTTTATGTAAGGACTCGCTGAGTAAGTCATCAAATATTGAAGGATGGGTTTTTATCAATATAATTCTTTATTTAAGGGCATTTTTAAATATTTTAATTTGTAAGTGAATACAGAATGCATTAGACATGATAATAAGCTCTTGGGCTTTTGCCTTGTCAGAAAATAAGGTAAAACTCTTTTTGTTTTGCAGAGAACTTTGCTCAGCATCTTCAGAAGAAAATCTCATTTGTTCACGAGCAAGACTTCTCTAATAATGATGGTTTGAATTTAAAAATGCTTTACCATTCGTCTATAGTAAGTAGTTCTCTTGTTTGTCACTAGATGGCTCACTGGATGCAGAATGAACCATCTCATGATGAGGAGAGGATGAATTTGGAAAACACTGAAATGAGATAACAATAGTGAAAAAACACGGAAGAGAACTACCCACGTAAACTCTTAACGGCTGGCAACCACGTATTACTTAATTGATAGCCAGTGTCCCTGTTGAAATTGTTAGGATTTTTACATATTTCCATAGCTTCCCATATAATCCTGGATCTGTAGTGTTTAGTGTGGGTAAGAGCTCAAACATCTTGAAAGACGGCATCATGACCCGTTGATATGGCGTACTCAGCTATGGCTGACTTTTCTGGCTGGTTGAGACGGATATTTTGTTGGTGTTCCTTTACATGAGTACCACTGGACTGGCATGTTTGGCCAATGTATACCTTGCTGCAAGAACAGAGAATTTTGTACATCCCTGGGTGTAATAGAGGGGACAATTTGTCCTTGCTTTTGCATAAACTGAGAGCAATTTTTGTGATGATGCCAAACACAGTTTTTATATTGTATTTGGGGAGGACCTTGGCAATTTGATCTGTGGTATTGAGGATGAATGGAAGGTAGGCAGTTCCCATCACTTTTTCATTCTGTGAGTTTTGTTTACTCATCCCTCTGGGATGCTCTATGAATCTGTACATCATTGTAACCATTATTCTTGAAGGTCTTTGAGTGTATCAGTCTCCTCCTAGATATTTGATGGCTCACAGATTTGTTTTGCCCTCATGGTGAGTGTCGTGAGAATGCCCTGTTTTTCTGCTCAATGGTGGTGAGAATCTGCGTAGAGATAGCGATTTATGTGACTAGACTTACGATAGACAGTATGCCCTAAGGAGCTGTCCAGTTTCTTTCTTACTAGAACATCCAAGAAAGGAAGGCATCTGTCTGACTCCATCTCCATAGTTAATTTAATTGAAGGATGCTGCTGATTTATGTGGTTTAGAAATAGGTGAATTTTCTCAGGACCTTCTGGCCAGACCACAGATGTATCATCAACATACCTCCACCAAATCATCATTTTGACAGGTGCCGAAGCAGTGGACTTCCCATAGCCACACCATTTGTCTGTTCATAAAATTGCCCATCCCACAAGAATGAACACTGCATTACTTCCAGCTATTTCTGCATAGAATGAGTTAGCTGGAAAATATAATTTCCAATAATGGACCATTTATATTGGAATTATGAATTTACTCATTCAGGAAATAAATTTCAGATTTCCTATGGGAATCAATATCTAATCTATATCATCTGATTACCTAGCAGGCATCAATTTTTGTGCATTGACACTGCCTGTGGCTCCAAGTAGCCTATGTAGTAGTCTCCATAATATACTCTCAGTCTACAGCACATGTTCAAGGAAGAAACTATCATCGAACAGCAGCATAACATCAGATACTTGTCACCAGGAGGCTACTCAACTTCTCACTTAGTCAATATGAGTAAGACATCGCTATCGACTGCCAAACAATGGAACTCTCCACCTAGGTCACCAGCACGAAATATGGAAGTGGAGCAAGTGAAACTGGCTCAACGACTGGAAGAGGCACGAAATCCTAGCCGTGACCAAGGCCGTAAGAAGAAATGTCCAGACGAGTCTACACCAACCATGAATGGATCAACATACACGTCTCCAAATTCTATATTACAACATGGAGACGCCTGGTCTCTTTTAGGAATTGAGCCTCTGCAGGAGAATTGCACAGTTATGCTCTGGTGGCCATGAACCCTGCTATTCTGCTGAACATCAGGCTATGCAGCATCATGGCTACGTCATCTCATGCCACCATTCAATCAAATTTTTAACTCATCAAATTAACAAACGTAGATCTGGATGAAGCCAACAACAAGTTTATATATCAGATCATTGCCCGATACACTCTTAACCTACAGGACTGCCAACTGGAAACACAAAGAACATGAAATGGCTTCAACATTAAAACTAGAAAGCCATTCTTCACCCATTTTATTGTTAATATTGGAGTCCACCAACTGGTGAAGCAAGCCCGGGCCACCAATGCAACTACCCAGTTCCCAGCGAGGAGACCAGAGTTGTCTTCCAACCCAGCGCCCATCTTGTCGGTGGTGGCTTATGGGGTGGACAGGTATCTCTCAGGTGATGAGGTGGCGGCCCAACTTCAACTTGAGGGCTACCAAATCTGCCGGGTGGTTCGAATAAGGAATGCCCACGGACCGATCTCCCTAGACCGTATCCCGTTGAGAGATTTGTCGACCTTGGATTCATTGCTGCAGGATGGTACCATGCTGTATGGAAGCTGACATTGAGTGGAACCTTCTAGATCTTCTCCACCACAATGGATCCCCTGTGACCGCAGTCAGCGGTTTGACCACCAACCAGACGCTGCCTGCATTCAACCTGAGGTATGTGCCATCTGCACTAGTGAGGAGCAACCAACTAATGCCTGCTCTAACTAATCTAATCCGAAGTGTATTAATTGCAACCAGAATAACCCTGCCTTTAGCTACAAATGTAAAGCTAAAACCACCCTTAAACCCAACAAATCAGCAACCATAATACCCGTCCACCTCTGCTTCTTCTTGTCTCCCCTCTGCAAGTTCTGAAAACATCATTCATTTTATACTAATGGTGTTGCAGAACATCCTGCCCTTCCACTGCCCCCATAATCTCTACCAAATCCAACTGGCAGCCCAATTGATATTCAACATCCATATAGATGTGGCATATGCACTTCACATTTTTTCCCCTAAATATAATACACTTCATGCACTAGCAGAATAAAAATATATTATGTTAACATCAGATCAGTCAATACAAATCATCAGCTGCTATGAAGCTCCCTTTCCCAGCATGCCTCAGATGTCTTTGTTCTTAAAGAGACCTTTGTGCCACCTAAACAAAACCCAAAATTCAGTTCATCAACTGTTCCATAATGAATGCCTCAACCAATTTTGGGGTGGCATAGCCATAGGTGTCAGAAGTTATTCAGCATCACTACAATTTTTTGAATAATTTCACTGAATATCTTATCTCCCCATAAATCAATTATAATTTCAACACTTTACCTTCTCTCCAAAAAACCTGTCCCATCAGATTTCGTGAAGTACATTGACAATAAATTTTCAGACTACATATTACTTGCAGATATCAGTGTCTGTTCCTATAATAAAATTTAACAATTTGTGCTGTTATGTTTCTACTGTTATGTGCCAGCACTGTGATAACCCATTTCAGTACTTCTTGGACGGGACTAGTGAGTCCGCCGACCGGGGTGCTTCCAGCTGGCCTGGAGGGCATGGTTGGCATTTCCATGTATTTTGGAGATGCAACGAGAATGTTACATCCCTAGCCATATCATGAATACCATGGTTCGAATCACCCAAGCTATAAAAAGGTAGGTTAGCCGCAGAGAGTTAGTCAGTGTTGGGAGTCGGTGTTGGTACTGGACTCCAAGTCACTGTTGGGCTCCATGGCGGAGTCAGTGTTGATGCTGAACACGCAGTGTTGGACTCCGTGGTGGAGTCTGTATTGGACTTGGAATCAGTGCTAGAGTCACTGTGGGACTTAGTGTTGGAGTCAGTGTAAGACTCAATGTGTTGGGGTTCAGTGGCTGGGCTGAGGGCAACAAGAAGTATTGGCTATTGCTAGTGTCCCACCGACGTCTGAATGAGGAGTTGTTATATTGGAGTGTCCAGAGAGTAGCTAGACTGAAGACGGCGTGCAGAACGGAAGACTGTGTACCACCTGAGAATACTGTGTATTTTGTGTATTTTTCTTTTCTGTGGACGGAGGATCGCCGTAGGCCATTCTAATGAAAGCTCTTGGCCTGTAGACTTTGAGCGTGTCTTTAAAAGCATAAACATTTCTTGTTGTATATTTTAAAATTATTAAAGAAAAATGTAGCATTCTAATTGGCCAAAGCACTTGCCAGTACTTCAAGGCCACCTGTTGGTCCACCTCTGGCCGTGTGCGTGATGGGAATTCTAAAGGGCGCAGATACATGCAAGCATGTATGCAACATCTGATAACTGAGCGATCAGTCGTGGACTTATGGTTTGTCAAGAGTACTTCATGTTGACTACACCAGCATTCATCATCATCATCATCATCATCATCATCATCATCATTTTCCAGCTCCAGTTTCCTGGTTGTGGTATAAAAGTGCTTGCCATTTCTTTCTGTCAGAGTACAGTTTCTGTTCCTCTACATTTTCCCAATTTACATTTTGGCCTTTCTACTGGTCTTTTCCTTCTCATTTCTCTGTCACAAACCCTGTCCACCTAATTTACCGTCATGGAAACCTGAAGGATTGTACCTATATTAGATGGTGGAAACTGCCTATTTAGACCAGTTTCATATAGTTTATATCAAAACGAAGAACGTCGTCGTGAGCTGCATTTGCACACTGTTGCAAAAATTGTTGCTATGAGAATTCAGTGATGGGTTTGTGGGGTAACTCGCCTGGGTAGAAACTGCAACAATATTAAAGCAGTCTTTGAGAGTGACTTTAGTAGAATCAGAAGAAGTGCCTGAGGTGGTATGGACATCTAGAAATAGGACTTGAGGGATATTGTATATAGAGTTGAGTGGCTACTGGTTAAAGGTGAGTTGGCACTGGGATAGCCAAAAAGCTTGAGTTATGAAGGATTAAGAGAGATCATAAATTCCCAAAGATAAGGTCCAAGTCCAGGTGATTGGAAGAAGCAAAAGAAGAGTAAGAAGAACTTATACAGTAATTTTCCCTTTTATAGAAGAAAGTGTCATGTGTGAAAGTGTAATTTTTACTCATCCACTTTTGAAACTCAAATTAAACCAACTGCTTCTACTGATTGGGACTGAAATTATCGGAAAGATACAGTCAATTGTTACCTTGCATGTAGTTGCAATAAATCATGTGTTTTAAATCAAAAACAAAAATATTATTGAAGGTACAGGTGGATTTATGGTGTGGGTGGCCCATCTCACTAAATCTTCTGAGGTCCCCTTGTCATGAGGTTCTCATTACGCATTTTCTTCTGAAGCACACAAATCCTGGGGTTCTTACTCAATTTGCTCATCGGCAGTGTGACTGTATACAGGTTTCGATAGAAATATTAATAAACTGTTCTGCTTTTGAAGATGTTTATCTTTCTCTTCTTATTAATATTAGGAGCAAATGTTTTGATGTTTTTGCATTAATGCTGGGTACTTAAGAGTAAAATGTGATTTTCCATTTTCAGTTGGATGTTAATACTCACAACAGAAGAGTACAAAATATGCAAAATAGTCTACAATATCACACCTTTATATCTGCAGATACAACATAATCCTTATGTTGCAATATTTTTAGTGATAGTCTTGTGTACTTGTTATTTAGAATCTGTTTCTCTTCTCTATTTTCAATTTGATCTTAGTCATTTTCAATTCATCTAAATCCATTTGTATTTCTTTAAACCATGTGTTTTTCATTTTACTATTCCAAAAGAAATCAAAAAGTTGTTTCAGGAGTCCATTATTTGGTAAGCGGTGTATGTGTCTGAAGAATGCAATCCTCCATTTTTACAGCATGTCAATGATCAGTTCACTTTCCTTGTAAAGTACTGAATTTGGCAAAAGTCTCCACTAGCCATCAGTGTGGTGTTTTTTATTAATAATTGTCCAAATAATTCTTTTATCAATTTTCTGCTGTTTGTCTGTTGCTGATTGGGTATTCAGTTTAAATAATATTTCACTTGCATATGTTGCTTTTGACTTAACGACGGAGTATTAATGTTGAAATTTAGCATTAATCGAAAGAGACTGTTTCCAGGTAATTTGTTCGGCTCGTCTCAGTTTTTGAGTTCTACTATCTATGGGTGCTTTTTCGTTAGCATTCCAAGTTATAATCTCATCAATATATTTAAATTTGTCTACAACCTTTATTTTCTGAGTATTATTTAACATAAAATGTGAAGTGTCAACTTGAAAAGATGGCATAATTTCTGTTTCCTCAGAAGAAATTTTCAACCCAACCTTCACTGCTAATCGTTCCAATTCCTGTACCTGAAATTTAGCTTCTTCAACACTATTTGCTAATAATGCTAGATCGTCAGCAAATGTGAGACAATTTAGTCCAATATTTCTTCCAGTCTTAACAGTTGGTAGGTATAATTTATTCCATTCACGTATAGTTTTTTCCAGCACACAATTAAATAACAACGGGGATAATCCATCTCCCTGTCGAAGTCCAGTATAAATTTCAAATGGCTCAGAGATTTCATTTCTGAACCCAACTTTAGATTTTGTATTTCTAAGAGTGACCACAATAAGGTTAACAAGTTCCCAATTTAAACCAAATTCAGTAAGAATATGCAATAATGATTCATGATGGATACTATCATAAGCTTTTTGAAAATCAACGTAAGTGATCCCTAAATTTTTGTTCCTAATCCTTTGATGTTTTATAATCCATTTGAGACTGATAATTTGATCTGGACAGTTTTTTCCTGGACAGAAACCACCCTGAGATTCACTAAATTCACTATCAAGTTGTTCATGAATTCTGCAATATAAAATCTTAGAAAAAATCTTATAAGTGATATCCAGCAAAGAAATTCCTTGATAATTACCAGGATCTGATCTATCACCTTTTTTGTGCAGTGGGTGTATAATTGCAACATTCCATTCTTCAGGCAATTTTTCAGTATTCCATATGTCAATGAGGTGTTTATGTAAATTCCGAGAAGTCTGTACATTTGCATTGGGTAGTCTGTTTCTCCACTCATGGATAACCTTCTGAAAGACACAATAATAGTATGAGGCAGGGCATTGGATCCAAAACAGTGAACATGGACTGTCGTGCTTCTGTAAATTTAGTCCTAATGGCAGATGAGTTCCGTTATCACCTGTCTCCAGTTTGAAACATTACCGTATAAGAAATAGCTGATGTGCATCTCTAGATATCTTTTAATAAAACTGAAGTTATGAGTCTGATCATTGATACCAAATATGGAAAAATCAAATGCATTCATTTTAAGTATCTCGGAGAGATCATTTCAAGAAAGAAACTCTGAAATATCAAGCTAGATGCATGGAAACAGTTTTTCATCTCTGCAAAGTCATTTAGCAATTCACATTGATTTCAATTCAGGCCATATACCACCATTACATCACACCACAGAAGTATGGTATGTCCTGAAGCCTTATACAGTATACTGCTAATTGCTTGGCCCTCACTCACCACAGTGAGGTAGAGAGGATCCAAATGAATGAGAAGAAATTTCCTTGGCCCATATCAAAATTCTTAGGACAAATATTACCTGAGGTCAAATACAGAGCGGTACTCTAAATTCAAAATTCTCTCACTTGTTATGAGGAAGCACAGTCTTTTGTTTAACGGTAATGTCTTGAATGCCTAACACCAGACTCTCCTAAAATAAATTCTTGATCTTCTCATGACTTAGAAATATACCAGTGTATGGGCAACTGCAGTGAAGGAGGATCTGGCCGGTGTCTATGAAACACTGGTTCAAGAAGGAAGTAAGTTCAGGTCTTGGGTACAAAGGATAAAGGATCATTCGGAAACAGTGAGAAGATAACCTTGTGCCAAGTGGTCTAAAAAAGCAGAAACAACTGCACTTTTCACGAAGATAAAGGAGTACTGGAAATGCAGAAAGGCTGACAAATATTAACCAAGGTTCTAAGAGGCTGAAAAGATATGTTAAAAAAGTAAACAATGTTTCATTCCGCAGGACAGCAATTAAATAAATTATGCAAAGTCCAGAGTTATGCCAAGTTTTAACTCTACAAGATTAGTATGAATTTATTTCCCCTCAAGAAGGTTCAAGAGACTGGTATTAGTATACCAATACACCAGTAATATGGATCAACATGAAATTAATATCATATGGCATTAGTATATGTGGACATGATATGATACAGTGGCGGCTCGTGGCTGTAAAGTATGGTGAAGAGCTATTACCCGTTCGGTTTCGAGCGACAGATTTAGGAACTTCTTTCTTTCTTTCTTTCTTTCTTAATCTGCTTACCCTCCAGGGTTGGTTTTTTTCCTCGGACTCAGTGAGGGATTCCACCTCTACCGCCTCAAGGACAGTGTCCTGGACCTTCAGACCCTGGGTCGGGGGATACAACTGGGGAGGATGACCAGTACCTCGCCCAGGCGGCCTCACCTGCTATGCTGAACAGGGGCCTTGGTGGGGGATGGGAAGATTGGAAGGGCTAGACAAGGAAGAGGGAAGGAAGCGGCCGTGGCCTTAAGTTAGGTACCATCCCGGCATTTGCCTGGAGGAGAAGTGGGAAACCACGGAAAAACACTTCCAGGATGGCTGAGGTGGGAATCGAGCCCACCTCTACTCAGTTGATCTCCTGAGGCTGAGTGGACCCCGTTCCAGCCCTCGTACCACTTTTCAAATTTCGTGGCAGAGCCGGGAATCGAACCCGGGCCTCCGGGGTGGCAGCTAATCACACTACCCACTACACCACAGAGGAGGACAAGATTTATGAACTACGTGTTGTTTTTGGTTGGTTTGTACTCGTACCTTGTACTTGTGACTGGCGGAGGGTCCAGCACGTGACCATGATTTATTGAATTCATTGTTTCATCATGACCACGAAAAACTAGTTCTTGCTTACTTAAATAGAGCACTGCATCAATTACCAACTGAAGGAAAAGCCTATTTAAGTGTACATTTTCAGTGAACTGTACAATTACAATATACAGTCTGGCATTTTCCTTCAGGACATCAGAGATCGTATTTTGGTTAATTTCCAAAGTCTTGAAATCTAGCGGCTGTATTTTATGTTCTGCAGAGTCTGAGTTCTTATGTAAAGAACGTGTTATGTTCAAAAGGGCTGAAAATCCTTCTTTATTCCAAACATTATTTTTATTGATAAAAGGCAAGCAGGCCCAACAAAACAACTTCTGTAGAGCTGGAGAGGAGCACAACCATGGAAATTCCTTAACCACGATCGTTTGAAACTAAGATTGTAAGATTTACCGGAATGTTTCACTTCTTTTGTAGCACAAATTTGTAGTGATTCAGTAGGGCGATCAAAACATAGAACTTCATTCTGATCTTAATTTTTCTAACGTGAAAATGGTGTTTATAATAAAATGCACACTATGTCATAAATAGGATACATATTTGAATAAAACCGCACAACACTACGAATGAACCACGATGCTTAAGTACTCGTACTTCACACAGGATGACGCAGGGAAGACGGAACATTCCGCTCTTCCGACAACTTCACTAACACATTCCGCTATGTGGAAAGTACGCGGGTGACGTCACGGTTGTCATGGCAACTACCAAGGCCAAGCGCTAGGAGGGAGCACTTGGGAGGTAGAGGCAGCTGCGGAATCTCTTGTCTTCACTCAGTCTCATGCGCCGTACTGTGGCCAACAGCCGGCGCTTTCGTGAGTTCCCCTGGTTCTCATCAGGTGATGAGGTGCTCCAAACGCCGTACAATAAAACATTTTCTTTCCGTAAAACCAACAAATGTCATAAGAAAAATAAATTTAAGTAATTCATTATGGTAAAAATAAGTGGTGAAGTGGGACTTCACCTACTTCACCTGAAAAGCTGCCCCTGATATGATAAAACTTAAGATCAGTCAAGATGTTGTGGAGAAATACCACCAGCATCTAACCTTTAAATCTAAGAAATGGACTGACATTGTTTCTACAACTCAACAAGCAGCTAATGTTACAATCCTAGTAGCTCAGAAACAAAATTAATGGAGGATAGAATGACGCCTGTGATAATGCATTGGCACATAGAATGGAGACTTAGAAAAAGCAGAGCTTGACTAATATGCAAGAAAGTTCTATTCTATGAAGTTAGGAAAGATATAGCCTGAGTATTCTGCAATATATGAGAAACAACAGATGGAAGAGATGGATCAGCAATTTTTTGGGAGAACAATCTGAAAAACTTCTACGTAACTTTCAAATCCAACCTGAAAGACCATCATTTTCCCAGTCTGTGTTATAAAGATGAAGATAGAAAGCTGGGACTGAACATCAAAGACAACTTTATTGTTTTGTGTATTACTTTAAAAATTTATCAACTGTGACAAACTAAGATAGAGACTACCCATGTCCTAGCTAATCTAAGGTCTTTCTAAATCACATCCACTCCGCAAGATGGAAATTAGTGAGCTTGCATCCGGGAGATAGTGGGTTTGAATCCCACTGTCGGCAGCCCTGAAGATGGTTTTCCATGGTTTCTCATTTTCACACCAGGAAAATGCTGGGGCTGTACCTTATTTAAGGTCACAGCTGCTTCCTTCCCCTTGCTAGCCCTTTCCTATCCCAATCGTCTCCATAAGACCTATCTGTGTCCGTGCGACGTAAAGCCACTAGCAAAAAAAGATGGAAATTAAACAGACATTGATAACCTGATAGTAATAAAGCAGCTGGAGAGAATTTAGTTGTTGCAGAACTACTGAAGCGACAAATGAGGATACCCTGAACATACTTGTTTAGCTTTTTCAGGAGATCTGGAAGGATGAGATAAGAGGGACATCAACAATTACAGTGGCATGAGACCAGCTTGAGAGCACTGATCGAAGAAGAAAACTGTCGCCAGTGGAGGGATGTGAACATGGACCTCCGAGCTGACAGGATCACGCCGTAGCAAGTACGCTACGGTGACACCGGCTGAAACCCATAGTGTGTATGGATTTGATGCTGCTTTCTCAGCCTGGCTCTCAAGCCGGTCTTAAACCATGTACAGATTTAGCAACATGCCTTGTAAAGCCCATTTGAACTTGCCCGCAAAGTGATCTGATTGGCTAACTTCAGAAGCTGATAAAATCACAATGGTGTGACACACTGAATTATTTTTTCAAATTATTTATCAGTATGATCAACCCTCTAAGACTCATATACCCAGTTCACGTTGTTTCCAACCACCTTGTATATATTCTATAAGTAAAAATACTATATCATTATGTAAATGCAATTATAAGATCATGTATTTAGTTCATGGCACTGTTCAGAAAAATAACTACTCAAGGCTAAAAATAAAATGTTATAATTTCATAGATTAATATTGGAGAAAGCAACAGGCCTCACTAGTTGGCATATGCTTGATACCTCGATGCTAATTGGGATTAATTTCTCTGACTTGGTTAAATAGATGGTGATTTTAATTACAATGATTAAGTTTTAGAGAATATTAAAATTAAGTTTACCATATTTAGTATTTCATTGTAATATGAGGCATTCGGTACAACAGAACTCTAATCAACAACGACAGAATAGATAACAGCGTATAAAATTATGCCAGTCATATGGTTCTAAAACTGTTTTTCTTCTTTTTTTGTGGTTTTAATGCTTGAAAAACCTGTAGGATTTGAATTATCATTTAGAATAGTAAGATTTTATAATGCATGTAGGTCTCGGAGATGTGATTGAAGTTCATCCCTGCTTCTTTCAATAGAGAGAATCAGAGATATGCTTAAATGGAAGATATTGATAGGTTGTACCATTAATATTCTAGATCTCAGATAGGTTGTACCATTTAATATTCTAAATAAATCTAGAAAATATATCATCACTTACCATTATACCCGTAGTGACTGCGATGCCCCGTCCGCAGTAAGTGTTAGGCACGATATCACCGAAGCCAACACTCAGGAAAGTGATGGCTATAAGCCACATAGCATTTAGCAGGTTGGCATGTTCCTCGTCGTGAAACCTGGTGAAAGAAGAGGTAGCCACTGTGCTCTGTAGTAGAGTACCCACCCAACTACCCTGTCCTACATCCAGTGATACCTCGGTGGCTCGCATTAACCCATTTCTCCTACTCTATCCTTGTATATAGCCCAACTTTATATTTCTGCTATTTACACTGACTCTAAAATGAAATGCTTACACACACATCACTACAGAACTCAAGTACAGTAAGAATATTCAAGGAATCGGTTCATATTATTTCTCTGTAATCAAATATGAGAGTTAGCAATTAGAGAGATATCATGAACAACATAATTGAATAACATTTAACTTTGCCGTATTAAAATCTTTGTCAATATAAAACAAATTCAACACTTTGAGAACAATTTTATTTCACAGAGCCTTTCAGCTAATCCTTATTTATTACCATGGACAGGCCACTGTAGTGAGCTATGTTGTTATCTAAGCCATTCTATATTCTGCACTCAGTTAGTCCTTTCTTACTTACGAAGAGATTATTTTTAATCCCTGGTTGCATGCATACTGGATAGAACCAAACTGCAAAGGACTAAATGGAAGATCATAGATTTGTAGGCACTACTATACTCTACAAGTGTATTATATTTTATCTTGTGCTTCTTGACATCAAGTGGTGAGCTAAAACATTTAGCCATACAAGGAAACGTTTTGGAAGAAAGATGTATTAATTCTCTATTCTTTCTAAAAAACCTAACAATTAGTTAATATCCTGTAATAAATTTTAAGAATCAGTGAAAGTATACAAGTGTATGTACCACTAACATCTTGTTAGTTTGCCTGTCTGTACACATCATGAAAGATTGAAAATATAAACAACACTACAATCTTCCATACCACAACAAGGCAAGGATAAATATGGAAAATGAATTTTTCACTTGTCCTATCAGAAATGATAGAGCATGAAAACTGTTAGAGCAGAAAGGAAAAGAAGTATGTTAGTGATGCAAAATATACTAATATAACTTCTAATATATATTGACCTAAATTGAATGAGGTACTGGGTGAGAAAATTCAAATTCCTCCTAATTAGAGGTGGTGTAGTACAGCACTAGAGATGATAGAAATGGAAGTAACAAATGAACACAAAAAAAGCAAATAGTTAAAAGAGAAGTATAAGAATTCAATGGTCATACCATATCCTACTTGTGCTTCCAGCATATTTTTGCTTTGGAAAGGTATTTCCCATCTCTGAATTCCTTACTTCTTTCAAGAAAAACTATGGCTAATAATCTTTATTTATATTTATTTACAGGTCATTTGTACAATATATTCAGAAGGAAAACTATGAAATTATTGTTAAATTTAAGTCAACATTCATCTTATTGAAATGGCCTGGGAGACTATTGTTGTGTGCTTGACAAACATAACTGTGCTTCTGTAACTGAAGCAATGAAAGTTTGCACTGTTATAGAAATACCAGTTGATTCTAAGTTCAGCTTCATACACTACAGTCCCATCTAGGGGCAACAATATTATGTAACTACTACGAATGAGTGCAAATCGAAGTGGATATCTTATTATATTTAGGTACAATCTTGCATACCCATGAGATATATGCAGATCCCATTCTTTAGTAATCAATCTATAATTTTCTTCAAACAATCATTTTTCATATCTTATTATTTTCCATTGTTACACTAAAATTAGTTGAGTGAAAAAGTTTAGGAACAGGAAGAATGTATGCTTTGAAGAAAGAATCTACCTCATTTGGAAATTATTAAAGCATTAGTCTATACTGTATGTTAGCGTCTACATGCGGGGTAATTTCACACCACTACACAGGAGCTAATGAGTTACATTTGAAAATTCACCTCGCTTGAAGTATTTGGAATTAGGCTATATAGTTGAGTCAGTTTCATAAAAAAAAAAAAAAAAAAAGAAAAACTGATGAAGTGATGATTGATGAATTGTAGCCATAATCTAAAGAAAATCCTGAAAATATATTCCTTCCTCTTGAAAGGCTATTACCTCAAACTTAAGAAAAGAATATTTAAATACATTAAAATAATATACAATATTACTTAGAGTTCATCAGTACTTAGACTATTTCAATGAACCTAAAATTTTTCATGAAAATATTTATAATGGTTTAAAGGTTATTTGTTTATTATAGAGTGGTATCAGATTAAGTAGAAAAAGTATTTTCCTCCATCAGTCTTTATATATCTATCAAATCTATTTATCTATCTAAAACTACACAAATAAATACATGCATACACATATATACATACACGTACTGTATATACATTATAAACATAATGGATGACATGGCTTTTACAAAAAGATTTAGATATAAATCTAAATAGTTTAGGGGCGGTGGGGAGCTGAGGAGTGATGACAATGTAAACCTAGTTTGCTCCAGCACTGTAAGTGGTGCTGTCATTACATTTCTTATCTAAACTTTAAAATATATCTCATGATTAGCCATCATGGAGGAGTGTTACAGTTTCATTCTCTAATGACTTTTCAAATTAAGAAAACCAGAAACCAAAAAAACAGATTCTACCAATAATTCCTGAGAAATGTTTGCTTCCAAATGTCTGCAATGTGGTCAACAGTCAAGCAAGCTGGAGACATCAGAATATAGTTCATACTGATTAAGAAATAATTACAGGAAAAAGGATAAGTTTTTCTTTTTTATAAGGAACTACACACCTTGCCTAGAAGTCAACAAGCTCTGACTGATGCAAGCAACATGTGGAGCAAACATCAGTTCAGTAGGAGATTCTGGAAGGTGGCAAAGGAAGTCAATGCTTACTAGAAATACTTTATTAGAATAAGGGGCTACCTAGCTGAGGCAGTAGAGACGAGTTTAGCTCACATGAAACAACATGGGTTTGATTCCTCATCGGAAAGTGAAAAATTTAGAAACAAAATTTTCACTCTTGAAGAGAAACATGACCTTGGGTTCACCCATCTACACCAATAGAGTACCATGTTAATTCCTGACCATAGAGATAACTACACTGCCTTACTTAGGGCCAAGGTTAAAAATAGTAAAATTACCTTCTGCACTTCCAAAAGACATAATGTCCTTTCCAGACATGGCTTTTTAAATTTAGTAGAAGTAAATGGTACACTAGTAACAGACGAGTGTGATCCAGATGGCCATACTGTGTTGGAAGTAGTTCAAGTCGCTTGGTAACATCTATGAAGAATGTAGATAAGGAGTGAGGGGGCTACTTCCACAAGCTCTTCCCCGGTTACCAGACAACAGCTGTACCTACAAACAATCTATATGTAGGTCTATAAAATAACTTGTCCTGACTGACTGACTGACTGACTGACTGACTGACTGACTGACTGATTCATCATCGCCGAGCCAAAACTACTGGACATAAAGAAATGAAATTTTGGGGATACATTCATATTAAGATGTATGTGCTCGCTAAGAGAGGATTTTTTGATATTCCGTCGCTATGGGGATGAAAAGGGGGGTGAAATTTTAAAATGAGTGTATCTATATCTCAAAACTTTGAAAGTTATCAGATGTAAAAATTGGTATTTAGTCTTCATTAAAAATAAAGAAAGATGTATTTTTTTGTTTTCGGAAAATCCCAATAGGAGGGATGAAAAGGGGTGAAAAAGGGGTTGAATGCCTTTAATCAGGATACGGGTACTTATATCCCAGAAACTGAAGATATTACAGACCTGAAAATTGGTACTTTTGACCTCTTTTGAAAATAAAGAAACACATATTTTTTTGTTTTGGGAAAATCCAATTAATGGGAGGGTGAAAAGGGGGTGAATTTGTAAAATGAGTGTACCTATATCTCAAAACTTTGAAAGTTTACAGATGTAAAAATTGGTATTTAGAATCTTCATTAAAAATGATGAAACATGTATTTTTTTTTTTGGTTTTCAGAAAATCCCAATATGAGGGATGAAAAGGGGGTGAAAAAGGGGTTGAATGCCTTTAATGAGGATAGTTATATCTCAGAAACTGAAGACATTACAGACCTGAAAATTTGTGTTTGGGATCTCCTTTAAAAATAAAGAATATTACAGACCTGAAAATTGGTATTTGGGATCTACTTTAAAAATAAAGAAACAGGTATTTTTTCTTTTTTGGAAAATCCAAATAATGGGGTGTGAAAAGGGGGGTGAATTTTTAAATGAGTGTGTCTATATCTTAAAACTTTAAAAGTTAACAGATGTAAAAGTTGGTATTTACTGTAAAATCTCCCTTAAAAGTAAAGGAACACGTATTTTTTGTTTTCTGTAAATCCCAATTGGAGGGGTGTAAAAGGGTGAATAATGGGTTGAATGCCTTTAATGAGGATACATATATCTCAGAAACTGAAGATATTACAGAACTGAAAATTTGTATATGAGATCTCCTTCAAAAATAAAGAAATACATATTTTTTTGCTTTTGGAAAATCCAATTAATGGTGGTTAAACAGGAGTGACAAATTGGGGTGAATTTTTTAAAAGACTATATCTACAGAATATCTGAGAAACGTAAAATGTTACAGATGCAAAACGTGAGTATTTGGAATCTCCTGTAAATATCAAGAAACACAGGTGATTTGTTTTTGGAAACTCCACTTAAGGGGAATTAAAAAGGGGAGAAATTTTAAATGAGAATTTCTACAGTATATCTCAAAAAACTTAACATGTTACAGAAGTGAAAAATGGTATTTTTTATCTCTATTAAAAATAAAGAAATGTGTATTTTTAGTTTTCGGAAATACCACTTGGGTGGATGGGGGGGGGGCAGGTGACTGAAAATGGTGTTGAATTCTTTTAATTAGGCTCATAGCTCAAAAATGAAGATGTTACAGACGTGAAATTTAATATTTGGAATCTGCTTTAAAAGTAAAGAAACACGTATTCTCGGAAAATCCAATGAAAGGGGGGGGGGGGGTGAAAGAAATGAAAAATTAGTATTTACTTAATTGTATGAGAATACATACATCTAATAAAAACTAAAGTTGTTACAGACGTGAAAATTGGTATTTTGATCTCCTTTAAAAACAAAGAAAAGGGCTTTGGGGGTGGGAGGGGTGGACCATCTTGGAGGGCGGGAGTGAAAAGGAGTTGAATTCCTTTCATGAGGACACATAAATCAAAAACTGAAGAAGTTAGAGTCGTGATAAATGGTATTTAGAAGATCCTTTACTATTAAAGAAACAAGTTTTTTTTGCTGGAAAATTTACTTGGAGAGGGGGGGGGGGAGTGTGAAAGGAAGTGAAAGAAAGTCAATTATTTTTATGGGGTACTTATATCCCAAAACTGAAGATAATAGATGTCGACATTGGTGTTTGGAATCTCCTTCTTTTAATTTTTTTTTTGGGGTGGGGTGGTGGTAAACAAACTTAACGGCGGTGGGATGTAAAAGGAGGTGAGACCAATTGATTTTACTGTTCATAATGTACTTATAAGGAGCCTCGTTGCTCAGGCGGCAGCGCGCCGGCCTCTCACAGCTGGGTTCCATGGTTCAAATCCCGGTCACTCCATGTGACATTCGTGCTGGACACAACAGAGGCGGGACAGGTTTTTCTCCAGATACTCCAGTTTTCCCTGTCATTATTCATTCCAGCAACACTGTCCAATATTTCATTTCATTTGTGATTCATCGATCATTGCCCCAGAGGAGTGCTTCGGCAGCCGGCCAATTCCTATTGTCGCCGCTAGATGGGGCTTTATTAATTCCATTCCTGACCCTGTTGAATGACTGGAAACAGGCTGTAGATTTTCGATGTACTTATTCTGATCATAAACCGATCATTTTTAATCTTTCCTGGGTTCGTTTTCAACAGCCATCTTTTCCATTGGAGAACTTTTTTAGATTACAGTAGACTCTCCTGGCATATAAATGAAAATGTAAACACATTTCAAATAAACGATAGGAATGAGATTGACCGTCAAATTGTTCACCTCTCTAATAAGGTCAATAATGCACGGAAGTATGTCATTCGTATCGCCAGAAATCCCGCACACTGCCTACGCGCGACAATGGTGCTGGTCACATTGTCAACAATGACAATGGCAGCAGATGTAATTTACCGCCAAGTAGCGGTCTTGCATCCTGCTGTGGGGTCCAGAACATCTAATAATAATAATAATAATAATAATAATAATAATAATAATAATAATAATAATAATAATAATGTTCTGGACCGTCATCAAATTGTGTGGACCGTGCTGGAAACGGGTCCTGGCCTGGTAATGGCTATGAATACAGTCCGGCCGCGGGTTCAGTACCGCCAAGGCACCCACGCCGGATCTCCTTCAGGATTTGATCCATACTAAAAATGCTTATAGGAAAAGATGGCAAAGATTTAGGGACTCAACTGACCGCGTGGAATACCTGGACCTAGCCCGGGAAGTACGAAATCGATAGCTGAAAAGAAAGATTGGAAAATGTGAGGAACTTTGCCGTAATCTCTCAGAAAACGAGTCAGATCGCGAATTTTGGCGGATTCTTTCAGAAAACGAGTCAGATAGCGAATTTTGGTGGATTGTCAGAAAACGAGTCAGATCGCGAATTTCGGAGGATTATATATAAAACGTTAAGCATTCAATTACAAATCAGTATAATACCGTAGCGAAGCACGGGTATCTTGCTAGTCTATATATAAAAGAACATGTCCTGACTGACTGACTGACTGACTGACAGATTCATCATCGCCGAGCCAAAACTACTGGACATAATGAAATGAAATTTTGAAGATACATTTATACTACAATGTAGGTGCTCGCTAAGGGAGGATTTTTGGATATTCCTTCTCTAAAAGGGTGAAAAGGGGGGTTAAATTTCAAAATGAGTGTATCTATATCTCAAAACTTTAAAAGTTTACAGATGCAAAAATTGGTATTTAGAAACTGCTTTAAAAATAAGGAAACATGTATTTTTTGTTTTCGGAAAATCCCAATAGGAAGGGTGAAAAAGGGTAAAAAAGTGGTTGAATGCCTTTAATGAGGATACTTATATCTCAGAAACTGAAGATATTACGGACCTGAAAATTGGTATTTGGGATCTCATTTAAAAATAAAGAAACATGTATTTTTTTTTTAGAAAATCCAATTTTAATGGGAGGGCAAAAAGGGGGATGAATTTGTAAAATGAGTGTATCTATATCTCAAATTAAAGTTTACAGATGTAAAAATTGGTATTTAGAATCTCTTTTAAAAATATAAAAATGCGTGTTTGTTTTCGGAAAATCCCAATAGGAGGGGTGAAAAGGGGTGAAAAAGGGATTGAAGGTCTTTAATGAGGAGACTTATATCTCAGAAACTGAAGATATTACAGACCTGAAAATTGGTATTTGGGATCTCTTTTAAAAATAAAGAAACATGTATTCTTTTGAAAAATCCAATTAATGGGGGTAAAAAGGGGGCGAATTTTTAAAATGAGTGTATCTATATCTCAAAATTTTAGAAGTTTAGAGATGTAAAATTGGTATTTAGAATCCCCTTTAAAAATAAAGAAACGCATACTTTTTGTTTTCGGAAAATCCCAGTAGGAGTGGTGAAAAGGGGTGAAAAACGGGCTGAATGCCTTTCATGAGGTTACTTATATCTCAGAAACTGAAGATAATACAGACCTGAAAATTGGTATTTGGGATCTCTTTTAAAAATAAAGAAACATGTATTTTTTGGTGAAATCCAATTAATGGGGGGTGAAAAGGGAGGGAGAATTTTTAAAGTGAGTGTATCTATATCTCAAAATTTCAGAAGTTTACAGATGTAAAATTGGTATTTAGAATCTCCTTTAAAAATAAAGAAATGCATGTTTTTTGTTTTCAGAAAATCCCAATAGGATGGGTGAAAAGGGGTGAAAAAGGGATTGAATGCCTTTAATGAGGATACTTATATCTCAGAAACTGAAGATAATACAGACCTGAAAATTGGTATTTGGGATCTCTTTTAAAAATAAAGAAACATGTATTTTTTGGTGAAATCCAGTTAATGGGGGGTGAAAAGGGGAGGGAGAATTTTTAAAGTGAGTGTATCTATATCTCAAAATTTCAGAAGTTTACAGATGTAAAAATTGGTATTTAGAATCTCCTTTAAAAATATAGAAATGCGTATTTGTTTTCGGAAAGTCCCAATAGGAGGGGTGAAAAGGGGTGAAAAAGGGATTGAATGTCTTTAATGAGGAGACTTATATCTCAGAAACTGAAGATATTACAGACCTGAAAATTGGTATTTGGGATCTCTTTTAAAAATAAAGAAACATGTATTCTTTTGAAAAATCCAATTAATGGGGGGTAAAAAGGGGGCAAATTTTTAAAATGAGTGTATCTATATCTCAAAATTTTAGAAGTTTAGAGATGTAAAATTGGTATTTAGAATCTCCTTTAAAAATAAAGAAACACGTACTTTTTGTTTTCGGAAAATCCCAGTAGGAGGGGTGAAATGGGGTGAAGAAGGGGTTGAATGCCTTTAATGAGGATACTTATATCTCAGAAACTGAAGATAATACAGACCTGAAAATTGGTATTTGGGATCTCTTTTAAAAATAAAGAAACATGTATTTTTTGGTGAAATCCAATTAATGGGGGGGTGGAAAGGGGGGGGATAATTTTTAAAGTGAGTGTATCTATATCTCAAAATTTCAGAAGTTTACAGATGTAAAATTGGTATTTAGAATCTCCTTTAAAAATAAAGAAATGCATGTTTTTTGTTTTCAGAAAATCCCAATAGGATGGGTAAAAAGGGGTGAAAAAGGGATTGAATGCCTTTAATGAGGAGACTTATATCTCAGAAACTGAAGATATTACAGACCTGAAAATTGGTATTTGGGATCTCTTTTAAAAATAAAGAAACTTGTATTCTTTTGAAAAATCCAATTAATGGGGGGTAAAAAGGGGGCAAATTTTTAAAATGAGTGTATCTATATCTCAAAATTTTAGAAGTTTAGAGATGTAAAATTGGTATTTAGAATCTCCTTTAAAAATAAAGAAACACGTACTTTTTGTTTTCGGAAAATCCCAGTAGGAGGGGTGAAATGGGGTGAAGAAGGGGTTGAATGCCTTTAATGAGGATACTTATATCTCAGAAACTGAAGATAATACAGACCTGAAAATTGGTATTTGGGATCTCTTTTAAAAATAAAGAAACATGTATTTTTTGGTGAAATCCAATTAATGGGGGGTGGAAAGGGGGGGGGATAATTTTTAAAGTGAGTGTATCTATATCTCAAAATTTCAGAAGTTTACAGATGTAAAATTGGTATTTAGAATCTCCTTTAAAAATAAAGAAATGCATGTTTTTTGTTTTCAGAAAATCCCAATAGGATGGGTAAAAAGGGGTGAAAAAGGGATTGAATGCCTTTAATGAGGAGACTTATATCTCAGAAACTGAAGATATTACAGACCTGAAAATTGGTATTTGGGATCTCTTTTAAAAATAAAGAAACTTGTATTCTTTTGAAAAATCCAATTAATGGGGGGTAAAAAGGGGGCAAATTTTTAAAATGAGTGTATCTATATCTCAAAATTTTAGAAGTTTAGAGATGTAAAATTGGTATTTAGAATCTCCTTTAAAAATAAAGAAACACGTACTTTTTGTTTTCGGAAAATCCCAGTAGGAGGGGTGAAATGGGGTGAAGAAGGGGTTGAATGCCTTTAATGAGGATACTTATATCTCAGAAACTGAAGATAATACAGACCTGAAAATTGGTATTTGGGATCTCTTTTAAAAATAAAGAAACATGTATTTTTTGGTGAAATCCAATTAATGGGGGGGGGGGGGGGTGGAAAGGGGGGGGAGAATTTTTAAAGGGAGTGTATCTATATCTCAAAATTTCAGAAGTTTACAGATGTAAAATTGGTATTTAGAATCTCCTTTAAAAATAAAGAAATGCATGTTTTTTGTTTTCAGAAAATCCCAATAGGATGGGTAAAAAGGGGTGAAAAAGGGATTGAATGCCTTTAATGAGGAGACTTATATCTCAGAAACTGAAGATATTACAGACCTAAAAATTGGTATTTGGGATCTCTTTTAAAATAAAGAAACATGTATTCTTTTGAAAAATCCAATTAATGGGGGGTAAAAGGGCGCGAATTTTTAAAATGAGTGTATCTATATCTGAACATTTTTAGAAGTTTACAAATGTAAAATTGGTATTTAGAATCTCCTTTAAAAATAAAGAAACACGTACATTAGTTTTCGGAAAATCCCAGTAGGAGGGGGGAAATGGGGTGAAAAAGGGGTTGAATGCCTTTAATGAGGATACTTATATCTCAGAAACTGAAGATAATACAGACCTGAAATTGGTATTTGGGATCTCTTTTAAAAATAAAGAAACATGTATTTTTTTGGGAAATCCAATTAATGGGGGGTGAAAAGGGAGGGAGAATTTTTAAAGTGAGTGTATCTATATCTCAAAATTTCAGAAGTTTACAGATGTAAAATTGGTATTTAGAATCTCCTTTAAAAATAAAGAAATGCATGTTTTTTGTTTTCAGAAAATCCCAATAGGATGGGTGAAAAGGGGTGAAAAAGGGATTGAATGCCTTTAATGAGGATACTTATATCTCAGAAACTGAAGATAATACAGACCTGAAAATTGGTATTTGGGATCTCTTTTAAAAATAAAGAAACCTGTATTTTTTGGGAAATCCAATTAATGGAGGGTAAAAAGGGGGGGGGGGGGCGAATTTTTAAACTGAGTGTATCTATATCTCAGAACTTTAGAAGTTTACAGATGTAAAATTGGTATTTAGAATCTCCTTTAAAAACTGAAGATATTACTAACCTGAAAATTGGTATTTGGGATCTACTTTGAAAATAAAGAAACACATATTGATTTTGTTTTTGGAAAATCCAATTAATGGGGCTTAAACAGGAGTGACAAATCGGGGTGAAGTTTTAGAAAGACTATATCTACAGTATATCTCAGAAAGGTAAAATGTTACAGATGTAAAAATTGGTATTTGGAATCTCCTGTAAAAGTAAAGAAATGTAGGTGATTTGTATTTGGAAACTCCACTTAAGGGGAACTAAAAAGGGGGTGAAATTTTAAAATGTGCATTTATACAGTATACATTTATACAAAAACTTAACATGTTACCGAAGTGAAAATAGTATTTTTGTCTCTATTAAAAGAAACATGTATTTTTTGTTTTCTGAAAAACCACTTGGGTGGAGGGGTAAAAGTGACTGAAAATGGGGTTGAATTCTTGTAATTAGAATACTGATATCTCAAAAGCTGAAGATGTTACTGATGGGATATTTGGTATTTGGAATCTCCTTTAAAAATAAAAGAATGCATATTTTTTGTTTTCGGAAATCCACCTAAATGGTGGGGGGAATTTGAAAAATTAGTTTAATTATTTGTATAAGGATACCATTATCTCAAAAATGAAAGATTTTGCAGGTGTGAAAATTGGTATTTGGAATTTGCTTTAAAATTAAAGAAACACGTATTCTCAGAAAATCCAATGGAGGGCGGGGGTGAGGTGAAAGAACTGAAAAATTAATTGAATTAATTGTATGAGAACACTTACTTCTAAAAAGCTAAAGTTGTTACAGATGTAAAAATTGGTATTTTGATCTCCTTTAAAACCAAAGAAAAGAGCATTTTTGGGGGGAAATAATCTTGGGGAGCGGGGCTGAAAAGGAGTTGAATTCCTGTTATCAAGGCAAGTCAAGTCAAAGATACCCGTCTCCCTTAATCTCGAAAACCATAGATTAGGGAGAGGGTATTATTTATTGTAACCGTTTCATAATTTGTGATACATGCAGTATACAAAATTAGAAGGAGTAACTTGAGATAACTATTGTGAATTGTATTAATAATTGGTACATACGATGAATATACATATCAAGCAGATGATTAGAGACTGAACAGAGAAAGAATAATGTAACCTGAATGTAGGCGTTACGTTAATATATGACATTTTGAAAGAAAGACCGAAACATCTATGCGTAGTAATATCTTTTCAGATATAAACAAGACCTCAAAAAATTTCAATATTGCCTTTGCAGGATATTAAGAAAAGGGATAAAGCGAAAATTATTATTCAGCAATACAGCAAACTAATAGAACTACTGCAACAAGGTAGTTCCATACTAACTTAAGCCTATGTACCTAATGGCTCTAGACTTTAACGGAGTTATATTGTCTAGGTTACCTTAGGTACAATTCGATTCTTGGCTGACATGTATCACATCCTTTCCTTCCCTTAGTTTCCTGCTCCACATTCCCCTAATAATGTTAAATAGTTTTGCGATTCTACCCAGGTGCATCCATTCTCTGTTCAATAACTTTACAATTGTATACAACTGATTTTCGTTCTCAATTTTCTTTACATCCTTCTCATCTATAAATTTTCCTCATATTTTCTTAGTCATTGAACAATCTTTTATAAGGCGTGCCCATCCCAATTCTTCAGAACATAGTAAACATTTATTTTCATCTCTGTTTTGTCTGTATGCTTTATTTTTTTGTATCCCCATTAACCACCATATTATACCCCTCGTTCCCTTTTTTTGTTATAATCTCTACATTCATCCTCATTCTCCCACTTACATTACAAAATTCTTCTAATGACCTTTTGCTTCTACCTCAATGTCTTGTTTTTCAATATCCTTAATTCTTAAAACTATTTTTTTTTTACATATTCTCACCTTCTCTATACAGTCTCTTTTCCAATAATATCCCATTCCTATCGTTTCCAAAATATTCCGTACCCCATCCACCCAGTAACCTTGGTTCTGATGTTTCATTTGGTGTTGATATGCTATCTGTAAAGCTTCACCCCCTTCTTGCAGCTTCATTCTCAGCCAATACTTTATTATCCTTTTGATAATATCCACTCGCAGACTTATATCTTTGCACATCATTCTCACTCCACAGTTAGCTGTACAACTGGGTAGACCCATCATTATTTTACCAAATCTACTCATAATTGTATCAAGTGAATCAACCCTCCCTTCAACTCCCCAAATTTCCGCACCATACAACACTCTAGATTTAACTACTGCATTAAAGACATTTTTATACACTCTGTAGTCTGTGTTGGGTATCTTCTTCTCCAGTATGCTAATGCACTCATACCTTTTAGTTTTGATCTTTTTATTTGCTCTGTCCATTTCCCATTTCCACTTAATATCAGGCCCAAGTATTCCACTTTCTTGACCACTTCTAACCTCGTCTCGCCCATCCACCATTTTTCATTTTTTGTCAATTTATATCCTTTTTTGCACACCATTACCTTGGTTTTCTTTGCATTAATTTTTAAATTCCACTCTTGACAGTACTTTACCACTACATTTATACTACTCTACATACTACTGGGTGTCAAAGTGAGCAGAAGGATGTCGTCAGCAAAAATGAGGCCCGGAATATCCTGGTTCTCAAGACTTGGGTAAACCCCTGCCTCAAAACCTTTCAATTGAAAGATATCATTTATAAAGAGTAGGAACAGTTCTGGTGACAACTTACAACCCTGTTTCAACCCTATTTTAGAGAATATTTCCCCAAATACTGCTCCCTCCTTAGTTTTAATTGCGCATTTCACTTCTGAATATATGTTTTCAACCGCTCTTATCATCTTCTGGGACACCCCTATCCTTCTCATCTTGGCTACGACCGCCCCTCTGCTCACAGAATCTAATGCTTTCTCCAAGTCAATAGCAGTAATGTGCACTTTTCCACCTTTCTTTTTTACATACTTATCTATTATTGTTTTCACTACAAAAATATTATCTGTTGTCCTCATCATTTCTCTAAAGCCTGATTGCAGCCTCTCTAAGATCGATTCCCCCTCTGCCCACTTCATTAACCGTTTGGCTAACACACCTGTGTATATTTTACTTAATGTATCTAGCAACGTTATACCCCTGTAGTTATTTGGGTTATATTTATCTCCTTTCTTCTAATAGATTGGGCAGATCACTCCCTCTTGCCAAGATTTTGGAAACTCACCTCCTTCAAATATTCTGTTAAATAGTTTCACCATACTTTCTAGGATATCCTTATTCTGCGCCAGCTGCTTCCAAAATTCGTTAGTGATGCCCGATATCGCTCCTGATTTGCCTTTCTTGGCTTTCCCTAGGACCTCCCTTATTTCTTCTTTCGATATTTCCTTGTCTAATGCAGGCACAGTACACCCTAGCCCTACCGATATTCTGTTTTCGTTTATTCTCGGTCTCCACCTACCTTCAACCTCTAGTAGTTTCTTATAGTGCTCCACCCAGATAGCCTGACTTATTTCAGTCTGTCGCGACAGCTTCCGCATTCCACAAATCCTCCTAATTGTACTCCATACTTTCCTACTATCGTTCCGTTTTGCATTACTATTTAATTCAGCAACTCTCTGCTCCTGCCATACGGACTTAGTTTCATATAATAATTCCCTATATTCTCTTCTCAATTTACAGAATTCCATCCTATGGTTCTCTCCCTCATGCTTTCTATACTCCTTCAATGCTTTCAGCACTTCATATTTTTTATGCCTGCATTCATCATTGTACCAGCCTTTTCCTATTATGTTCTGCCCCTCCTTTATCCTCATCTTCTCCCCTGCCATCTTTACAGAGTTTTCTATTATTTTAACTGCTGTACTCGTTTGGTTAATCTCAATCATTGAATCTATTCCAGCTTTCACTATCTGGCCCTTTCTCCCTCATAATAGTTCATAAACTCATTTTTTAGCTCCTCTCTCAACCTAACGTTTCTTTGAATTTTATCATATTGCTTGTTAATGTCCTACCCTCTCCATCCTTTACTTTGACAATAATTGGAAGATGATGTGACTCACCCCATTCCTTAACCTTCATGCATTTAATCACAGGCAACACATTCCTGGAGCATAGCACCAAGTCTATGCTACTACCCCCTGTTTCCATTATGTATGTCAGGTTCCCTAATTCGTCGCCACGCCACCATCCATTCAAAATATATAGTTCTATCATACCACATAGCTCTAGCAACTTTTTTCTATTTTTATTACAACCCTTATCCTGGCTCACTCTCTTATGTACATAAACTTCTTCTGCCTCCTTGTCATACACCGGCTTCTGGTCTGCAACCCTCGCATTGAAGTCCCCCATTATTAGAATGCCTGCATCCTCAAAAATATTTTGCATTCTATTAATTTCTAATGCCAACTCATCAAAGAAGTCCATTTTCGCAAATGGCGAGGCTTCAGGAGGGTTGTAGACAAAACCAATACATAAATCTGGCTCATTCTCATCATACATCTTTATTTTGACCCACATCATTTCCTCCATTTCTGATTCTATTTGGACTATTCTAGCTTTCAAATCCTCTCTAACCATCACCATTATCCCACCCAGATATCTGCCCCTGCCGGTTCTTCTATCTTTTGCCTTATAGTAGACCGTGAACTCTTCTATTTCTACATTACTATTCGGTGGAATCCAGGTTTCCACACATGCGAGGATATGCAAGCTACGTAACAACTCTTTAAAAGATTCATTCTGTAACTTACTTCTAAGGCCTTCAATATTGATACACCCTACTATTATCTCTAGTTATTTCTTTCTCCCCTGCCCCTCACTCTGACTGTTCTTCTTAGACCTCGTAATCCATGTAACACCCAGTTCATCAGAGTTCTCATCTAGAGTATTAACACATTCTCTATCGAGGCCACCCTCGTTTAAATTACCTTTTCTGTGCCAGAAGTCCTTGAGACTCACTCGTCTGCGTTTCGGTGTTGTGTCTCTCATAGAGTCAGCACTCAGCTGTCGCTGAAGGTCACCTGGACTGCTCTCGCTATTCGCTGTCTCTGCATCTGCTTCTTCCTCTCTCTGTCCTTGTCGCTCCACTATCTGGTCGTCACTCGCTGCTCCACATTTAGCTGGTCTCAGCTGCCTCGTGCATTCACCTTCCTCCTCGGCCAACGTACTCACTGTGTTGTAGCTGCTCTATACCCCATTTTCTGGTCCACTTGCCATCACCCACCACTAATTTATTATGCCTTATGTAGGCCATTAGTCCTGCCCGTCTAGCTTTTCCTGGGTGGAACTGTAGCATTTTCTGGTTCCTGAAGGCTTCTTTCTCCATCTCTTGTTTGACCCATAAGTTTTTACCTTTCAACCAGCTTGTATTGTGCAGAATCTTCTTCACTAGTAGGGTTGATACGAACCTCACTCTCACTGGTCTCTTGCCTTTTGCTTTCCCCATTCTCTGTAACTCATCTATATCGGCCTCCCTGCAGCTAATCTTCAACCTCTCGTTAATTAGCTCCAACACTTTGTATACCAAGTCTTCTTTAGTGTTCTCGGGTAGCCCATATATAAAAATACTTTTCTTTCGGGTTTCCTCCTGTCGCTTTTTCTCCTGCCATCTCATTTCTTTTATCTCTTCCTCCATTCTTCTCACCTTATCCCTCAAACTTGATATTTCTTTATTATTTTGGGCCACCATTTCTGTGACCTTGCATATCTCCTCTTTTACTATCTCTCGTAGTTCACTAGATTGCTCTCGTAGTAACTCTCTAATTTGTTCAGCTTGGGCTTGAGCTTGAGCCTTACCGATTTCCCTTATCTTCTCCATCTCTTCCCAACCAACCGTATTATCATGATCAGGTCCGGGTTTAATCTCGACCCCTCCAATGACCAACAACACTGCCATCACTGATGCAGCCATCAAAATTGAAATCAAACTCACCTGCTGTCCGGCTCTGCAACCCATGTTGCGACTCGTGGGCCTGCCTCTACCGTGCCAACGACCTATCGTCGCTCGATACAATTCTATTGAAATCCCCATGTCAGCACTCACTCACTCAACAACCTTCCTCTTCGCTTGCACGATTACAACTGCGAATTCCTGTTATGAGGACACATATCTCAAAAACTGAAGATGTTATAGTTGTGATAATTGTATTTAGAAGATCCTTTACTATTAAAGAAGCAAGTATTTTTTTGCCGGAAAATTCACTTAACCGTGTGGGGGGCGGGGGGGGAGAGGAGGAGGAAGTGTGTGAAACAAAGTGAAAAAATGTGAATTCTTTTTATGCAGTTACATATCTTAGAACTGAAGGCAACAGACGTGAACATTGGTATTTGGAATCTCCTTTAAACATAAAGAAACACGCTTTCTTTTTGAGGGGAGCAGGGGTTGGGGTAAATCAACTTAACGGCGGTGGGGGGAAAAAGGAGTAGAGACCAATTGATTTTACTGTTCATAATGTACTTATTCTGATCATAAACTTATCATTTTTAATTTTTCCTCGGTTTGTTCCCAAGAGCCATCTTTTCCTTTAGAGAACAAAGTTAGATTTCAGTAGATTCTCCTGGCATATAAATAAATATTTAAACACATTTCAAATAAACGATAGGAATGACATTGACCGTGCAATTGTTCACCTCTATAATAAGGTCAATAATGAACGGAAGTATATCATTCGTGTCGCCAGAAATCTCGCGCACTTGCCTATGCACGACGATGGTGCTGGTCACATTTTCCGCAATGACAATGGCAGCAGATGTAATTTACCACCAAGTAGCAGTCTTGCATCTTGCTGTGGGGTCTAGAACATCAATAATAATAATAATAATAATAATAATAATAATAATAATAATAATAATGTTCTGGACCATCGTCCAAATGTGCGGACCGTGCTAGAGACGGGTCCTGGCCGGGCAATGACTACAATTGCAGTCCGGCCGCGTGTTCAGTACCACCAAGGCACCCAAGACGACACCACGCTGGATCTCCTCAAGGATTTGAACCATATTAAAAATGCTTATAGGAAAAGATGGCGAAGATTTAGGGACCCAACTGCCCGGACAGAATACCTGGACCTAGCCTGGGAAGTACGAAATCGATTGCTGGAAAGAAAGACTGAAAAATGGAAGGAACTTTGCTGTAATCTCTCAGAAAACGAGTCAGATCACGAATTTTGGCGGATTCTCTCAGAAAACGAGTCAGATCGCGAATTTCGCTGGATTATATATAAAACGTTAAGCATTCAATTATAAAGTTCATTATAATGCCATAGCAAAGCACGGGTATCTTGCTAGTAATCAGTAAAACAACTAATGCAAGCATGTAAGAGATAGAAGCGATAGCAGAAAAGCACTTTGGGCAAATCCTTCTTGTATTTTGTTACAAAATACACATGTACGAATTATATGATAATTAATAATATAGCTCAATGCCCTAGAAAATTTAGACACCTACAAACATAAGTATTGATTTTAACAGTCAGTCACAATTCAAACCAGCTCACTAGCGTATTATTCAATGATCCATCACTGTTTGATCTGCAGAGAACTAGTAGACACAGACAGTGAAATCTGTCAGTAGATAGATAAGGGTCGAAAAGCTTGAAGATAAGGAAATTGGACTATGATAAGTGAAACATTCCAAAAAAATAGACTGTCAGCTTTGGGATATTGAAAGAGAATGGATGACATACAAGTATTTTGTAATAAAAATGGCAAGGGAATATCCTAGAAAAGAAGAATGGAAATATGGGAAAAGGTATAGACCACGGTAGAACGATGCTCTCAGGGGAGTTTGTAAATTAAAAAGAACTGAGGTAGACAGGGAACACTACACAGAGGAAAGAAGTAGAACTAAACAAATAATAGCCGAGTACAAAAGAAAGTCAAGGAAGGATAATCTAGCAAGGCTAGAGCAGGCAATAGGAAAATCTTTCCAGAGTATTTTAGAGAGAAGAATGGATAGGATGTTGGATAAATCAAGCAGACTGATCATAGATCCAAGGGAATCACTGGATAAATGAAAGAATTATCTCAAATATCTGCTCAATATGAAAGAAAATATTATTATGTATTTTTGAACGACAGAATCCACAAGAGGGAGAATGGCAATGAAATCATTCTCAAGGAAGTGGAGCAGATGGTAAGTAAACAGCTGAAATAAAATGAATTCAAATGAGGTTTGGAGAAATTTAGTGAGAGAAAGAAATTAAATGGTTTCATAGAAGTTATAGGATAGGATGAAAGTAGTAATTGCACCAGTTTCCTAGAAAGGGAACTGGAAGGATTGCCATTACTATCTTGGTATTTTACAAACAAAAATCAATGTACTAGACAAGGTGTTTTAGAAATTAAGGTCCAAGAAGTGGTGGAGAATAAGTTGTATGAAAGCCAGTGAGGTTTCACACTATACAGTGGCTGTCAGAGTTAGATTTTCTCTATGTACCAAGTAACTAAAAAATTTTATAATTGGTTTTGCCTATATCTTGTAGATCTAGAAATGGTGTATAACGAAGTACCATACCTAAGAAAAAGATACTGGTCATATTGAAGGATCAGGGTAGGTTATCACACACACTCAAAAGTATGCAGAGAATGTTGATGGCGGATCTTGGTTCAAAGTGGCTGCAGAAACAAGACTTTAAAATATTCATTCTCATTGTTCGTTATTTTTGTGGATCATTTACTGAAAGGTATAATTCTGCAGAGTGAGATACAATTGGGAGGAACGGGGGGCGGGGATGTTCTGTAGATTGGGGTAACACCAATATAGTGATGTAACACCAATCGTTTGCATTATTTTTCAAAAATTTAATTCCACTAAACACACCTGGTTTTTATCTGGTCCAGCATAGGCATTCTACAAAGGTAAAGGACTCGTTGATAACAATGAATAACGACTGCACGCGTTTATCATTATTTAATGAAAATAAGAAATCCAATAGTGAAAGACAGAAATCTGTATTATTAAAGTTACAAGAATAATTTCTTTTGCACAACAAGACTTGCTGCATTCAGAAGGTAGTAGATGCAAACGTTGATAAGGAAACACAAAATTTACATGGCATATATCCTACATGTTGAACATTTGCAGTTATTACTAGCAAGCAGTATTCCCACACTTTGCTCTTCATCCTTTCTCATTTTTGTAATTATTCCTTTATTTCAAGATTTGCTTTCACCCTCTCTTTGGACTCATGTTCCATGTTCGCAAGAAATGTCTTAGTGACTGCGAATGTGAATCAGTTGGACCAAATGTGATGCATCTGCTCAGACTGTCTAGCGCTAAGCAGTCAGTCAGGTCACGCTCACTAGCGGAGTAGGACTGAACTAAACGACCACATTCGTTTGACCGACCGTAAACGGAGAATGCAGACCTTTAGGTGATGACACTATCTTAGCTCCAATTAAAATGTTTCTTGTTCCATCGTATGTGCATTCAAAGTAAACAGCAAGGTTATTAGATGAATCAGGTATGAATGTTGTAGAAGAAATAAATAAAAATATTTTATCTTATGTTACCTAAATTTTCCTTTGCAGTTTGCACAGAAATTTGTTGTTTGAATGCTTCAGTTTCACTAACATTGGTTAATACTTCTGAGTTGTTCCTCTCAATAAGATTCCCAAAAAGTTTTTATATATCACAGACCATCTGCTCTAAAGGCAGATTCTGCACTAACCAAGAGTTCTCCCATATAGTTATGTTTTAAGCTCATATTTGGAAACTCTCTGCCCACAGACACTTGGATATCTGCTGCTCCTCTAAACTTTTATATAGCAATAAAAATATTGGTAACTTATATACTGCATGAATATGGACTCATTTTTATAGCAATTTATAGCATTTTTATAGCAATAAAAATATTGGTAACTCATATACTGCATGAATATGGACTCATTTTTATAGGTTTTGAAGCTTAAACTGTAATTCTTCTTGATCACTAAGCTACAAAGTCATTAATGATATCTTCAAAAGAAATCCATCAGGCAAGGTTGGACTTGATGATGACATGTAATTTCTTTTATAATTTAATGCAGTGTTTAGTTCTTCATGGATTTTGATCCTGACTGTCTGTTTCTCTCACTTTGACAATAACTGTCTTTAAATCTCTCATTCATGATTGTGCTAATGATAACAACACAAATAACCAAACCTAAATTTACCCATTGCTCTCCTAATAATTATTTTTATGAGTACCGGTATAGGAAGATATCATAGCAGTAAAATGATTTATTATTTACATATTTTATGCCCACATTGGAGCACTTAAATCAAACCATATACATCTAAATATTCAAAGAATTAACTGGGAACTTAGCTTTCACCATCTTCCCCCTTTCCAAAAAATCTTCATTCTTTCCAACCTGGGTGCTCGTTCTTCATCACTTTCATTGCAAAGTTTTTGGTTTATATATATGTTTGTTCTTCAGAATCTTTTTCTCTTCTCTATTTGCAATTTATTGCATTCAGTTATTTTTTGTTTTGGTGGAAAATATTAAAATTAATATTATTAATAAAATACTTTTTTCGGCTTATCGCAGTTATTTCTGGGGTCGTTGGAGCCACCCAGGCTCGTTTTGGTTTTGACCGGGGATTCAAGACCGGATGCTTTTCCTAACGTCACGTGATTTGCGAGATGAAAATCTCAACCCAGATTGACCGGGATTCGAACCTCAGCCTTCCGCATTGGAAGTCGGCAGTTAAGCCACTGAGCTAATCATGCCTCCAATTATTATTAACACAATTACTTCACAGAAAGTAAGCCTTTAAGAAAACCAATGACTTTTTTCACTTGAATGGAATGATACCAACATTTGCAAGAAAAAAGATATTACTCCATTACGTATTTTTTAGTTGTTATTTCAGTCATCAGTCCATAGACTGGTTTGATGCGGCTTTGAATGCCACCCTATCCTGTCCTAACCTTTTCATTTCTACATAAGTGCTCTATCCTGCATCTACTCTAATCTGTTTGTCATATTCATACCATGAACTACCTCTGCTGTTCTTACTGCCTACACTTGCCATAAAACCAACTGAACAAGTCCTGGTGGTGGTGGTGGTGGTGGTGGTGGTGATTATTATTTTAAGAGGAAGTAGGCCTACAACTGGGCAACCATCCTCTATATAACACTAATCAGAGAGAAAGAATGGAAGGGGTCCGACACTTCGGAAAAAGAAGGTATTGGCCAAAGAAAGACAAGGGCCACGAAGGGCGTGAAAATGTAAGACTCCCTCGCCCTCGCAAACCTAATAGTGTCGGGTTCGGAAAAGAACAAGAGTTGACAAAGGGAGGCCGGGTAGGATAGATGAAAGTGAGGAGCCTGGCACAAGTAAGTGGAAGCAATGTCAGGACTCAACTGAGGGCCCCATGGTCGCCAACCCACGCTCCAAAGTTCAGAGCCCCTGGGGCCCCTTTTAGATGCCTCTTAGATATTTATTATTATTATTTATTATTTGTTATTCTACCGCCCCCACCCACAGGGTATCGTACGATGTGTCCTATCATTCTATCACTTCTTCTGGTCAAACTTTGCCAAATCATTCTTCTCTCACCAATTCAGTTCAGAATCTCTTAATCTGTGATTCAGCATTCTTCTGTAATGCCAGATTTTCAAAGCTTTTATTCTCTTTCTTTCTGAGCTAGTTATAGTTCATGTTTCACTCCCATACAATGCAATGTTCTAATTGAAAGTCTTTGAAAATATCTCTCTAATTCCTATATCAATGTTCGAAGTGAGCAAAATGTTTTTCTTTTTTTTTTAAGGAAGGCCTTTCTTGCTTGTGTTAGTCTGCATTTTATGTCCTCCTTAATTCTACCATCATTAGTTACTCTCCTACACAAGTAACAATATTCATCTACTACCTGTAAGACTTCATTTCCTAATCTAATATTTCCTGCATTGTCTGTCTTCATTTGACTGCACTCCATTACTTTTGTTTTGGATTTATTCATTTTCATCTTGTACTGCTTCTCCAAGACTGTGTTCATACCATTCAGCAACTTCTCCAGATCTTCTGCAAACTCAGATAAAATAACAATATCATCAGCAGATCTCAGAGTTTTGATTTCCTCTCCTTAAATTGGGAGTCCCTTTACAAATTCCTCTTTTATGATGTGTTATAAAACAGGTACTGGATAGATCACTCTTGCAATTGAAGTATGCAGATACATTTCTGATAGCTTAAAATGGTAAGCCTACCCCAAATCTTCCTCAGAATCAACCTTCTTGTACTCTTAATTCCCCTGGCTTGGGGACTGGGTGCTTATGATGTCTTTGCAATTCAATTCATTCTCATTAGGTCACCAGATCTCTGCACATGGTTATGAGGGTGTTTAGGGGTTGTAGTAAGGATGTAAAGGAGAGTGCATATAAGTCTCTGGTAAGACCCCAACTAGAGTATGGTTCCAGTGTATGGGACCCTCACCAGGATTACCTGATTCAAGAACTGGAAAAAATCCAAAGAAAAGCAGCTCGATTTGTTCTGGGTGAATTCCGACAAAAGAGTACCGTTACAAAAATGTTGCAATGTTTGGATTGGGAAGAATTGAGAGAAAGAAGAAGAGCTGCTCGACTAAGTAGTATGTTCCAAGCTGTCAGCGGAGAGATAGCATGGAATGACATTAGTAGACGAATAAGTTTGAATGGCATTTATAAAAGTAGGAAAGATCACAATATGAAGATAAAGTTGGAATTCAAGAGGACAAACTGGGGAAAATATTCATTTATAGGAAGGGGATTTAGGGATTGGAATAACTTACCAAGGGAGATGTTCAATAAATTTCCAATTTCTTTGAAATCATTTAGCAAAAGGCTAGGAAAGCAACAGATAGGGAATCTGCCACCTGGGCGACTGCCCTAAATGCAGATCAGTATTGAATGATTGATTGATTGATTGATTGCTTGCTTGCTTGCTTGATTGATTGATTGATTGATTGATTGATTGATTGATTGATTGATTGATTGATTGACCACCAAACCTTTCCAGAGGCTATGTATTATTATTATTATTATTATTATTATTATTATTATTAAATTAAAATGTAAAATTTTATGTCATTACCAACGGTCGTATCCATCATTCACTGGTTTATTAGTTTCCACGGAGGATCAGTGGTGGTGTCTGACCCATAATCATAGGTTCGATTCCAAACAACCATGCGTTCCTCATCTTATATACTTCCTGGTTTCAAACTTCTGACTTAATTCTATAGATAACACAGTGCTGGTATTTCACTCCTGTCTACTTCTAAATCCTTATAGGAAGACAATGTAGGGCTGCAGTTATAGGAGAAATATAATTTTTTTTATAGGTACATCTGCTGAAATGAAATGCAATCTTACAGGTTTAGTGTTCACTTTAAATTGCTAAGGACTTTAATTTGGTAAACCCTAGACTACCATTTCCACTATCAGGTGTTGAGAATTGGCAGTGGCAGAGGCCAGGAAAGTAGCTTGTGAAATAGCCTTGATAATGCAGCTGGATATTCTGGTGGCTCAAAGTGCTTAGGGCTTGATGTTCACTAAACCAGCTATCAAAAAGGAGTGAACTAAGTGTTGTGGTAGCTCATATCTTGATCCCAGGATATGCCACTGTTGAATTATTCATATTGGAATTATTTATAGATACACCAGTCTTTAAATCTAGCTTAATGGTTTATTTTCCCCCCTAAAGTTTTTATATTTGCCAACTAGTGTTAATTCCAATCTACTGGACCTTATATATTACAGATAGATATTATAAATTTTATATGGATTTTACTGAGGAAATGTGACACTCATATTCTTTTCTTGTACATTATTAACTTTGTAACATTACTGATACCACTCTAGAGATTTAGGTTATGCTTTCATTGAGTTTCCTAAAACTTTTTATGTAGCAATTCCAGTAGGAGATTATACACATACCTTCATTCAAATGGAGGAGTAATCATTTTATATACTGTGACTGTAGTGATAGTTTTATATATATCATGCTGATTTTATGCTGCAAAATGAGTTTTTCATTGCATATGAATTTCATAACTGGAGCGCCCACCAATGATGCCGAACTCAGTGAAGGCTGTCTCAATCTGTTTGATGCGAAAGGATGGGTGAGCGAGCGAATTTTCGAATGTACTCCGACTTACCATCATGCCGCAAGTGAGCGTGATACCCCGACCACAGTAAGTGTTGGGCACAATGTCCCCGTACCCTACGCACAGGAAAGTTATGGCGATCAACCACATGGAGTTTAGCAAGTTGGCATGCTCCTCGTCGTGGTACCTAAAGCAGGGACAAAACAAAAAAGATCCCACCACGCTGTATGACTGTGTTGCAGGAGATTTGGAAGAGGAGAACGTGATTTACTGACACCAAGAGAGGAAACAACCGTCATGCCATGCAGCTAATCTAACACTAAACTAAATATATGCGTACGACACTTAGAGACACGTATAAGACAAGTAACAGACGAGAACACGACACTTAAGTTTCACACTAATGGGACTCAAGTCACATGGAACATAAGAGGAAGAAAGAGTAAAATTATATTTACAAGGCTTACATTTACATTAAATGAAATTATTATTGCATCATACAACTTTAAACTAATAGGTCAGTCCATATGCTAAGTGAGGGGTATATAATTTATTTACATGTGTATGGAGTTCAAGAGCTCCTCAGTTTATAGAGTGCATGTTTTGAAGATGAAACCTGCATGCCGGTACTCGCAGGCGCAGGACGATCACAAACAGATAGAAAGAGAAAAAGGCTTTTCTTCATTTGATATAATTAATTACTGAATGCAATATTGCTCATGTGTAATAATGAAAAGCAGGTGAATTTTGTGAATCCAACCACTCTGAAAATCAGATCTAACTTACATGATTTGCTAGCTAAAGTGGGAAATTAAAGAGTACGCATTGTGATACCATGATCATGAATTGTTGTGGTACACATACAATTTGTAGTAGAGATCATCAGCATTTAGGTGTAACTTGATATTAATTTTTCTTGTTACATTGAAAGTTTATGGCAGTTGAATAATATTTAATGTGAAACACTACAGGCACTATCTAGAATCATTACTAATCTCCAAATTATACTTTCCTCCACTGACTGGAAGTGGATATTTTTCTAAATGACTGATGCATTCTCCACATATTTAAAAGAGTGTTGAATAACTACTATTATTAATTCCAAGTTAGTATTTCTCAATGCGGTAGAAAGAGAAGTACACGTCAAGGAAAAAGTACAATAAAAACTGTTGGTATCACATATTTCCCTTCACACTGCAAACATTTATCTTAGAAAAGAAAGGTGTTTTTATATATTGCAAATATGTGTTTCAGTGCAGTGGATTGTGATAATTTCAAGAATGAAAGAGCTGATAAGATGCAAGATTGCCATGATAAAAGCATTTCCTACATGTGATAAAAGCAGTTCCTACTCTTACATTTAGTGAAAAAAAATTAAAACATCATTGGATAAAAGTAAAATTTTAAATATTTAACAACTACTTAAACTTGACCAGACTATTCAGACACTGGCAAATAGTACCTTGTAACGCAGCATGATGATTATTATAAATTAATATTAATCAGTGAATCAGAATGTACTACCTACAGTTGTTATACATGCA
The DNA here is from genome assembly GCF_040414725.1 of Anabrus simplex. NCBI lineage: Eukaryota > Metazoa > Arthropoda > Insecta > Orthoptera > Tettigoniidae > Anabrus > Anabrus simplex. The sequence goes on from NC_090265.1 coordinate 1,301,687,850, forward strand.
GAATGAGATACATTTTCGAATAGTAAGACCAATGGTTGTCGTTATTGAAATTGCTGATTACATTTCACATCACATATACAAACAATCACGAATTATTGCAGTACACATACATTTTGTAGTAGAGATCATCAGCACTTAGCTGTAACTTGGTACTAAATCATTTTTGTGGCCTTGAAAGTTGAAGGCATTTGACTAATATTTCTAATATTTCTAGGTGATCATAAGCAGCAAAAAACGTTTCAAGCTGATGTTGTTCCTAATGGGCACTTTATTGACTATAGAATTTTATTGAATGTACAGTATTTACTGGTGTAAAGGAAGCTAATGGAAAGAGAAAAGTATTTGGGGCATTTGTATGTTATATACCGATTTCTACTTTGTCAACCTGAGTTCCCAAATTATTTATCTGAACATTATTTAATTATGATATTTAATTTTCTGTACTCTTATATAGCTGAAATTTTATCCTCGCATAATCTATTTTCTTATATTTTATATAAAAGGTATGGATATTGGAAAGTACACATGTTTATTTTCTGATGAAAAAATTAAATGGAAGAATTCCCTTCCATTATGTCCTCATTTGAAGGAATGATGGATGAATATTTCAATTTGATTTTTCTGTACATTTTTCTTTAATATACTGTGTGAGTTCTTCTAAATCAAAGGTTATTGAGTGACTAGAAAATTATTTCTCTTTTGGGATTTTACTACATACTTCGACAACCATTGGACTCTGATGTAATTTTTGACTACGAATAAACAACAGTGCTAATAAATAAGCAATAGTGAATCGATAGGATGGTTCTGTTTAAGAATTTCGCATATTGCTCTGGAAACTGAGTATGTTTATTAAAGTATTCTAAGCACTAATCCTACAATGCGACTATTATAACTATGTCATTATGCTACTCTAGTGTGCTCTCAACAGAGTCTAACTTCTATGATGTTCTATTCGTAACTAGCTATATCGTGCAGTGGCTATAATACAGCTTGCTAAGTTTATGATAAGAGAGAACGCAGAAGTACTTACAGTTTAGATCAAATGAAAGTAACGTATTTCATTTAGCTGAGCTGCGATGAATGGCATTTTTTGTTATATCTTAAGAAAATTGGCACTATGTGGAAGGAATTTTAATGAAAGATTTCTAAATGTAAAAAAGTCATAAGCTATGATAAAACAGAATAATTGAAACTAAGAACATAAAGAAAACTTTGAAATGAAACTCATTTGAACTTTTTTATGACATAATAATCTAAGAAATATGTAACAATCTGCTTGACAAGAACCTGAGACAAAACAAAATATGATGTTGTACAAATAAAATAAGTTTTAAGTATCTTATGATGCATCATAGTTAAGCACTTTTGTACACTTTGTCTATAGAAATTTGAGATAAATAGAAAATGGTAACATTCGAACCAGATTGAAACGGGTAGAGTTTCAAAGTAGAGCTTAAGGGGAGTTTCTGCACTCATTTTAACTAAAATATTTGTTACATATTCCAAGCTAAAGTATGACACTTGGCAGAGGTACAGGGACATTAAAGTGGCTTAATAACTGTGTTACAATATTCTCAGCATAAGAAGACTCAAAAGCTCTGGATGTCATGGTGAAGTTATGAAACAAGAAGATTAACAATATGGCTGAACAACATTTATCATGCAAACATGGAATTGAGCACAGATTCATTATGTTATTTTTGCTTTCAATATAATACAGCGTATCATATTAAATTAACTGAAAATGTGTGAGTACTGTAATTAAGTGTATTTTTATCAATAATGTACAGCTTATTTTTAGATCTAAGTCAGTTTTTAATTTCTCATAAAAATGAAAAGAAAATGAAAATGAAACATCTGAACATTTTCTGCAAAGCAAAATGAATACAAATTTAATTTGACAATGATGTTCATGTGTGCTTCTAAACAGAAATAAAATACAGAATGAATATAAAATATTATGTGGTGGGCAGTAGAACTCAAAAGTATAAGTAATTCTAAGGAATATTGATTTGTTTCATGCAATATCTATTACCAGAAAAAATGATGTTAAGTTCAGTTCTATGATATTGTTTATGTATATTCCTGTTACTTAAGACAAATATGACACCGACTTTTTATAATGGCATGAGAACAAGATTTCATACACAGACACAACAAGCGGGCGCGAAGAAACGTCAACATTAAGGACAAATAGTGTGGGGGAGATAAGAACATACATTCAACACCACTTTCCATGACACCAAAGGAGTCCACCAATGCTGAGAGAACGAGTATACAAAAATACAGAACTGATATTCCAAAGCATTCAATCAAAGAAATGAACTTGGAGGCAAGCAATAAATAAATTATTTGAAATACTGCTTGTGAATTACAATAAGAAATATTGTAAGTTCATTTCCTGAAAAGATTGCCTTAACATGCAATGTTCCAATGGTTCTAAGTTAAGAAATTACTCACAGAGTCTTGTGCCACAAATGTTGAAGCTGCATAACTGTCTTCATCAAATTTACTAAGAAATGAATAAACTATATCAGTATAAGAGGAAACCAGTGGATAATCTGAAGAAAATATTGAGTTCTTAAGAACTTTTGCTTTGTAAGGGAAGTGATTAATGATATAGTAATCCCAACTCATTTGGGCTGTACCCGGTAAAAATGGAGAAATATTTAGTCTGATGACTTCTGATGGCAGTTCTTAAATTTGATTATGGCAGTATTGAAATCAGGCCGGCTCTGTGGTGTAGGGGTAGTGTCCTTGCCTCTTACCCAGAGGCCCTGGGTTCAATTCCTGGCCAGGTCAGGAATTTTTACCTGCACCTGAGGGCTGGTTCGAGGTCCACTCAGCCTACGTGATTAGAATTGAGGAGCTATCTGACTGTGAGATAGCGACCCTGGTCTAGAAAGCCAAGAATAATGGCTGAGGGGATTTGTCATGCTGACCACACAACACCTCGTAATCTGCAGGCCTTCGGGCTGAGCAGCGATCGCTTGGTAGGCCAAGGCCCCTCAAGGGCTGTAGTGCCATGGGGTTTGGTTTGATTTGCTTTGAAATCAGACCATAATAAATATGAATTCTTGAAGGATTTCAAGTATTTAAGAGATAATGTGAATTTTCTCACCAAGTGGGTTAGTTATGTGGTTTGAGTCATGCAGCTTCCATTTGGAAGCAGTCCTGAAGATGATTTTCCATGGTTTCCCACTTTCAAAAAAGTGACAGTCTCTTCCATTCCATCTCCAACCCTGTACTATCTCATACAACGTAAAACAGGTGGGAAAAATCAAAATCTGAACAGCCAATGATTTACAAATTTTCCTTCATAAACTAAGGATATAATTTGATTCACTCTCATTATCTTAGGGTTGGCATCTTAGCCTTCCATATGGTTGGTTTTGACTTGACCCTTGGTTGTGACTTAAAACTGATTTGGGAACTTGAAGTGGGTTTTATTCAGCCTCCAACAACATAAGAGGACGACATTCCCACTCTTGACCATCACAGAAGTGTTTTTACAGTGATTTCTAGGCACAAGTCTAGATCAATGCCGGGATACCATCCAAAATATAGGATGGTTCTAGACTCAATTAACTACAGTTGCACCCACCCACACACATACAGACACCACCACAACGCAGGATCTCAAACCGACTTCTCACACAGAATACACAGGACTGGTGCATTATGTCTGCCTACAGGAAGCAAGATGATGAATAACAAGAAACATTATATGGCTTGTGTCAATTGCACCAGTTAATGAAGTAGCCTATTGTTAAAGTTCTTATAATATTTAGCTATAGCCTATAAGCTAATCAAATGTCATTCATTGATAGCCATTGTGCAATGACATAATGTACGGTAGGTATCAGAAAGAACAAGTTCCTATTTATATAGAATTTTAATTCAATATGAATCAGATGTGAAAAAACAACTGATAACCGTCATATAGAGACATTCAAACCAAACCAAACACATATTTAGTAGGTATTGTTAATTGACGATCTTCTCCTTTCAGTACCAGTATATAAAATATTTCAGATTCAGTTATTACTGATATAGGTTATCAGTACCAGTACCATAGCCAAATACATTCAGAAGAAAATATGACTTTTCCTCTTGCTAAATATCTCCAAATTTCAATAAGACTAGGCTCTATGTGGTGCCAAGGTCTGCTGTGTGAAGTTTGCCTTGCTTAGTGCTGCACTGGATGAAATCTGAATGGCAATGTGATTCCCACAACTTTTAATGTTAGTTAATGTTCACTAGAGTTGCTACCTTTCTCGATTGTCCCAAAGAAGCAGAATCAAGCTGGGTCTAAATACCTGAGTCAATACCAAAAGTAGCGTAACATTTCAGTAAACAACTGACAGTTTAAGAGACCGTATCGGTATTATAATTCAAAATCTGAAACTAGACCTGCCAAGACAACTACTGACCAGTAAAATGACCTATCCAACAAAATATATCAATGTGACATGAGACCGGTATAAGAATCTATTGCAATATTACTTAACATTCAGAACTAGGTTCGCTGCCTCTCATAACAGGAAGCTGTTCAAATATACTCATGATGCTGCATGAACTCAGTCCTAATACTTGCATCTTTAGACGAACTGAAAACCAAAACCGGTGCCTAGGGGTAAGAGAATGAGGCACTTCTCCTGTCTCTGGATGATGGGACAACTTTCAAACACCAGACCACAAAGTTACATAGGCCTACTGACACAAATTATTGAGTGGTCAGCCTAGAAAAAAGGAAAATCAAAATCTAAATAGATTTCCACTGCCGAATGCTAATGATGGAGCAACTTTACCAGATGGCAGTTATACTGGAACTCTGTTGCACGACCTATGAACGCACTTTTATTAATTTTGTCAGATAAACACAAAATATACCGGTACTGTTATTGCACGACATGGGGATGCCAAATGAACTTTTCTCCATACATAAAAAGTAACTCTACCTCCGCCGTGATCTTGAGAGTTCCGAAGTTCGATGCTCTGCCACTGATCTACTGATCTCTTAATAATTCGCTATAAGGGAATTTTATCCTTGCACTTTAGTAATTATGTACAGAAAGTGAATCTTGAGTCAATTTTTTATTGAAAAAACATATAAATATAAGTAGCCTAGGTCTTTATCGAAAATAACTAACGGTTCCGTAAATAATTATTTATTTAGTAAGGTCTAATAGCCTACCTATCACATAACTATACGATATGTTAGCAGAGAACAGTTTTCATTTTACCGATATTTTAAAACATTTCTATAAGTAGAACTATATATCATCATTTGAATTGTTTAGTTCAGAATACCTTCTAAACAAATACGGTAGCAGATAGAAGGTTATGATTTTGAACGCTTTTTCTTCTTATATATATACGGTACCGTACCGTATTTATTAAACGAATCAACGACTCCCCGCAATTATGGGTTACCACAATGGACAAACGCGATACAGAACTTTTTAGCTTATAGAAATATAGCGGTAATCTGTTTTTTTAAATTTTGGAGGTCCGAACAAATGAGATCTCAGAATGTGTACAGATCCACGTATGGTGGTAGTAACTATGCTTTCAATAGATGTTCATAGGCAGCTCGAACTTCTTCCAGAATTCCATGAACAAGGCAGATATTGTTCCAGGAGTACCAACTATTAGGCCAATAATCTCGTCTTCATTCAGCTGTTATTTGATTTTGTAGAACGGCATGGTTGGCGTGTAAATGTTCTGCTTCTCAAGGTGGACTTCATTATCAGTAGGCTGGCCGACATGGTGCTCGAATCGTTAACGAAGCCTTTCTTGTCATTATCTTTAGAGACAATTATGTTAATTCGCCTTGTACTCCCTGTCATAGAAAGTTTTTACTGCGGAGTTCTTTTGCAATCAATTATCTTATCTTGTAGTGACGTGAGTTTCTCACAATCAGTACCGGTACGGTACTTCGCCGTAGAGGCAAGAACCCAGTACGTGAGCCAGTGTTTCTTTCTCTTTGACGCATCTACGAAAGAGGTTTTCGTCCTGAGTTCTGCCCGGAATAGTTCGTAGCCTACTGCAGAAACATTTGATGTCATATTGTTTGCCTACCGCCCTTCACTAGAAGAAAGCCCTTGGTGTTGCCTAATCCAATTGTTGGGTGGAGTGTACGGTACACTTTATAGAGCTCTACATCGATTCCCTTCCGAGGCAACGAGCACTAAATTGTCATTACACGACTTCGTAGCTCTTGGGGAATATTTCTTGGATTTGGAAGGTCGCTGCTTTTATTGGAGAATCTGTTAATGTCTGTGATGTTGAGAGCCTGTAAACAATGCGTTGTTTCGGATGACAGATAACGAACCTTTAAAACGTGCTGTTGCTGACTCGGCGAAGAGCGTTGCATGCGCTTATTTGTTGCAGATGCACTTCCCAGGTTGCTTTGAAAAGTCCGAGGTCTTTGAATCTTAAAATCAAAATACAGAGCACTATCAGGTGTATCCGTAGGTAATTGCAAAATTCCCTTTAGGAAGCTCTTTTACATTTTGTCAGCGGGTTTCAGGAAGCTAACCGTTACCGGTACGGTACTTGTCTTATTTCAGCAGTCTGAAAAGCATATGCAAGAGTAGGACTGATTGCTTGTGTTCAAAACAATGAACTTTTGATCTGCCTTTAACAAAGGTGAGGCTGTAAGCATATATAACTTCTTATGCAAGATTTTAAAGAAGAGGTCGCATTAAGTCTGAGAATATCGTTAAAAGTAACACCAAGATATCGAATTTCTCTTTCATTAATTGTACTGATCTTAACATTTTCGTGAATATTGATCACTCCGTTTACGAGCTTTCCCTTCTCAATACATATGCCCACACATTTGTTGGCGTTTATCTGTAAACCGATTTCCTGGGACAACGTGATAGCAATGCGTGCCAACTCAAGAGTTACTTCCTTATTTTTGCCAACAATAACTGTTTCATCAACGAAAACCATAATACTAAGAGGGGTCAATTCTTCAGAAACTAATCTGCCATATTCTTGTAGTAGGTTTTTCTTCTGTTATCTCATCAAAAATTAAATCTGTGGTCAAGTTATACATTGCTGGCTATAATAGTGACCTTGCGTAAGACCTCTTGATGCTGATGATCATACTTGTTGTTTAAAGGGGCCTAACATCGAAGGTCATCGGCCCCCAGACTTCTTAACAAGAGAATTGGTTGCATTTCACCCTTAGTTGTTTCGATCGAGGGGTTAGGGGCGTGCAGCTGTGAGCTTGCATTCGGGAGATAGTGGGTTCGAACCCCACTGTCGTCAGCCCTGAAGATGGTTTTCTGTGGTTTCCCATTTTCACACCTTAATTGAGGTCACAGCTGCTCCCTTCCCATTCCTAGAACTTTCCTATCCTACCGTCGCCATCATACCTATCTGTGTCGGTGCGACGTAAAGCACATTGGAAAAAAGAAAAGAAAAGAAAGAAAGTTGTTTCGATCTGTGTTGTATTGTCAGTCTGTAGATTGATGATGAGTTCTTTCAGTTTAGATGGAAGTGGCTCAGCAGCTAGTGTTAGATTTAGATGCTGTTGTCCGATGTTGTCGAAAGCTTTTGATATGTCTAGGAAGATCGCGGTAACAACTTGCTCATCTGTCTTTGCTGTCTTGAGGAGTCCAGACATCCTGGCTGGTCGTTAAAGCCTCCTTGGTGTTTGCTGAAAGTTACAAAGGAACGCAATTGTTGATCTAATACCCCTGCAACAATACTGTAGTTGTAACTACCAAACAGATTGTTACTGGTCTCCAGATTGACAATTAATCAATATCGCCTTTCTTATGTATCAACACGGTTCTAGCTCGTTTTAGACACTGTTGAAAGCATTCGATTCGCAATGATTGCTACCTATGACTTCTCATACCGTGTTGTCCCTTATGACTCGTACTCAACACAGCTGGGACCAGGAGCGGTATCCACTGCAATTCGACGTGTTGCTACGAAAATTTCTTCTTTTGTGATTGTGGGACTGTGCGTTTCATGAGCTCTACACGGTCTACGTCACTGATTTTGGAGCAGTAATCTATACCTTTATTCGAATTTTCAATGGAACATAAATCAGAGTAATCAGAGTAAGTAGCAAATATTTTGGAAATATCGGTCTTGCAAGATTCAGATTGTAGATTCAGTACCCTACGTGCGGCTTTCTTTCTCTGCTTGTAGAAATGAAACTGAGTGAGCTGATAGTCATATTTACATTTTCTTCCTTGGCGTTCTCTCTTGGCCGTACGTTGGGGATTCGAGGACTTGCTGTAAGTTTTACATTGACGTTCGAGACGTTGTCTTCTCCTGGCTTCGTAAACTTTTTTAGCAGATTGTTTCGGAGCAGGTAAGAGATGGATAGAGTTACTGAGAAATTCCGACAACTCGCACGCGAAGGTATCGAACTCAGAATCGTATTCACTGGAGAACTGAGTGAATTTGTTCTTTCATTCCTTTAATTCTGATTGAAAAGTAATCTCCTCTTGAACAAGATATTGCTGTTCAATGGGAATGATACCATCTTCTGGTTGTTTGATTGAGACACGTGTTGACTGGAGTTGGTTAACAAGGTAGTTCGATGTATTTGTGAATGAGAGCGACTAATGTGAATATTTACATATTTTTCTCCTTGAAAAATATACACCCCAATGAGGGCATCGGGCTCTTGGTGTATAACAATATTATCTTCCGATCTGTTTTGTTCATCTTGTACATCTCCACTTTCCGTCTCAGAGTCCAAATATTTATATTTTGGTCTAAAATTTCTCCCTAACGAAGACAATATTTTCTTGGAGCCCGTGGATGTAGTATGTCGTTCCGTCGGGGCATCGGACTTATTCTGTTTCTCACTTAACCTATCGTTTTGCTTCTTCCACATATGGACAAATAAACCTTTCTGAGAAACTATTTTATCACAGTGAAGGCATTTATTTCTTGTCTCTAAATCGGTCTCCATTCTTTATGAGTACGGTGGCTAAGAAGAGTAGGTCTACCAAAGTTTAATGACGTGACAATTCACGGACTCTTCAAAACTGTCTGAGGATAATAAAATTCATTTCTCTGAGTTCATCTCTGGAAACATCACAAAAATTCATGCCATGAATCAATGCAATAGTCTTTCTTGTCATCCACTGTCACATTTCAGTCTTTTGAATTTGAAGAGCCAGCTTTTGTGATTATCGTATACATGTAGACCTATATCTTCCTTATATTTTTAGATAGATAGATATTTATTTCAATATTAATTCCAACGAGCCAAAGGCTCATACAGAGGAATTGTACAATGACGGATTCAATGGCGGATCTACAAACTCTGAATACTTACAATGATATAATCAGGTAACTTAAACAGTAAAAGTAGAGACATCAATACAGAAAGTGTAAAAAATTAAAATGAAATACCATTCTATAGTTCCTTAATTATACTAAGATACTTAAACTACTTAGTACTACAAGTGAGTAACAATGCAACAGGATTGCAGTTTGTTTTAACCCTTAATTAGTCGCTCACGGAGATTTCCTCCGGGCCGATTACGTTTTGCACGGTACTGAAATTCCCAGTTGAACTGTGGGTCTCCCCATCCCTATACCTTTCACCTTGTTCATTTGGACTCGTCCTGTCAGCATTTCGGCGTGATCGTGCATCCTGTGCGCGAGTGTGGGATCATTGTTTTGACGAGTGACATCGCCTGGAAGTTTCCTTCGTGTGCGATTAAATTACCTTATATTTTAGTGTATAATTTTGATTTTGGAGGTCGATGATCTTGTTGTTTTGTTCTTCTAAACTTATTTTAGAAAAATATTATTTCATATTTCATATGATGTGATCGTCGTAGGTAGTGGCGAGTCTCACGAATTTAATATCAAAGTGAATTTTAGCACCCTACCACTAAAGCCACCCTAAGAGAAAACAAATATAATTTTCAAGACTCAACTCTTGTAAACGTTCAATATTATGTAAGATAAAGCATGAAGGAACTATTTATCCTCTCTTCCCCATTCCTGACACTCACTATTACAAGTCCTCTTCGACACAGATTATCCCGAACTTGGAGTATTCGCAACATTCTTACTGGGCCTTTGCGTGTCCATTGCAGGACTGATGTACTAATGTGGAAGTATTAAAATGGGGAATATTCTGTGGGTCAAAATGTGCAGTTTCGCAATAAAATTTGGTTCCACTATATGTGAGAAGTTGAGATCATGGCATTGTGGCGTATCTTTATGAGAACTCATTGGAACGTTGCATATCAGTTGTTAGCACTACGCGAATTCACCCATTCATTTTGTAATACTGGAATTACGAATAAATGGACGTGGAGGATGCAAGTAAGACACTCGTGCATATGGTGGTGTAGCACAAGACTGAATCTCGATATAGTTCGCACTCACGGGATGATGTTCATGGTCTTTATTTTCCTTTCATAATTAATGAGTTGGTGCGAGATTAAATAAGAAAGCAACAGAGGATAAAGACGTATCAGTTAGCTTGTCTACTAGCTATATGAGCGATTCCCAAACATTCATTCTATTGTGGATCTCAGTTACTGAAATTTTCCCATTCATTTTGACAATATTTCGTAGTAAGTTATTATGTTAAAATTAGTGTACCTAGAGATAAAAAGATCCACAGGTGACAGCCTGGGAACCACTCCGTTAAGCACTAAGGCTACAACGTTACAAGATAGAAGCAGGGCTTGAAGTCGCTAAACTCCATCTGGTCTGATCGCCTTGCGCCGCTGGCCTGGCGTACAGGGCCGTAGCAACACAATGAAATATTACTGGCAAAGCAAGAATATTAGTTAAATTATATACAAGTGTTTACTTAGGAGATTATTTTACTGAGAAATATGAATTATTACATTATTCACTGAAACTTTACGAAGGTAAATTAAAAGTAAGTTTCCTTATTTACTTTGAAGAGAAAGGGGATACAATAAGCACATTAAAAGTGCATTGTTTTACATGAACACAATTTATGTCTTCATGTGTTTGACAGACTTAATGGTAATTATTATAATAAATTACCTACCATTAATCATCATGTAACAATTCCATGTCCTAGTGATGTGAAGATGTCATGATCTGGTATCCATTTTTTAAATTATCAAGGTAGAATATAGTTTAACCGTCGAGACAATAAGAGGAGGTTTTCTCAAAGCTTCTCAGGACTAAGGTTATTGCCTCTCTCTAATTGTCCTCTTAAACTCCAAAGTTGGATTTAATCGGGAGATGTTCTAGATTAATAACTTTGAAGTTCGTAGTTTTATATACGGTATATCTAAAATCAATAAATACCTCGATTTTTAGATGGACCGCCTGATAAAGTAAGGAGAACATGAAAATAAGGTAGATCATCTACAATAAAGTTTAGACTGTGTGGAGTTCTCCTAAACGACTATGGAAATTAAATGATTGTACCAGACTGTCTCAGTGTTACAGATTTTCGTTGAGACCATGTTACGTGTATATGGCGACAATTAAATTGTTCAGAATATTCTATCTAACCATCTACATACTATGAGCAGATTTTGGTGTTGACACTAATAGAACACGACTCTGGGCCAATGTTTGCTCTTGACATGTCCGCACAACACTGATTTGGAGCATTCAGTTTTCCACTTGCTTGGAACTTTGAACTAGCATAGCCAGGAAAGGCAACTTCATTACGAAAAATTTGCTGAAATGAAGTTAAGAATTTGAGAAATGGTTACCAGAACGAGACGTTATATCACATAGGTAGGACATAGAAAATATAATTTTACACTACAATGAACGCCTACATGACCATAATGAATCAAAGAATTATGATCGATGAACTTGATTTCATCTGTTTCATGTGCCCCAATTCTCGTGAAGTAATAGATAAACTTACTTTCTGATTCACCAACGTATATTATTTGCCATTACGATATTATTTTTTATTTTATTTGATAATTACTTCCTGAATGGTTTTATTCACTTTAAATTATATCATAAATAGACCTGGCAGATTTATTTACCATCTTATTCATCACCAAAGTGATTATGGCTTAAAATGAAATATTAAGAAGTTCTAAGGGTATGTGTTGGTATATATTTTTTTCTTGAAATTCTTGAGACTGTGATTACAGTGGCTTAATTGTTAATGCAAGACGAACACCGAGGTATCAACTGAAAACCGAACTGGAGGACTGGGTGGTTCAAGCATGAATCAACTGGAGGAGGGGATCCATTGACATACAAGAAAATAAGGAACTATTACGGCAGTGAATAAAATATCTTATTTATATTAGAAAATTATGTTTCAGTTCACAGCAGCATTACTTATCAAAAAATAACAAACAGTATTGAAGTTTTGACAGGTATTTTCAATTTTCACTACCATGCACACGGATGAATAAAAAATAGCACACTTAGATTTCATAAATACACACTACTTCTCTAAGCTAGGGGAGGGAGACAAGGTGGGGAACTATGCCTCTAGGTAAAACGAACTCCACATCCAAGTAGAGCATCCCTTCAACTAGTGACTCCATTTATTGTCCTCTATAAGTCCATGTGCACCATTTTTACTTGATTAAAGAATTCTAACAGAAGAGACATTCTATAATAATTTAGATAAACATTTAGACCATTGTTTCCCCAAACTTGATGTTCTGAGTGCCTCTGATGATGTCCTTTCCATCATATAAAATAATTTCAGTGGTTAGAAATTCACATTACAATATCTTTGGCTGTCTAGAAAGGCGTAATAACTTCATGTTTTGATTCGAAGTAGCCTAGTTTTATAATTACAGCAATAATATAATAATTATAAGACTTCTCCTAAAGGTTTTTCTGATCACGTTGCAATTGCCATGCATGTTCGAAGTGATCCAGTGTTGACAACCAGATCTGAAGGGGTATGTCACCTGATTCTGTATGAGCTTAACCTCATTCAATGATTCATTTAAAGCAAATAATGTTAGCATTAACTGACCAATATATTGTTAAAATAAAAACAGTTCGTTAAGGTAGGTACTGTATTTTAGAAAAAGGCCATTCTTGACGTATTGTTTACCTTCCATCTTGACAGCTGAGACACCATTTCTGATTGGTTAAATCTTCACCTGACAAATGACCGGACAATTCTCATTATCATAATTATCATCATAGGAAGCGATAGCAGTTCTTGGCCCTGACAATGCCCTGTGGGTGTAAGGGGTAGCTTCAGGGACGTCTTTACTGACTAATGCAATCTGAAAAAATGTTCCTTTTATGGAACTTGAGCAAAGAATTATATTAAGGTACTTTGGAAACTAACATATTTATACTAATGCAGTGAATAGCCTACACTATGTTGTTCATTCGATTATAGTATATTTAATTCTATTTTTGTATTAAATGACTTTCTTAAAACTTATCAATATCATTATCATATATTTGGTATGAAGAATGTACGTGTATATAAATAAGCAGTTTATACTTTTCTTCACATTTCTGTAGTAAAAAAATATAGACTTATATTTCATTGTAAACAAAATACTTTAGCAAAGTTTATTTATTCACGTTACTTTGCTCCTTCGGAATGGCCTAGCATACAATAACACTAAGTGTCATGGGTGTTATGGGGAAGAGTTTATTTATAACTAAAATTATTCACATTTGCTATTTTGAAAAAATATCCATTTAATGGCTCAAATTTTGAAGGTATTGTAGCCACATTTGAGTAAATGCAAGAATATCTGTATTCTACAGTGTTAAAAGTAAAATACACAAAAGTTCCAGTGGAATATAACATATTATTTACTGATAAAATATAATACTTCTGAAATGCTAAGACTTTTGCAGCACAAATAATGCAATGATCAACAAACACATTACGACAATTTGAAGAATTACTGATGTATATTCTTCAATTTCTTTCAATATTATTGCGTGGATCTATTCAGTAAACCCATTGGAACACACTAATTCCGTTGAACTTGGAAGTGGTGGACCTTTTGTTACATGTAATGTGTTCCAAAGTTATTTCAAACCTGTTTATGTAGTATCGATTTAAATTCACTAAATACTGGTACTGACACTATATCATTTATGTACCAGAATGAATGTTCTGCAAATATACTGAAGTATAAGGTAGCCTATGTTACAATGTTTCTTTTTACCCTTACTATATCTGGTAACTTCAACATTAACCCGATTTTTACTTTTAAATGGGAAAAATATATTCAAATTTCAAGTTCTTGATGGAGATCTGAAAAGTGACATTTTGAAATAATGTTAAAACCTTCACAAATTATATATTATTTGTTGTTACTTTAACATACACCTTTGAGGAAACCGTGAGGTATGACTCTATATATTTTATTCTCTATCTCAAAATGTGCAACAAATGTTTCCTCGATAACTTCCTACAAGAAAACGAGTGGATCAGCTGTGCTTATCTTTTCTTGAAAATATGCAATCTGCTTGGAAATACATTTCTCTCAGTCATATCTTGTGCAACATCTTACAGCAATTTTATGTACACATAGCTTCGCCATACTACGATACACTGTACAAAAGGCAGTAAGTGAAACCCATCTCAAAAATATTGATCCCTTTTAGGTAGAGTGTAGTTAAATTCTCTAATCATTTTTACGAAATTTTACTGTACTGTACAAACCATATCCACCCCTATAAAAGTTACTAGGGAATTGCGCACCTGATTGGCCCAAGAGGCCATTTTCTTTTTATGGAAAAGGATGGTCACGGTTTTATAGAAGACGTGATAGGTTAGGACTAATTTTACAGACGTGTCAGCTCACCGCCATTTTGTACAGTCCCGTGACATCGAAATTGATAGAAAAGTGTTTTTCACATTTTTTTATAATCCATGGCACGTAAACGCTGTCCAATAGATGTGATAACTTACGCCATGTAATTACTATCGTCAGAGCGTTCAATAAAGACTTAAAAACTGTGGCATAAGGCTATAACACATTATCAAATTTTCGAAGCGAGATTTTTCGCTCTTCTCGTGAATACAGAGTAAGCTACGTGGATATTGCACGGTAGATGTACCTGGCCAGCTGGGAGCAGTAAGGTTCAAACCCTATTTCACTCATTCCTTTTCTTTCATTTTTAATTTGATACTTGAGTAGGCATCCTTTAGGAAGAACTGACTTTTTTGAAGTCCCAACAACTACTTTTACGGTTTTTCGGAGACGCCGAGGTGCCGGAATTTATTCCCGAAGGAGTTATTTTTACGTGCCAGTAAATCTACCGACACGAGGCTGTCGTATTTGAGCACCTTCAAATACCACCGGACTGAGCCAGGATCGCACCTGCCAAGTAAAAAAAAAACAAGCAGTAGGTTGTGTTCGAACGCATGACCTCATAAACAGTCCAGCTCGTTACCTCGTGTTTTTTTTGATAACTGTATATACTACACGCATAGGGAATGGTTGCAAATATCTGGGCTCAAGTGAGACATGATTATTCCCTGTGGTGTTTGGAATAAGGTAAACCTGTCTGAATATTCAAGTTATAGTTCTTTTGCATAGACACCCACTATGTATTCGAGTGATGTGAGTTCATAGATATTATATTACTCCACGGGGAAGCATGACGCTTATACCAAGAATAATTGCCTGGACGACGACTACCAACTGAAAATATGTTTCGAAAGGCTGAAAGACGTCTGAGTGGAATGATATTTGTTGGAATAGGACCAACTGTTCGAGGTAAGTACTCCAATGATAACGAAGAAGCTATGGAAAATGCAATTGAGAGCAACTCGCATACCACCTTACAAGCCATTGCACATAATTTGAAGAAGAAAACGTAGAAGAGTACGTCGAATGTAATAACGTGACTGCTGTGCCAAAACCGCGAATGTGACAATGATCTTCCTATCCATTATTTCCCATAAGACTGGTTACGCCTCCCAGCCACATATTGATATGCAGTCCATCAGAACATTTACGTCGTGTTCATTTCCCTATGCTACAGTGTAAAGGAAAATGAACCTTAAATGCATCATACTCTTGGGGTGGGTAAATATGTCATGCAATCACACAAGCATACCTACAGTACGGTACAGTAAGGTGGCTGGGAGATGTGACCCGTCTTAAGGGAAATAATGGATAGGAAGAGCATTGTCACATTCGCGGTTTTGGCACAGCAGTGGAGTTATGTGATCAAAATTACCATTCATCTTTGGTACTGCGGCTCCCACGGGTTTGAAAGACACGAATAAAATATTCTGCCAGCACCGAGTTTGATCCTCTGAACACAAAAATGAAAGCTGGCCGTTAACCACAGCGGCGACGGGGAAAACTGATGTGATTGTTACTATACCGTAATATTTCAGTACCAACCTAGTTTATGATCTGCATGGAGCGTTCCTTTTATACGTGCAACACGGTTCTATGAGTTCATTCATTCATTCATTCATTCATTCATTCATTCATTCATTCATTCATTCATTCATTCATTCATTATTACCTCCTTATTGCTGCTTTACCTGCAACGAATACATGTATTTCAAGCCATGTACCAACACAATAACATATCAGAAGACAGGGGAGATATTTTCACGTTAGTTTATAAACTGAGCTGTGAAAATCCGAAGAAATAGGAACAGCTGATCCTCCTGGTACAGGGTACTATGATAATTACATTCATAAATAAAATTTACATTCGAAGTATTAAGCAAAAGACTAATGAAGAAATGAACTTTTAAAATGTACAGTACCTTCTGATGACAGGTTAAAATAGAGAAAATTGTATTAACGTGAATATTCTCCAGAAATGTTATTCCGGTCACCTTGTTACGTTTGAAAGAAGGAAATAAGTATTTCTACATGGACTATTTTGATGGCATTTTCAGAAGTATTCGTGATTATTTCCAACAATAACCTGATGACTGAACCTTTTTAGTGCCAAAGGAGGATGCAATATGTTTTTAACGGATTGCAAAGTTTAAAACGTTGGACGATTATATTTAAAATTTAATTTACTTTCTTTAATGAATTAACAAAATGCTTTAGAAATTCAGGAGATATGCCGACAATGTGTACTATTAACGTTAAATATTTCCTACATAATTCATAGACATGAAGGAAATATCTTCAGTATTTTCTAGTATGCGTTATTAAGTAGGCCTACAGAAAAGTGTATCCTTCTGTTAAATACTACTTTGTGGTTCTTGTAATGCATATTGGAGGAACTTAAATTGTGTATTTGAGTGCAATCGAACAAATTAGAGTCAATAAAAGGAGTCATCAGCATTTTAATGTTGCAGGGACTGCTGTGTACGTCAGTACCTAAGTCACTGGATAACGAATTAGAAGGTCAATTCTTTGAGAACTCAATGTCCTGTTTGCTAGATATTAAGGTTTTATTTAATTGAATGCACATGTCCTATTTCTTCATTTAACATAACAAGTAGTTTAGACACAGTAACCACTACAATGAGCTTAAGATGAAAGTGAATTTGAAAAAAAAAAAAAGCAGATTGCTGAAAAAGCTTTGGCAGTGGAGGCGTGAATACTACGGCAACAGAAAATGTTTACGGATATATGTGACAACATATACTCACTGATTATTTCTGGAGCAGTAGCTAGCTACTTTTGGAGGAAAACAGGACATGTGACAACGCGTCTCTAAGAGTCGAACTTCAATCCGTTGATCCAAGGCTCTGCCACGCCTTCACCCTGCTGCTAACTCATAATCGCACAAAATATATTGATATCACACAAAGTAAACACTTGAAAATATTATTTATATCAGACATATAGGTTTGGGGTATGATGAATTAACATGCCATCAGAGAGAGAGAGAGAGAGAGAGAGAGAGAGAGAGAGAGAGAGAGAGAGAGAGAGAGAGAGAATACCTTTTGCTCATCTTTATGTTTTCATTAATAAAAAGTTCGTTTTAAACGCGAGTCATACGTTTTAACCTTTGAGGCTGTTTATCTCCTCAGCTGGTAAATATCAATCGTGCATCTTGGATGCCATTGTAGCAGTCAGTTTCAAGGGAAGAATTGACGTTGAATCAGTATAACATCTGGCTGAAGCTAAACAGAGAGTAGAAAAATGCCTTCACTGGTAGGTAGCCACTCCGAACAGTGGTTCAGATACCATAACCAGTGTGCGCAGCGTATTTTTCTTATACGCAAATCATCGACGAAGGCCAAACTCCTGAAAACGTTTGATCTCAAATTCCTCCCAGCCAATAACAATTCTAGATACAGATATCCATTACAGTGACACCGTTAACAAACTAGGTCTAATTTTCGACAGAACCTTATCCTGGTATGATCATACGGCGAATGTGATCCGAAAAGCTGTGTTATCCATGCATATTTTGAAACTTAACGTCTCATGTACACCACCTTTCATGCGGAAACTAGTTGTTCAAAGTCTTATATTCCAATCATTGACTGTGGTTCAGTCGTATACAACGACTTACCTGAAACTTTGAACATAAAACTACAGAGGGTACAAAACGCATGTGTTCGCTACGTGACAAGTACCAGGCGTGATGAACACGTAACAACCTATTACATACAGCTGCAATGGTTGAAACTCCATGAACGTCGTGAAATCTCAGTAGCTGCTTCTACGCAAAAAAACATCAAATTTTGAGACAAAAAACTGAAATTTTGTTTAAAAAAATGATTCGGTTAATTTAATTCCTTGCTATAATGTATCGAAAATTCTCTTTCTTAAGAAGGTTTAATTCAGGCGTGATATTCTGAAATTCTGTCTCCCAGGATGAATGGTCAGCGTAGTGGCGTAGGGCCCCGGGTTCGTTTCAAGGACGAGCCGCGGATATTACGGATATTAATCACGCTTGCTCGGAGACTTAGAAATTATGATCGTCCTAATACACGGTTTCACCTTCACACAACACAAATCACACTATTAACCACCACATAAACATGTAATAATGAATGCATCCCCCAACGTAGGGTTGGCGTCAGTAAGGGGGTCTGGCATCCGTTAAACAGAGCTTAATCCTATTTAGTGCCGACCCCAGACTACTGAAAAAATAAAAGGTCAGAAAAGTATATCTTAAATGTGATCCACATGGACTGATGAGAAATACAAAATATGTCTAACACTGAACAAGAAAAAAGGAATCATACATTTCTAGGCTTATAACCGTTCAAATATACGGGTATAGGTATTTTAAACTCCTATATTTACTAATGGTTTAATGTCATACCAACTAATTGAAGGTTTTCGGCGGTGCAAGGATGGGAAAGGGCTAGGAATGGGAAGGTAGCGGCCGTGGCCTTAATTAAGGTACATCCCCAGCATTTGCCTGTTGTGAAAATGGGAAAATATGGAAAACCATATTCAAGGCTGGTGACGGTGGGATTCGAACCCACCATCCTTCGAATGCAAGCTTACAGCTACGCGACCATAACCGCACGGCTAACTCACTTGGTTAGATGGTTTTTCCATTTTCTGTATTTATAGAACTCTAGTAAAATGCCTAAGCAGAACATTTTAGACAACAATATTTTCTGGAGTGTAAATAATAGAATGACAAGGCACAATTTATTAAAAACCTTAAAAAGAAACAAATGTCACCAAAGTTAAAATTTTCATTTATTTTTCAGTAAATTTATCACTGTATTCATAGGGTAACACGGCACAGATTTATATGTTAAAATCATTCGTTTTGTTTTCCAAATTATTGATTTTATAGTAGTTTTGATTTAATGGGTTGAATTTTCGAAAACCGTATTCGCTGTTTAAATTTGTCAAGCTTTTTATTTGGAGTGGAGAGTGCGGGGGGGGGGGGGGCGATACGGCCTTGCCTCCGGGATATCAAACTAATATATAGTAAGGCATATGTGGTTAAAATTCTAACTAACACACTCAGGTTGGAGAATTAAAGTGTACGATCTTTTTTGGTGATTTTCCCCGTATCATACTTATTTACAACAATCTAAACAGTGCTGTGCCACAGAACTTTTGCGTGCGATATCTCTCAGTTGCGCTTAACGTAACTTACATTATTTATTCAGTTATTAAATTTACTTGGAGGTCAGTTAAGTATTATTATAGTATTTCATAGCAATGTGTGTCTAAAAACATATCACCGTTGCGCCTCGAAATACTGTATGTAAGAATGTTGAGGGGAGAAATACTGACCCGCAGCACACGTATCACTCAGAATGAACATTTATTGAGGAAGGTCATGCAATACTGAACCTTCGATCATAGAACCTTTCTGATCAGAGTTTTAAGCTGAAATATTATCACATAGTGGTTTTTCTAGGCGCAACGACGATATATTCTTATTTGATATCAGATCAGAACTGTAACTGTGAACATTAAAACTGTTCATTTTTCTATATAGGCCTACGAGTGTACGAGTATTAAAAAAACGAAAACGTTAATTATTAAAATGTAATAAAATCTCCGTGAAGAATTTAACAACGAACGTTCAATATGGCAATAATAATAATACTACTACTAATAATAATAACAATAATAATAATAATAACAATACGAGTACCTCCATACATCTAGATGGCTATAAATACAGAAGACTTAATGCGGTTTTCTTCCTTGAAACTTCTGGTACTATCTTCCAAAGGCATTTTTGAGACCTATTATTCCACGCAAATATTTGTATTATTTCTTTTGTATTTTTTAGGAATAGCCTATATTTTCCAAAATGTTAATGCTCTGACCAGCACGACCTGTTAGTTGCTTCCTACATACAAAGACATTTCCGAGGAATTAAGGTGCATTGCTTCTACCACCTAAATGTTATCTGCTAGCAATAGTTCGAAGTTTAAAAATGTATGTATAATAATGCTAAACTCAATTAATAGATTTAATAGATTAGGTTTTATAACCTGCCTTTGGTTCTACATTTTAGACTGGGTTTTGCTTTGCTTTTCGTATTAAAATATTTTTGGTGGAGGGGAGGGGGACATTCTGAACATTACCTAAACCAAGATATAACGCATACGAGGGTTCACATGGTTTATGGCTATATATGTTACATTTATGCTTGTTCTGTATCAACAATAAAATGCACTGCTATGAATCTATATAGTAATAAGAAAGTCAAAAGCAGAACTTACCATCGGCTTGGGAAAATGAGTGAAACATACTCCTGTATTCTTTGTAATGGTAACATTATGGTTGGAATTTTCGTTTTCCATACATGTATCCTACCCTCATTCTAAGAAAATGAAAATATAAGTGTATAGATTCGTGTATATTGTGTAGTTTTCGTCCTGGTACGCACAACTTCTTATCATTGTGGCAAGTGCGAACTTTCACATACTGTATTTAAACTCGTAGTACATTATATTTCCACAAAAACGTGCTGTACGAGTAACAATTCAAGGATTAAATTCCACGAGAAGTATCATGTCTCTTGAGTTTACATGACTCATCCCGTGAAGATAGCAAAGGCCTATCTAACATTAAACTGTGAAGTCTCATTATCTTAATAACAGACTTTTACGTAAACCCTGATGTGATAAATTTAGGAAACAAGCATGCAATGCTACCAATCCTTATGTGGCTGGGAGGCGTGACCAATGTAAGAGAAATAACGGATAAGAATAACATTATCACATTCGCAGTTTTGGCACAGCAGGTACGATATTAAATTCTCAAGTAAAACTCGCAACATTCGCTTAGATCGCCTCAATTGATCAGCTGATGGGCTCGGCGCACTTTCTACAGTACGAAAGCAGTAGGAAAAAGATCAAATATAACATTATTTATCTGTGCTTACGGCCTTAAATCCGATTAATTGTACATCTTTCAACGTAATCTTTCCGACAATATTCAGGCATGCAGTAATTCCATCTATGGGAGATGAGTTGCAGCATAAGAGACAAATCACATCACAACAATGGTCAATTTAATGTTGTTGTTGTTGTTGTTCAGTTTTACGAGCTTTCGATATTGTAGACCTTCAAATTTAGTTTTCTTCCGACTATAGGATATTACTGCATCTAATGTAAAGGAAGTCTTTCCTTTTTTCTTGACTCCCTCTTGTCTTATATTTCAAGCGATCGCTCCTTTAAGACTCTTTTCCTTTTTTTAAATAATCATCTTCACAATTTTCCTTGTCGATATGGACCGATGACCGCGCGGTTTTAAACCTTAAGACCATCACGACAAAATCCACCGCCAGCTAACACGACTGAACAACATTTCCATGTTAGCAATGCTGGGCGCTGCAACACAAGTCTGTAGATCCATGAATTCTACTATTATAGTCCGTACGATAAAAATGTATGACATGTATAGGAAATTGTATTCTATATAACTTTTGTTATGTGGTACTTTTCGATAAGACCAATAACATAGGTATTTGAAAATTAAATTTTAGGCGATTTCCCCTAAACTACCATTTCTTCCAGCGTGAATCCAATTATTTATAGCCTAGACCAGGGCCTCTCAAACGCTCAAAATCTCACGCGTGCATATCGAGGCGCAGAGACTCTGTGCACTGTGCATCGTTCCGAATTCGGCTGAACTCGGCTTGACTCGGATGGTGTAGTGAGTGAGCTGAGAGCGACGAAGCGTTCGGTGATAGACGGCTTGTTTATCAGTGAAATAGATAAGCGCAAGACAACAACATAATAATAATGGAGCAACCTGTTCCAAAGTAAGCAAAGACTTCCGAAAGTCCATTTCAATCGAACTGGGAACTTTCGTATTTCTTTGTCAGTCGTGACGATAAAGCCGAATGCTTAATCCGTGGGACAATAATTATGTGATAAGTTAAGCAAAAAGATTTTCCAATACAAAGGCTTAGCTCAAATTCTACGAGAATTTGTCGAAGGAAGATTTTCCTAAGCTGCATCGAGAAGCAGCTAAGATTATTTCTATATTTGGTTCCACATGCATATGTGAAGGGTATTTTTTCCTGCTTTGACTTGTACGAAAACTAGATTGCGTGCGAGTAGGCCTATTTCTGATTGTAATTTAAAGAAGGCTCTCAAATTGCTGTCAGCCAGTCCCTTGTTGCAGGCATAACTGGTATCATTGCAAAGATAAAGGAAAAGAAGAGCTAGAGAAGATAAATTGTCTGCTCAAACCAAATTGAAAGAAGAGTGTTTTAACAGCGGTAACGTTGTCCCATACAACAGTGTCCCCGCTCACCGCACATAAAAATTTCGCAGTGAGGGGAGGATCAGCGGGGAAGGTGGAGAAGGCGAAGACAGGCCGAACGGGTGAGACAGGTGTAGGAGAAGTGGAGTGGGAGTTTGCACTCTGGTCAACCTAGTGAAGTCGTCTCCTGCACCTTGCGCCCGTGCACTGCACGGCGCATGCACCCTGAGAGGCCCTGGCCTAGACTGTAATGCCTTTTTCTCTGACTTTAGACACCGATTTTCATAAAATTCTGTTCACCCACTTACTCGTGGTTGGGCGTTGATATGGACTTAGCAACAAAAATCGAAATTCATGAATATCTCCCTTATCATAACAGGTACGGTAAAAAAATCTAGAAGTCATAAATGATTGAAAATGTAATTCTACATTACATAACTTTAGTTATGTAGTATTAATAGATAGGGCTACTAATAACATAGATATCTGAGAATTATATTTTAGGCTTTCCCTTAACTACCATTTCACTCAGCGTGAATAAAATTATTTATAGGCTAGATTGTAGTGCCCCCCGAACGTAGAACAGTTTATTAATCTCCAACAGAGCAAGTGGCCACGTGGTTTTGGTGACGTATCTATCAGCTTGTACTCGGGAGGTAGTGGGTTCGAACCCCACTGTCGGCAGCCCTGAAGATGGTTTTTCGTGGTTTCCCATTTTCATATCAGCTGAATGCTTGAGCTGTACCTTACTTATGGTCACGGTCGGTTCCTTTCCACTCCTCTCTCTTTCCTATCCCATCATTACCGTAAGACCTATCTGTGTCCGTGAGACGTAAAGCAAATTATAAAAACAAATGTATTGAACTCCCGCCGCAAGAATTGTTGCAGAGCGGGTAACTACCTGTTACCTTCATAAATAAAGATGAACGACAATACCCACATCACTTGCATGAAAGCAAAATCTACCCTCAACACTAAACACTACAGAGTGTCACTCGATCCCACATCCATGGGGATGAAAGATAACGATGTAATGTAAGCAGAAATTTGATCAGAGGAGTATCTGTAGTCCTGCTGAGAATAAACAACTGTCGTTCATTCGTCTTGATACTTAAGTGCTATGTTGAACTTAATCTTTGTAGTGGAAATCGTATCTTCTACTGGTGTCTTTAAAATGTGTTGAACTTGACAGGCTCTTGTACTACATAACATTCCGGAGTCTGATCTGCGGGTATAGAAATATTCAACTGACCGCAGTTGCTACTCGTAATAACGAAGCAGTCCGAACAATTTATTTCCAGTACATACAGTAATTCCCTGACTAGACTGTCCAGCGTCTTGAAAGATACTATACTACTCATATCAAATGGGTCTAATTACACAAATAAGGCAAATCCTTGTCTCTTGTGCTATGGCATCCGCTTACAATGAGCTGTTATACCACAGTGAGAATTACTGAAACACATATCCTTACCTGCAGCTCAAGCATCAGTAGAATAGGTACTACGTCACGCGAATGGTCTTAAAATTTGATCCGAATGTCTACTACCCCTCGATGTGTTTGCAGTGAATGTGAATATACATTCTTGTACGCTCAAAATAAAACATTTCGATTTTGTTGTTACGTGAGTGATGGAAGCTGGATTATTGAAGAATGTGTAAGCCTTTATTTAAGAGAAAATAATTATATATTGCACTAGCAAAACCCGTATAGCTTATATAAATGTATTAGGTTATTCTTTCGTGTATTTTCCTTTGATTTATCGTAACAACACAGGTAATATTATGTTCAAAATCAGCTGTTTTTGTATCTTGAATAGAAAACAACACCTTGAACTGAGATCAAAGATTTTAATCGGAGAAATTTCTCCATTCACGTTTATGCAACAAAACATCCGAGTTTGGCGTGAACAGAGATGAATTTCGTTTCTAAGATCAAAGGGTTTATGCAATCGGCCCTAGTATCAACAAATCTCACACCCACTTTCCCACATACTCATTCCATAGTCTCGTTTTAATTCCCAATTACCCTCCAGTCAGTATACAGATTTTTATTGCAACTACTTGCAGATAGAAAAAGAAAGCAAGATATTGTCTAATAAGAATAGTTATGCTACAATTATAAACTGCAGTTAAACTCATCAAACACTTGATTCTACTTACGGTGCTAATACTGCATTCAATTGCGCACACACATCGACCCGTACACAACAAAACGTTCAAGGAGTGCAAGATGTGCACTCGTCATGGCCTCTAGGGACATAGGCCCTACCTAGGTGATTACTCTTAGAATGAAGTTTCATAAGGGATTTGGGAGCCATTTTTGCGCTCACGTTATTCACCTCAGCGACCCCGAAAACTATGGATTCTACATTAATATTTCACCCCCCTTTCAACCCCACCCCTAGGAGTGCTATTCGGAATGAACTTGACTTAAACAACATTTTAAGTGTCATAGTACATCTCAGTGATCCCGAAAACTATGGATACGACACTAATATCGGTCGTTTTAGATTACTTTTACATTTTATCCTCTCCCCTTGGGCTGGGAGGGGTGTCCAGCCCCCACACAATTTGATAAAGGCAGAAATAAGTTTTAAGGAACACATCATGATTCTCACATACTGTTGGGTAGGCAACCTGCTGATCGGACTTGTCTTGCGGTTTGCTTATCTTCCCCTATTTTATTTTTCACCCCTTAGTGCCGAACGACCAATCAGATTTCGTTCAAACCACTTCATAATCCCTCTCAGATGTAATAAGAACAAACTGTGAAAATTTCAGCGAAATCGGTCCAGTAGTTTTTGAGTCTATTAGCTTCAAACATACCAACATATATAGATTTATTTGTCTTTTCCTTCATTCTTTTCTAATAATAGCCGAGAGGTTTCATCGTGCCAAACACACGGCATCTCGTATTCTGTAGCCCTTCGGGTTGAGCAGCGATCGCTTGTAGGCTAAAGTCCTTCGAGGCTGTTGTGCCATGGGGTTTAGTTTGGTTTATTCTTTTCTGTTTGTTTTTATTTCCGTTTTCTTTCTTTCTTATAATTTTTATCATTTTTAATATGTAGTCTATTTTCTAAAATTATTCATGTACCTAGGTATGTGCACGGTGAGTGCTCAGCCAGGAGGTTGGTTTGAACCTCAACAGCTCTTCTATCAGCCATCATAGGTGGCCCAGGCGTCACTGAAGAGGCGTACTAGCGAAACGAGGAGTTATGTAGTTTCACTTTGCTTTCCTCGCTGAGCCAGAAGTTGTTACTACATCTCAGTCTGCCAAGTACACTGAAATGCCCCCACCGACTGACCCTATGAGCAACATTCTTACTCCATTTATAACAGGGACTAGCTGCATAAGGAAAGGCATTACCAGCATCACTCATACCTCGGTCACTTTCATATCGTCAAAGCCAAAGATAAGACAGAGACAGCTCAATGAAAGTAATAAATTTGTTTTAGACCACACCAGAAGACATAGTGCACTGTAAACACTAGGTTTTGCCAGCAAAGGCATTCTTTTATTAATTTGTAAACTTGATAGATAACGAAGTCGGTAATTATTTTTATCCTACATAGTGATAGAGAGAGTTGAAAATTCATCTAATGCTAATATCCCAAAAAGAAAAAGCAAAAAGTGTGTCCGCATTCGGGCTCAAAACCTTATTCTTTGCCCTCTGGACTGTCCTGAATGCTCACTGTCCAAGCACGATCACTTACCGCATCTGCCCCTGTTTAGTTGTAATAAAATAAAGTCTTTATTTAAGACATTTAAGACAATTATAATTTAGATAAAGTTTCTCTTTGCTTTACCCTTTCATTCCCTCCTTCTTTATTATCTTAAAGGTGATTTTCTCGTGAGAGGTCCTCTCCTGAACCGTTCACGAACGTCTAACATCCTGGGGCGTAAGACAAATGTTACAAATTCTTCCTTGAGAAATGTGCATTAAACAACTTCGGCATTGCCCTTGAAAAACACTCTGGAGTTCTTATTTAACAATTTTCCCTTGAAAGCCACGTTATTTGGTTTCACAGTCAATATTATATTGTGAAACAGACTATGCTAATTGGGGTTAAAAATGAAAAAGAAGAATGTAGGAATTTATCTCTCTCTCTCTCTTTCTTTCTCGTTAAAGCAACCCTATTCTGAACAGCTAAAATATCAACAATGATACCATGTTAACATGCTTCAAAACTTATTTTAGCATTTCAGCTTATCAATTGAAAACAGTTCTTATTGTATTAATGAGAATATCAAATATATTTTAGAATCTTTGCTCATTTGCTGTCTTATTTAACATAACCCAGTATAGCTGTTTAAAATTTAATAAATATACGTGCTAAATAGAATATCTAGTTCAAGACAATTTACTTTCAGTCAAATCAAGCAGAATCAATTTTAGATTAATAGGAAAAATAGAAAATATATTTTAAAACTGGTTTCCCTGAGGTATTATTTGACTTTTCTGCGTAAACGCTTTATATGTAGCCAATGACTTGCAGTGTAGAACTGACGTGTAAATTGCATTATATTGTTTATATGCTGTTAGGCACATAGAGTCTACTTCTTTTTAATCAGAAATTATCACATATTTTTATTTTCGTGAAAGTCGATACTGAAATATGTTAGTATAAAATAAAGGTTTTTGTATCATTTAATGACATTTGTCTGGACAGAGACGCACTGTCTTGATCGAATCTAAAACAAAGTAGAATTCACTAACCACCAGGAAATCAGTTGAAGTTAGAGGCAAACACTTCAGTTCTTACTTTTTAGAATTATTGAGCTATTTACATGGTATTAACTAAGAAAACTTCTAATGTTCTTATCGTGAATATCTTAACAATTCTATAGGCCTACTGTATGTCTGAGGTCTTAACGATTTTTAATGGACGTTACTGCCAATAAGATCTAATATGTTATAGCATGATATGACTTTTGAAAATATTGATATCATGAACTATTTTGTAAAGAGTATTAAGGCGAACTTTCTTTACAAAGGATGAACATACCTGTGCGTGTAATATTAATACACATTATAAATATAATTCTACAAGTGCGTATGCAATGTTTACATACACGATAATATTAAATGCTTAATAAAGCATGCTTCCCCTAATATTCATATTTTGTGAACATGTTGACCTTAAATGTGATCTTTGCAGAGTTTGCCGTAACATCAGCATTCTCAAATCTGTATCACACAAATGGCAGTGACACACTTAATTTGAACTGTTCTCGTATTGACTTGCAGAAATAATAAATAAGTTTCTGACCTTCAGGTTAATAAAGACGGTTATCCAATACGTCGGTACTCTTGGAGAGTAATGTCTGACTGAGGGAAGAGCAAAGGTAAGCGACGTGGCAGAGCCTGGTAGGGCGAATTGCTGGGCAATGGAGACTGACCTCTCACACTGTCGGAGCGTCCAACTGGCGATGATCCAGAGCGAGACCATGAACACTAAGAGGACCGTACCGGGACAGATGGTCATCAGAGTCTTGAGCACGAAGCGAGTGTTGAAATTGATACGATTAAGCGCGCCTATACTGCGCGAGGATGCGTCAGTAAACAGCTTGCTGTGAAGCAACATCACTCTGCAGATGAGGTACAGGCGCAGGAACATAGGCAGGGAGAGCGCCACGTCGTACGGTACTAGCTGAGAGTCGATGCTGCCATTTCGGTTGGCAAGTTTTGTGGTCCACACAAAGGAATACTTGCCAGGGATCGGGTGCACCGCACATATCCCAAGCTCGAGTCCAATTTGTGTGATCCGCTGCCATGACATCGCTATCCTCCAGTCGTCTGCACAATTGTCGATCATAAACAACTGAAAGAGACAAAACACCAATTTTAATACCAAATAAACACATTTACCTTAAACACAAACCTCTAGCCTGGGGATGTACATGTTATGACACGTGAGTGGCGATTACGAGACCTAAGCTTCCACTTATTCTTGAGTGGAATACCCCTCTTGTCCTTTTCGATCACCTTTGGTCAATTATTTTCCGATTACGAAGAAATTAGATTTATGATGCCTACATAGTCCAAGTAATTACTTACGCTCTTCAGTCGGATAGCAGCTAGAAAACAACAAATATATCGGGCGGGTGATAACATTCAATAACACAAATTCCCTTGGTGCATGCAGATATTATATTAATGTAACAATAAGACAAACAATGGCAATAATAATAATAATAATAATAATAATAATAATAATAATAATAATAATAATAATAATAATAATAATAATAATAATAATAATAATCGTTACTTATGCAGCATTATTCTAGTATCTGTTACTGTTTTTCTATAATACGATCATTTATTTTGCTTATCCGTTCCAAGTAAAAGGAAGCCTGTGTGACTGTTAAGGTGCACCTACACGTAAGAGTTTGATATGCGAACCAGTCTTGGTGAACTGAACTCGTGAGCCGGATTCTGATATATTTCACCACTCAAAGTTGAGCAGACTCCAAACTTTGTTCTTTAATTCAAGTATCCAGATCAATTATAAATGTGTGTTTTTTTGTCGTGTGGCTTCTGGAGAGGCCTGGTGCAGGACTTTTGATTTGACACCCGTAGGCGACCTGCGCGTCGTGATGAGGAGGAAATGATGCTGAAGACGGCGCATACACCCAGTCCCCGGCCCAGGGGAATTAACCAATTATGGTAAAAATTCACGACCCTGCCGGGAATCGAACCTGTGACGAAAAGTCAGCACGCTAACCACTTAGCCACGGAGCCGGACATAGCTGTGGTGTGTTTGTGAGAACTCGGCACAATGATGTCCGAATACTGTCCATTTTTCTCCTGAGGAACATTCAGTGAATTCCAAACTACAAACAACTATTCCATACTCGAATAATCTGCACTGCGAATCTGGAATAGAATCAACAATTTACGCTATTCTTCCAAAAACTTCGTCGAAATGAACGCTTTAGGCATGAGTGTAGCTGTAGTTCCGCTACAAATGACAAAATCATATTGTCTGTGAGTGTGGAACGACGAATCTGGTTCGAGATCACTCGCACATGTGCAAGCTTAGTGATGTGCGCGAATGACGCGTGGAATCGCGAGAATCGGTTCCTACGACTCTGAAGTCACACTCAATGTCGCATGCGAGGAATCGGCTCCCGATGACGTCACCAGAGTGTGCTGGGCACACTCACTAGAGTGAGTCTTCCGTATATAAGTGGGGCAAATTCGAACGTGCAATATTTACTATTTCTTTTGTATACAGTGAAATGTCTTATTGGTTTTTATGAATGAATTATGCCACATAATAATGAAATAACAATTTATCCTCGTAGTCTGGAAATCACATTACACATTTCGACGTCGTTATTTGTCCTGCTTATACTGTATTTTTCTCATGTGGTTTTCAAATATCATTAGTATAAACGTAGGCCTATAAAGTCTGTTGAATTAAGTCACATTTTAATAAGTACACAACTTGTTTCGTAGCATACCTTTCCGTTACATTTAATTTGAAATGAGCATTTTGTGTTATTGTTCGACTCATTGGCTGAATGGTCAGCGGTGAGGCTTTCGGTTCAGAGGGTCTCGGGTTCGATCCCCGGCTGGGTGGGTATTTTAATCGCCTCTCATTAGTTCTTCTGCCCCGGAGACTGGGTGTTTGTGTTTGTCCCAACATTTTCCTCTTCATATTCAGACAACACACTTCACTACCAACCACTACAGGAACACGGAATAGTGATTACATCCCTCCATATAGGGTTGCGTCAGGAAGGGCATCCGGTTGTAAAACAGGGCCAAATCAACATATGAGATATAGTTCGCACCCGCGACACCATAGATGTGAGAAATTTGGTAGAAAAAGAAGAAGAACGTTTCATACTACTGCTAAATATTATTATGAAAAACTGTCAGAATTACTATTTCTGTTTTCATCACTGCTTAACATTAGTTAAGGTTGTCTCTTTAGTACGATAGTATTTTGATGAAATAGTAGTGTTATATTATGTCATAATCCCCGTACAAGTTTTGATTTGTTTACAATCCATACAATTTTACTAGTTTCAAACAGAGAATCATATTTTTTGATCAAATTACAGTCGCAATAGAGTATATATAACTCCAGGACACTACAATGAGATTAGACATGGCTTGTAAAGTTGTTATTATTATTATTATTATTATTATTATTATTATTATTATTATTATTATTTTGCTCTATGGCTAAATGGTTAGTGGGATGGCTTTTGGTTAAGGGGTTCCAGGTTCGATCCCATCTTGAACAATTCATCATAGGCAGGGTCTCATCCTCACAGACACACAGGTCGCCTGCACCAGGCCTCTCTGGAGGTCGGACTAACACATGGAAGGTTTCCGGTGACGCAAGGAGGGGACAGGGCTAGGATTGGGAAGGAAACGGCTGTGGTCTTAATTAAGGTACATCCTGAGCATTTGCCTGGTGTGAAAATGGGGAACGTGTTTCGTACAGGGGGAACGTGTTTCGTACAGGAGGTTTGAAACATCATGTTCCGCGTGCATGTGGTCTCTCACTTTAGTGAATTCTTTTTGAAAATTAGTGTAGGATTGGCTGTAGCTTCTATATTACGAACCAACTGCTTCGTATTGAAAATAAATTACAAAAATCAGATGACATTTGATGACTAGAAGTGGGATTTTAAGTCACTTAACGTCACTTAACTATCTAACGTGAACTGTACCGAACTCTTAAAACAGTGGCAGAGCTGGGAATCACACTCGATGTCTGAGAGCAGTAAGTTCAGTAATTATCAGACCTCATCCGGAAATCTTTCTTTTTCGCTTTATATGGGTAATAATCTTATCCGTAAATCTTTTTTCCTCTTTATATGGATAATAATCTTATCCGGAAATAGTTTTCCTTTTAATGTTGGTAATAATAATAATAATAATAATAATAATAATAATAATAATAATAATAATAATAATAATAATAATAATAATAATAATAATAAAATAATAATAGATGTTGAATTTAATACATGCTACATCAATCTATTGATGTCAAACAGTCGACATGGATTGTCCCTCTCTCTCAAACAAACATTCCACCGTGTCAAAGAAGGTACGCAACCTGCCAACTCAGATTTTTCGGGGCAGAAACTGAAACTGAAAGAGATGGTGGATGAATCAGAGCACTCTGGTAACGAAACCATCAAACTGAAATTCAAGGGAATCTGCCACTTGGGCGACTGCCCTAAATGCAGATCAGTAATGATTGATTGATTGGTTGATTGATTGATTTTTTTTTGCTAGTTGCTTTACGTCGCACCGACACAGATAGGTCTTATGGCGACGATGGGACAGGGAAGGGCTAGGAGTGGGAAGGAAGCGGCCGTGGCATTAATTAAGGTACAGCCCCAGCATTTGCCTGGTGTGAAAATGGGAAACCACGTCAAACCATCTTCAGGGCTACCGACAGTGTGGTTCGAACCTACTATCTCCCGAATACTGGATACTGGCCGCACCTAAGCGACTGCAGCTATCGAGCTCGGTGATTGATTGATTGATTGATTGATTGATTGAAGCAGAAGCACTTTATTGGAACCTTCAACGGCAAGTCGCTTATGAAACCTAGCAAGTTAATGGAATTAACGAAACATCTGAATAATGAAAAAATTAAAATATGTGCAGTGCAAGAAACACGAATCCCTGATGGAAAAAACTTTGACTATAGAAACTATACAATCGTCAAAGGTAAACCAGTCCAGAAAATAGGAAGTAAGAATTTACTCTGTTTTGGTACTGTCTTGTTGAAAAAGCATGCTATACAAACAATGTTGTAGAATTCAAGTCTCCCCTCGAACAGAATATCAATCCTGACGATTTCTTGTGGAAATAAATACTATGATTTACTTAAATGCCATATCCCAATAAATAAAGATGATTATAGAAACCCTGAAAAAGTAGACACTTTACGGCTACAATTGGAAGAAGAAATATTAAAACTAAGCCCAAAACACAAAAAAATTCTATTAGGGGATTTTAATGCACAAATTGGCAAAGAGAAGGAAGATGAAGGAATCAAAGCCAAGTTTACAGCACACAAAAGGACGAACCAGAATGAAAAAAAAAAAAAAGGTTTATAAATCTGTGTAAGGCCCACAAACTGAAATTCATGTCAACTCGACATAGACAACATCCTAAAAATGACAACACCGAAAGCAACTAACACCGAATCGGGAGAATTCCAGTGATTCAGATCACTGTCTAACTGAAATAAAACGGAAGTTCATCCCCAGAACCAAAATTAAGGTAACTAAATCCATGATAAAGTATCCAATAGAAGAATAGAAGTTAAAAGAAGAATTTATTTCTGAATATGAAACAAAAGTAAACAAAATTCAAACAGACGACCGGGAAGAAATCAAGAAAGGAATCGTAAATGCAGCAAGCACAACATTGTCACAACCAAAAGAGAAGAAACACGTCTGGTGGAATCAGACATGCGAAGAAGCCTTACCAGGGAGATAAAGGAAGTGAAAAATAAGACACTCCAAAAAGTCAATAGGAAACCAAGAAGAATATCAACAAGTAAGAAAGATAGCAGCGAAA
The DNA here is from genome assembly GCF_040414725.1 of Anabrus simplex. NCBI lineage: Eukaryota > Metazoa > Arthropoda > Insecta > Orthoptera > Tettigoniidae > Anabrus > Anabrus simplex. The sequence goes on from NC_090265.1 coordinate 1,301,721,475, forward strand.
ATAATTCGAAACCAGAAGAGGAAATTTCCGAAAGAATAATATTACAGACGTTTACAAAACCTTAGCAATTAAGGTACACGGATATAAACCGATATGTAGGAACTTCAAGGATGTAAAAGGTAAAATAATGCTAAAAAATACTCCTGGCCAGATATTTTAAGAATCTTGTTTACTGTCCTGAACCGGAAGAGTTTTGATTTTAAGGAGCTACATAATCTAATAGCCCCCTCGGAACCTCCAGATAAAAATGAAATTAAAGAAATCCTTGAAAGACAAAACATCAAGTGGTGAAGATAACATAGCAGCAGAAATGATCAAAATGGCTCCAGAGTCTAATAGACAAACTGGAACGTTTATTTAAGAAAAATTGGAAAAGTGAGGAAATCCTAGACGATTGGAAAATGCAGTTATACACCCACTCCACAAGAATGGGTATAGAACGATCCCGAACAAGTATAGGGGGATCTATCTTATATCGGTATGGTTAAGATTCTGAGTAAAGTGTTACTAAACAGAAAACACCCAATCATATACAAAGAATTAGGAGAGGGCCAGGAAGGGTTTAAGACCAGGAAGAAGCTGTGCAGAACAAATCATGTTTTTGAAATAAGTTCTATTTAACACAACAAGAGAGACAGAATGGGATATAGTAGCAATATTTGTAGATTTCAGAAAAGCCTACGATTCGATCCATAGAACTTCTCTCTTTGAAATATCAAAAGATTTCAAAATGGACACGAACTGTTAGCGAGAAACACTGACTGACGACTTCTCAAAAGTCAAATTGTTAGGTGAAATCTCATAAGCATTCGAAATTAAAACTGGTGTGAGACAAGCAGACAGACTCTCCCCGATACTATTCAATTGTACACTGGAAAAAAGTAGTACGAGGATATTGAAAGGAAAATAAACCTAGGAGTTGTAATGGGACCATCAAACAAACGAACTGTAACAATCCACTTAGCTTTTGCAGATGATCTAGTCATACTAGCAAACCCACAGGAGAAAGAAGGATGAAATTAGAAGACCTTGAAACGTGTGCGGCCAAAATAGGATTACAAGTTTCCTATGAACAAACACAAAGGATCACTAGTATCAATAATGTATATGCAAATATTCAAGTATCCAAAACCAAAATAATCAAATGAGTGAACACATTCAAATACTTAGGTGAATTAAAAGTTAGTATCTGGGAATGTCAAACTGAAACACTACAAAACTGTAATCTTTACAGCAGCTTTATATGCAATAGAGTGTTTAAACACCTTTTCAAATAGAACATTGAGCAAAACAGAGAAGAGAATCCTAAGGAAAATTATGAGACCTATTTGAGAGAATGGCATATACCAATTGAGACCAGATCAAGATTGATACAAAACATCAGAAAAATAGGTCATGCTTTCAGGAAAAGTAGACAAAGATTCTTTCGTCACCTGTATGGCATGGTCAAAGACAGACAAATTTCTGAACACTATGCAAATAATAAAAAACCAAACCAGCAGTTTTCAAAGAAGTCGAAGAAGATTTGGAATTATTCAACATTAAAAAAGAAAAAATGCGAATTAGGAAAGCAATATTTTATGGTAAATTTCCAGACGGAAGCCAAGAAGAAATCAGGCAGTAAATGGACGGGAGAGTTGGGTAAACATTGACTACCCTTTACAATTTCACTACACTTCAGAGTTGCCGCAGCGTTAATTTTCGCACCAGATTTAACCGGAGGCGTCGTACTTTACACGGGCACTTCCTCTTTAGCTTGGCTTCCAATTAATTTATCTTGGCTCTAAACCATCTCGAACAGCACGAACCTTATCTCAGTAGAGGAGATGAGAAACTCAGGACGGAAATATCACCGGGTAAGTATTAAAAACAACAAAACATAATATTTGATATACACTGAAGAAAATGGAAATTGCAACACATAGAAGGAGTGGTGCTACATTGCTGCAATTGAACAAGCAGGACGAGTGTTCGGGTGTGATTCGATGATTACACTTTTAGGTCCCTCTGACCGCAAGTTTGGACAACAATCAATACAGGATGTGCCCACCACGAGCTGCAATACACTGATGAATTCGTCGAGACATGGAGTCAATAAGGCCCTGGATCGCTTCCTGAGGAATTGTGGCCCATGCTTGCTGCACTGTACGGGTCAGTTGTTCCAGAGTTGTGGGTGGCTGAGGACGGTTGGCCAGTTGTTGGCCTATCATGTCCCACACATGCTAAATAGGACTGAGGTCCGGGGATCTGGCGAACCATTCTAAGGTTGTGATGTCTTGGAGAGCTTCTCTGGAGATGTGTGCAGTGTGAACCCGGGCATTGTCCTGCTGAAACATCCCATTAGCAATGTTCGCCATCATAGGGACAACCACTGGATTGAGTACCCTATCAACGTACTGTCGAGCAGTCATAGTGCCCTCAACAAGCACTAATTATGATTTCACATTAGAGCCAATAGCTCCCCAGACCATAATGCTTGGTGTTGGCCCTGTGTGCCTCTCGACAGTAAGATCTGGGCGGCCCCTCTCCCCGGTACGTCGGCGCACACGATTCCGGCGATCACTGCGGGCAAGACAGAAGCGCGATTCATCACTAAAGACGACCCTATGCCATTCGTCGACCCACGTCGATCTTTCTCGACACCAAGCCAGCCTTACACGTCGCTGTTGCGAGGTCAATGGAACACCTGCAGGGACACGGGCTCGTAAGCCAGCTGCACGCAGGCGATTACCAACTGTTTGTTGTGTAACGTGGGGTGCCACAGCTGCTCGAATTTGCGCTGCTGTTGCATGGGGTTCCATGCGGGCCATCCGAATGATGCGGCGATCCTCTCTCACAGTTCTCTGTCGCGCTGGGCCTGTGCCAGGTCTACGAGTGTGGGTACCTTCATTTGACCACTGCTGCCATACACGTTTTACCGTAGATACCTGTCGGCCAAACACGTGCAGCGACAGTCCTTAGCGATAATCCAGCCTCACACAGCCCAATTATCCGAGCCCTCTCAAACGGCGACAGTTGTTGATAGCGTGCTCTTCTCTGTCGTCGAGGCATGTTTAACAGGGAACACTTCACTGCACAGACTGCAAGTCAACTACGCTACACCAGAGTCCGTATACTGGAGTTGATTCCTCCACTGCCAATCACGTGGGGAGACCTGTAGTAACAATCCAATGGGTCTGAAATTTTGATCGTTTACATACCTACATGGCATAGTTCCATATCTTGAAACTCAACACAAACGACCAATGCCTTCATGGTGTTGCAATTTACATTTTCTTAAGTGTATTAATATTCTCTATTACCCAGTATTTAGCACGCCTGATGGCCATGATCATTAAGACGTCAAGTATATATGTTCTAACACCGTGGTGGCTATTTTGAGCCCCGCTGGTCGAAAAGGAACAATCTCCTTCAAAATGTTGGCCAGCAAGATAGAAAAGATGGTGGTATTCAATTTCTAATGACTAGATTGCGTGCCAAAAGCCTGGATTCAATTTAACACCTCTCCGCAGTCCTCATATGGAGTGAGGGCATATGGCGCTATTGATCTGATTCATCTGCCGGATGCGGACGTTAAGCGTTCAGCAGAGCAGAGGTGTAGGCTATGTGACGGCAGCGGCTTTCACCCTCTCCCTTATCTTATATCACGTCATTCATTTCATCTCATTACCTCCTCTGCTGAAGTTGACTTCAGGAAGGGCATCCGGTGGTAAAAACTCGCTAAGAAAATTCACCTCACATAATTTAAAAAAATGCTATTTGTTCGGGGTGTCGACCGATGAAGATCTTTTGCTCCTACTTGCACCGTATGTGAGGAACTTGCGTGTATTATGTAAATGGCGGAAGAGTAGTGTTGAATGTGAGAAAAGGAACGTTAAGGACGACACAATCACCCAGTCCCCAGGCCAGGGATAGTAATCATTTACAATTTAAAACCCCTGACCCGGCCGGGAATCGAACCCGGGGCCACCGGGTGATAGGTTGCGCCCTAAAACGCGGAGCCGGACATCTCACATCATACCTCACCCCGAAGAGAAACGGGACAAGGGGTGGCTATATAAATTGCCCAGAATTCCCCCCCTACAGTGTGTGAGTGGAGGGTTAGAAAGTCAGAAAGGTCTGACGATTGAAATCTGACTCCGACAACGATATTTATCCCATCTGAGTTTTTACCCACACTTCTCCGTACTATCTCCTGGTATATGTTCATCTCACGTTCTTGGCCCCTTGAATTACAATTAAATATACCTTCACAGATCTCACAGGAATACAGACATCAGATCACTTCTACTGACAGTTGGATCTCTTGAGATAAACAATTAAATCGGTCAGAGCTAAAAGGCATTGCCACTTTTTGCAACTTTTCAGCAGAGGGAAAAACGTCATAGTTTCAAAATGATGACCAGTACGAGTAAGACACGTATGCAGTGTTGCCAGTTGTTATATATTTGACAGTATGCAGTTTTGTATCATATCATTATTTTATATAGATATTTTATGAAATGACTGTTGTATACAAGGAACTTGGTATACAGTAAAACAACATAAAGTTTATTGTTTGAATAGTTTGACACAGTATTTACAATAAATATAACAAAACTTGTCTCGAAGCTTGAATGATTTGCACGCACTTAATTTTGATATTAACGGTAGACTGAAAGTCTGTAACCTATATACATTTATATACAGGGAGAGTCCTATATACACATTTACACCTATCTTGAGGAGATAGTCTATTTCACTGGGAAAAGTCCTTAGCTAGTCGAAAACTATCTGTTGGGGGATAACAAGCGTAACTTGTAGAGATAGTATAATGCTGGTATTGGACTTAGGCTTGCAAGGAACTTTCATGAATATCTTAATTCGCAGAATGCTAAGATAGTCGTTGGAGCACTGGTGAGGACTTGAGAGTGTAGCAGAATGCTTGACTCGGGGCTCGATATAGCTACGGGAATCAGGGAAGATGAGGCAGAGCCCTGAGGCGAGACATCACAAGCAGCAATCTGTCCACATGTTCAAGACACGTTTTTAAGAGGAATGCCTCCGTGTTTGACTTGCGGTGTGGGCTGGCTGTTGGACACTGGGGTAGTCCTCAGTAAGGCTAGGAAAGTCGCTCCTTATATAGCGCTTGGCTGACGTCATCGACGAGCATGCCAGGCGCAGTGCCGTCCTCTCGTAGAATCTGGTAACATCGGTGATGCGGCGGGTTGCGGAGCTTGTAGGCGCGGCGCTTGAGCGCGGAGGACACACACAGCAATGACATAATTCCTTTAAGCTCCGAACTTCAATTTTCGTAAGGAAAATAAACTAAAATTAGATCAATTTACGATTTTAAGGTAAATTTATTTAGTTTTTGGATACAAAACAATTTTGAAGCTGATTTTTCTCCCTAGCCAAACAGAAGAGTAGTGGTTCTGAAGAGTGCACGTATTTTCAGATACACAGGGCCTACCTACCATCATTACTTCAAAATTTAAGGTTCCCTATGATACTCAACAATAAAAATTAGTAATTCTTTACTAAATGACAAAAGTACTAGTAAAAAGGATTAAAAGGACAAACAATAATACATTCAAAACACGGCTGTTTGATTGGTAACGCAAGAGTATCTGGCCATTTATAAATGTCTTGATTTTCAGCACACACTGTAATTGGCCATTTTAGAAGTTCGTCATAGAAACTCAGTGCCTGGGGTTCCACGTAATTAACTAGTTTCTTAATGTCCTGTATTTTTTTAGTCTGTATTGGCACTTTTCCACAGTAGGGTTTGTCTTGCAGCATAGCAGGAAAGTCTGTTAATTGAGGTTTCCCTAGAAGAAATGTATGTTTCACAAGAGAATGTATGAAAATTGAAGCCCCTCCTACTCCTGGATTGTCAATGAAATATCTGAACTATTTGAAAGACGCAGGGGAGATCCAGAAAGTCTTCAGAATGAGAACAAAGGAAGCATAGCTCTAGTTTTCATTACAGTGTAATGTGCGGGTCTCAGAGAATAAAAGTCGTGAGGAGCGCGGGAAACACTAGCGCTGTCACACTAAAAGAAAGATGAAAAGAAGTACGGAGCTTTTCTCCACCGCATGCAAAGTTATAAACAGCGATTTCTAGTACAAGGAGAGGCCTGACATAATTCTTTTCTCCGTCGTTCACTGCGTCTCAGCCTTAAATGTTGAATTAAGCAAGAAATAAGAGTGGTATATTTTGACGTAATGCTTTTTTTGCCACGACCGATTCAATTGTTATTATTACGGAATTAAAACGGGCGTGAAACAAACGCAGCCAGTCCTACGGTCTCCGGGCAGTGAGCCTGTGTCTTGCCGGGAGACCCCGGGTTCGATTCTTGGCCAGGTCAGACATTTCTACCTGGATCTGGATATGGTTGGAGGTCCATTCAAACTACGTGAAAAAAAATAAATGATGGAACTATCTGACGGTGAAATAGCGACTCTGATTTCAAAGAAATAATAAAATAACAAACTAACTGATCAAAAGTATTCGGAGAGCCATCTGTAAATGTAAAACAATGCCTAGATGTCACTACGACCATCACTGCTGCCATAAACTGAGGACTCGACATTGTTTAAGTGCTACGAAATACGTGCAGAAAGGGTGGAGCAAAAGTGCGTAGCGACTTCAAACGTGGAATGGTTGTAGTTTGCCACACCAGTAAGCAAACAGGTCCATTTACCTCCTTTTCAAGTTACACAAGTTGATTGTCGGGGATGTGATTACGAAGTGGAAACAGGAAGAAACAGCCATAAAAATACCACGGACGGATAGGACACATATTATGTTGATCGACAGCGACCGTCGAGTATTGAAGAAGGTCGTACGGGAAAATCGTATGATTGTGTGATACCATGACCTGTGGATTCCGGAGAGCCACTAATTTCTTCTTTCCCTTTTATTGCTATTTATTTTACTTCGAGCAACATAGAGGGTTTTTATGGCGACTATTGGGTAAGACAGGTCTGGAACAGCGAAGGAAGTGACAGTGGCCTTAATTATGTTGCAGTTAGCATTTGCCTGGTGTGAATATGGGCAACCACACGAATCAAGTTTTAGGGTTGCAGACGCTGGAGTTCGAACCCACCATCTCCCGTATGTACAGAGGTGTGAATATTATTAGACTCAACATTATTTTTTGATTATTTCCATGTTGCTTATTACTGCCTGCCCATAAGAATGAACGTAAATCTTTTTGGGCTGCAGTGGGACTCGTTTACGTGTTACTTGTTGTCTTTTCAAAGTAAATTAGAGAATTGCATCATTGATGATTCTATAGCCAATTTAGACTCCTGTGTCAATATTAAAGTCAAATATTTGAGACTTTTAATTCCTCTTTTGAGTGTAATTAGATAACATGGAATCACATGTGTGATATTTTGCTTGGTCTGAGCGCTGATGTGATTCACTGGGCTTTGCACTATTTACAATCCAAACTCTCTGAAACTGGTGTCACCGAGCTCGATAGCTGCAGTCGCTTAAGTGCGGCCAGTATCCAGTATTCGGGAGATAGGTGGTTCGAACCCCACTGTCGGCAGCCCTGAAGATGGTTTTCCGTGGTTACCCATTTTCACACCAGGCAAATGCTGGGGCTGTACCTTAATTAAGGCCACGGCCGCTTCCTTCCCAGTCCTAGCCCTTTCCTATCCCATCGTTGCCATAAGACCTATCTGTATCTGCGCGACGTAAAGCCAATAGCAAAAGAAATTGGTGTCGTACAATTGTCAACAAATCAAACAGAAAGATATAACCTCAACGTAATATTAAAAAAATGACGAATAAAACAGTATTTCAGTCAGACGGATTAGTATTTGACTGAAAGACAGGAAGTTCTATGGTACTAATTGGAAGGACAAGTAAAGGCAAAAACTAATTCTAATAATTTTCACACCTTTGTAAGATATGTAAGCGCACTGCTACCAATAGTGCAGCTAGCACCATAACTTTGTGCCGGGGTATAGAGGACTGGCTTTCAAGACCAGGCACCTGCCCATAATCCACACATTTAGCCGGCGAACGGTAACCTCCGTGATCGTTGGAATACAGAGCGCCTCCACTGGTCAGTATGCGACTGAAAATTAGAATTGTGCAAAGCGACGGGCAGATTCGTTCAAACTAATTTATCAGAAATGGGCCTCACTCTATATTTCGAAGTCCAGACTATTTCAAAGCTTGCTGCTCGAGCACTCTGGTTAATGAAATTTGAAATAATTAAACTCGAAAAGACGCTTAACATCTCTGAACAAATGAGTCTATCGTTCTGTCTGATCATAATGAGCAGAAAAGGGGCAGGGCAGATAGAGCAGCTCGGAAACTCGGAAGTTCAAATGCCTCGTACACTATTATCATATGGATTGGTTCTCGGCAGAGTCATTATTCTTCACATCATTACTACACATGTGTTCGAAACGCACATGCGTGAAGCAGAAACAAGACAACATCTTGCAGCCTGATCACCTATTGAGTGACCGTGCAATTGAGCGGACTGGTATACCGAGCCTGCTTTCGTGTTTCGAGTTGAGGTTGACGCACACCGCTCACTGTTCAAATAACGCTCATTTTGCCTGAGCAATAAGGGGTCTGGTTCGAGTCAGTCCAGACTCGTTCATTTATTATAGCTGCAGGCTCGTTATTTTATCAGCCTAGTAGAGTAGTACAATTTGAGAGGCATAATCTGACGGAATGAGCTCAGACTCGTCCATTGCACGGCTCTACTGGAGATGCGCAATTTAGAGACATGGATCAGTTGGGAGGGTTTGGGTGTAGCGAATGTCAAGCGAACGACTCATAATAGCCCTTATAATTCCCATTGTGAAATTTGGTGGAGGCGAGGTGACAGTGAGGGGGTGTTTGGACGACATACGAACATTCTGACCAGCTGCGCGTTGTCTGCGGTGAAGACGAATTCGGAGATGATCATTACGTGTTTCAACATGATAATGCTCCCTGTCATAAGGCCTTATCTGTTATAGTTTCTGGACACCGGGCGAGTTGCCGTGCACGTAGAGGCACGCAGCTGTGAGCTTGCATCCGGGAAATCGTGGGTTCGAATCCCACTGTCGGCAGCCCTGAAGATCGTTTTACGTGGTTTCCCATTTTCACACCAGGCAAATGCTGGGGCTTACCTTAATTAAGACAACGGCCTCTTCCTTCCACCTCCTGGGCCTTTCCTATCCCATCGTCGCCATAAGACCTATCTGTGTCGGTGCGACGTAAAGCCTGTAGCAAAAAAAAAAGAAAAAAAAAAATCTGCATTTAGGGCAGTCGCCCAGATGGCAGATTCCCTATCTGTTGTTTACCTAGTCTTTTCTTAAATAACTGCAAAGATAGTCCACTACAGATCAGACAGTGCTCTGAATTACTGAAAAATTCCCTGAAAACCTACTAATTCCTAACAGATTTCCTGAATTCCAAGTCGGTTATAATATAGTATATTTGTAGCGGTGAATAACCTTATGCTTGCCCGGCTCCATGGCTAAATGGTTAGCGTGCTGGCCTTTGGTGAAAGGGGTCCCGAATTCTATCCCCTTAAATGTTTAATTCGCTAGGGTTCGGGGACTGGGTGTTTGTACTGTCCCCGACATCCATGCAACTCACACACCACACACAACACTAACCTCCACTACAGTAACGCGCAGTTTCCTATACACCGCAGATCCCTCCCACTCTCCTCGGAGGATCTGCCTTACAAGGATTGCACCAGGCTCGAAATAGCAACACGAAATCATTAGTATTCTCTCATTTACGTGCCTAACAGAAACTATAATGCGTGCAATAATATTGATGAACAATCCTGTCCCACACTCTGCCGTTCCCGTTTTTAACATCGGGTAAGAACACTTTACAATTTCCTATCTCTTCCTCGTTATCTTTCCTTATCCGAATATCAGTAACTCTTAATACATCCAGACGCATTCTCTATGCCGACACACCCATTTCTACTTTCTTCCTGTCTTTCTTCCATAGGCCCCATTAACATTGATAGCTCCCGATCGAATTTCATTTCGTTCGGCAAGTTATTTCCAAGGAATCCCTCGCCTGTTAAATGGAAGTGGGACTCCGTTACTCCCATATGTCCGAGGCTTGCTTAAAAGGCCCTGAGCGTGCTGGGTAAAATTCTGTGAATCAGGATGCTACCCTGCTTACACATAATTCCAGTGAGAATCTCTCCTCTAAGGGTTTAAAGACCATTGGTGGATTGTATAGTCCTTGCCGCCCGAACTCAAGGACACTTATAATAATAATCATCATCATCATGATCATTTTACTTCTCACGAAATTATGTTGATCGTTTTTCGAAGATGCAGAGTTGCTGAGAATTTTATCCCTCAAGAGTTCTTTTTACGTGCCAGTGAATCTACCATTACCCGATTAGCATATTCGAGCCTCTTCAAATACCACCAGACAGATCCGGGATCAATCTCGTCAACTTGGGTTCGAAAAGCCAGCACTCTACTTTCTGAACTACCGTACTAAACGCGGCCTACTCACTTAGAATTCTTAAAACCAGTCTTATGTTTTTGGTAGAACCTGTAACCAACTAGATTGAAAATCTACTACACACTTCACTGCGGCAGACGAAAGTAATCTGCTAAGGTATGAAAAAGTAAAACTCGTAAAATTCAAATGATTGTGATTAGTAAATTATTATCCGTTCTCTCCTTGGCACATAAATCTGGAACGAAATCTGTACCATTACATTTTAACGGTAGTCTGCAAGTGTGTTTCCTCCACGCTCATAGACACTTTCCACCAACAGTAAGGTAAAAGCAGTGTTAACTTTATATCGAAGTTGGTTCATAGTAGAAATTCCCTACGTTCTTCACTGTGAAACTTTACGTATCCCTACGCATCGTGTTTGCATTTAAAAACAATATTTATGAGCATATATGTCGATTACATATTGAATCAATTAGCAGAATTAGCTCGTTCTGATCACGAATCCGATTTGTAATCCACGAACCATTAAATTACGCTCATCGTATTTTATTGTGTGATCAGTATTTATGAGTGTGTGTTGTAGATAATGATAATTTCCACATGGATAACGTTATAGCTGCGTGAGTATAACTTATTGCCACACCTCCATTGATAACTGAAGGTAACACCTTTGCTAAGTCTGTTAATGGGAATGGTTTGTTGCGAGCAGCAATGATACAATGTGGGATCTTGTCCACTGGTATTCATTGGCTAACATGGTGCACCTCCCTCGGATGACAGAACCTTTTAGACATATCTTATGTAAAATACTAACTGCACATACTAATATGTATTCCGTTAATGTATAGAATACTATACGAAATAGACGCTATCATATTTTATGTAAATTATTATATGCATACAGCCATTTCTTCTTGATCACTGCTTCGAGATTATAGAATATATTCTAAGTAGACATTAAGAACTCTTCTTCGCCTAGCTCTACCATGTTTAAAACGGCCTGTCATATATTCATCCAGAGTACACACAGCTGACATGAATACATGCATCGGTGAGTGACTTGGGAATGAAATAAAGTATTTCAAATTAAATGTATCTTCAGTTATCCCTTCCACGTTTCATAATTTTTCGTTTAATGTTGTAACGGTATATTGGATCTTATGAATGGAGATGGTAACATACGGTTGTAGTAACATGGTTCTTACTACACAGAGATAGTAACACAGAAACATGCAGTTCATGTCTTTATGTCTCCTTTTCATTCAATTTTACTTTATGATAGTTACACGGGTTCCCATTTAGGTATTAATTTAGATTTTTTGTTACTGTTTATGCTCTACTTAACATACGTTTCATGACGTGTAGTCAATCAGAGTGATATTTAAAACAATACTGTAAAATCTGAAAAAATATATGTGGTTAGGAATAAGAGAAGGCAAAGAGCCCTAAATTCACCCCTTTGTAAATAAATAAAATAAATACATACATAAATACAGAACACGTTTATATATTTTAGTGTCTTTCTGTAAACTTTTCACCTTTTATTGTTCTTTGTAAACTTCACCAGCCAAATAAAGATCGTGCTAGCTAGGAAGAGACTCAATAAGAAGTGGGGGTAGGAGTGATCATTGATTTAAGAGGAAGTAGGACTAGGCAATCATCCTCTATTAACACTTTCTAAGCAGAAAGGGAAAAAAAAATAAAAAGCAGTGGGTCCTAAACTTCGAAGAATGACATTAGTGACGAATGAAATGAAGGACTACGAAGAGCGCGAAAATTATTGCATTATGAATTAACAATACGATGATTGTAAGCCTGTTTGAAAATGCAGTGTATCTGTACCGTGTGTCTTGAAAGGTGACTTGTTCACCAGTGAAGGCCTGGCACGCCCTCCCTCTCTGCCTGACTTCTGCCATGACCAACACAAGAAAGTGGCCTATGTGCTTTTAACTTCATGTGTTTTGGGTACCCAGCCACGAACCCTGATTATAAATGTGCTTCAAACCTTGAGCTAAGCGGACAATAATGTGCAAGTCGTAGCGTGTCTCGTCTGGCGCTGTGGAAAGGAAGTTCTTTGCTCACTCGATATATATTGTTCTATACTTTTGTACTCTTCTATTTGTTGGTAGTATTGTCGTCTTATCTGATCGTACAGAGCTGAACTGAAGATCTTTAAATACATCTCTTGCGCTGTACAGACGTAAGAACCTATTAATCTCTCTGATCATCAATTAAATACCATTATTATTACAAGGATAAACAATAGTTGTTTATATCCAATAATTATGGTAGATTCTACGACACTTCGGTAACGACAGGTGTTTCATGGATTACTGAGATTGTGTCTTGTTCAACAACTATTTTCAGAACGGAATATGGAGTGACTGCAAAAATCATAGCACTAAAGAAACGATGGTTCGCAAACTGGAAACCCCCTGTGGGTGGGGGCGGTAGAATAACACCCACGGTACTCCCTGCCTGTCGTAAGAGGCGACTAAAAGGGGCCCAGGGACTCAAATTTGGAGCCTGGGTTGGCGACCACGGGGTCCTCAGCTTAGTCCTGGCATTGCTTCCACTTACTTGTGCCAGGCTCCTCACTTTCATCTATCCTATCCGACCTCCCTTGGTCAACTCTTGTTCTTTTCCGACCCCGACGCTATTAGGTTTGCGAGGGCTAGGGAGTCTTTCATTTTCACGCCCTTCGTGGCCCTTGTCTTCCTGTGGCCGATATCTTCATTTTTCGAAGTGTCGGATCCCTTCCATTTTTTCCCCTCTGATTAGTGTTATATAGAGGATGGTTGCCTAGTTGTACTTCCTCTTAAAACAATAATCACCACCACCACCATCGCAAACTGGAAACACACAGAGATACAGCATCATAAGAATTGCGAGCAAGTGAAGAAACTATTTTTTGAAAGAGAAGAGAGCAAGATTATAAGCCACAAATGTGTTAATGAAACGGGAACACTTCTGTCCTCATGCAGTTGATATAGACCAAGTTGTTTTGGCCACTGACTTCTATAAGAACTTGTAGTTTTCATTAAGCACAAGCATGGTGGCGTAAGACGCAAAGTTGTTTCCAGCTACTGGGTATATTTGTGGCAAGTAGTTGATATTGTTGTGTGTGTCCTCCACGCCTACAATTTTCGCAGCCCGCCCGACACATGGATGTTTCCAGAGACCACGAGGCAGACTGCAGTGCGCTGACGTGATCGTCGGTGACGTCAGCCAGCGCTATAAAAGGAGCAACGTTTCTCGCCTCTCCAGGACTCCTACAGTGTCCAACGACCAGACTACACCGTAAGTCAGACACGGAGGTACCCTCTTAAAAATGTGTTCTGAATAGGTGGACTGATTTCTGGCCGTGAGGTTTCACCTCTGGACATTGCCTCACTCATCCTGCATCCCCTAGCCACGTCGAGCACCCATCCAAGCATTCTGATACTCACTCAAGTCCCCTACAGTGCTCCGACTCCAATCATAGCATTCTGCTATATATGAACACTAGACGCAAGTTCCTTGCAAGTTATACGCCTCCTGTTAGCATTCTGCTAATACGAACACTCTCTACAAGTTACACTTGTTATTATACATGACCGATAGTTTTCGACTATCAAGAACATTCTCTCGTTTGAACAGACTGTCTCATCAAGACAATATTGAATGTATATAGGAATCTCAATTTTTACGTATGTAGATATCATTCAGGCCCTCAGCCTACTACCTTATATTAACACTAAACGTGTGCAACTCAACAAGCTTCAAGAAAAGTTTCGTTCTATTTCATGTACATATTGTATAAATGTGTTGAAGCAAAAACCTTTTATGTTGTGCCTTGTATACCAAGTTCCTTGTATACAACAGATGTGGTATTCGAGTTACTATTAATCGATTAATCGGAAGTCAATGTCATTCTCGAGAGTGATGCCTATCCTTTCCTCAGTTGGGATTATTTATTAGAAAATTACGTTTATGGCAATTCAGCATTCTCTAAAATTGAAATTGTTGTCTTGAGAACATCAGCTGTTGCTTCTGAAACGGTTCATGCCAATTTTGTAAACAACTGGCTGTTGTACCCGTCGCTGACGGAACTATCATTTAGCATGCGTATGATTACAATTCTGTCGACCCTGATGTAATTTATGAGATTCTGAGGCACGTAGGCTGAAGGATTTTACCTGTCAGTGCCTTGTCTTGATGTACTCGTTTGCTGGCTCTCTCTGGCCTGTGCAGTTTTGTCTTTATGACATTTTATCTCTTCCTTCCTGGAGATAAACCAAGTATGTGGTTTATAACTTATTAAAATACACAGCGAGATTTACACAGCACTTAAGAAGGTTACCGGTATAATCTCCATAGCAATTATCCGAGTCTGGGAGTAAGGGAATACAGCTCACACGTGGTAGTATGGAAGCCGCCATTTTGGAATGACAAGGAAGTTAGAACTTCGATTGACTGATCAGGCTTGCGAGAAATGAAACGACGGGTGCAAGAGAAAACCAGGCTATATGCGGATCATGCGACAAGAAGGTCAGAGATGACGTTATACCGCTACAATGTGACGGTATATGTGAGAAGTGGCACCACAAGGAGTGCACAGGCATGACGATAGGACAGTTTGACATATTAAGATAAAAAAAACAGCAAACTGTTGTGGATATGCGAGACGTGCAAGCACCAGCTAATCAAGTAAAGGGTCAAAAAAGACAAGAAGATGGATGAGCTGTCTCAGAAAGCGGATTCAATTATGGATTTCCTGCAAAACCAGGTAGGAGCATCGATAGAAGAAATAAGAAAATCACTGAATTAGGAGAGACCACAAGTGACGCAAGGATCCCAAAACCAAAAGCTAAACCAGTAAATAACAACGGAGAAGAAACACAAGATAATAGCATGACTAAACCGAATGCATACGAGAACAGCACAGAAGAACGAGAAGCAGACAAAGATGCAGAGGGAGAAGGAAATGAAAGCCAATTGACTCAAGTGGTGAAAAGGAAGAAAAAAGGACAGATCTCTCTGCGACCACCAATAAAAGTAGGGGCGAAGAGGATGATGACGACCTACAAGCAGGAGAAAAGACTGCTTGGTTATATGTAGGGTGACTAAAGAAGAGCACTACCAGTGAATCTCTAACGTGCTTCCTTAATAAAAGTGAAATTACACAGGGTATATCGTGTGAGGATCTCAATGCCAAGGGGAACTGCAAAGCATTTAAGGTGGGAATACCATTCAAGAATCATTCTGTAGTGGAGAATCCGGGTTTCTGGCCGAACGGAGTCTTTGTGAGGAGATTCGGTTTCGGAGGGGACACTCACGAAGAGATGAGGAAGAGGGGGGATCGCTTGAATAAACCCATAAAAATACTTCTACGGAACATCGAAGGATTAAGGAATTGACGGAGCGATATTTACAGATGCATTTCCTACAGAACCACCGAATCTGCAGTCATTCTACGCAGTGCACACATTGGCAACACCGAAAGCTGGGAGGCCATCAGGAGGAGTCACATGCTACTATAAACGGAATTTGGGAAACCTCTAGGGTACTTCTAAAGAAGAGAATATGTTAATAATTAGGACTACAATGGTCACTCTCATAGGAATATACATTCCACCGGGCGAACCAACGGAAAGCATGATAGAAACGGTATCCAAAGTAAGAAAATAAACAAGAAACGAGGAAAATGTAATTATCGCTGGGGATTTCAACTGCAGAACTGACAAACCCTGCACTAAGACAGACTTGCTTATGGAAGCTTTAGAGGAGCAAGGTTTTAAAATGGCACACAACAAACATGTATCTACATACGTAGCCCCAAATGGAACTAGTACAATCGACCTCGTCTTCTACAGAGAGTACAGGCTGCAATTAAAGAAGCAGGAAGGACTGTGGACCTCCTCAGAAGCACCCATAAAGAAGCATATCCCAATTATAACGCTGTTTCAAATGGAAACTAAACAAAAAGACAAATGTGTTGGAGGAAATCAAATACTCGAGGAAACTGGATCTAGACATCCTGAAGAATAGTACGGGAGAAACAGAGAAGGCAAGGGACCTTATCGAAAAGGGAAAATTAGATGAGGCTTTAGAAATATCCACAAAAGCAATGCAAACAGCCACCATGGAAAGGAGCGAGGCGAGCACAAAGATGGTTCGACCTGGAGTGCTACAGAAAGAGAAAGTAAACACTAAGAGCACTAATCAGAGCCGAAAACATCTAAACAGCAAGCGGACCTAACATTCTACGCTTAGAAAAGAAGAGAATACAAGCGTCTACTAAAACAGAAAACAGCTGACAATATGGAGAGAGAAGCAAGGAAACAGGCAGAGGACGCGAGGGCTGACCCTTTTATAGCTCTAAGGAAGAGGAATTCACCCACTACAGGAGAAGTAGCAATAGAGGCATGGGAAAACCACTTCAGCAAAATTCTAAACCAGCAACAGAAAGGTCAGGCATATGATCAAATAACACAACAGGTTCACACGTATGATCTAGTAACGATGGAGGACGTAAGGCGGGCGGGAAAGGAGGGAAAAAATAAAAAGTCAGCGGGACCAGACAATATTTACATCGAGCAACCGAATGAGTCTGTGGATGTTATGCAAGATCTCTGGGTAGATATAATGAACAAATGCATAGAATTAGGACAGATACCCGAAAGCTGGAGAACAGCAACCATGAAGATTCTCTATAAAGGGAAAGGAAGTACTACAAGTTTGGAATCATACAGGGGAGTGGTATTGGAAAGTGCTACGTGCAAGATGTTCACGAAAGTTCTAAATGAAAAGACTACTGGAAATTATCGACAATAAAATACCGGAATGTCAATTTGGATTCAGGAAAGGCAGGAGTCCATTACAAGCAATTTCCTACCTATTAGAGCAAATAGAGGACTCCCTTAGACACCCCCGGGGGAAGTATTATGTGGTATTTGTAGACTACAGGAAAGCTTTCGACCTCGTAAACAGGAGGAAGCTTATCGAGAAATTTAAAGGAATGACTGGAAAGGTTCACCCAATTACAAGGATAACGGGAGATCTATTAATGTATAACTACATATGTACGTATATAAATAACAACATGGAAACATCTAAACGGGTTATTCAAACGAATGACTCTTTGCAGGGGGACTCGATCAGTCCTACACTATTTAACATCTATACAGTACAGCAGACATCACGAAAATCATTAAGGAGAACCAGAATACAACTATAATCCTGTATGCAGATGACATGTTGATCGGGTCTCCTATAAGGACAGAAGTACAAGGAGCAATTAACAAGCTGGAGAATTGGGCCAGCGAAAACGATGTCACTATAAACCAAGAAAAAACTGCACAGATGACTTAGGAAGGGTGGAAAAGCAGCAGCAACCGACACAATTGTGTTTTCAGGCACTCCACTAGACAGAGTTAACAAATTGCAAATACCTAGGGGTGATCATACAGTCTTCACATAGAGGAAAGGACAGCGGCAGCAATCAGGGCAATATAATACATAAAGAATATCAGGAACCTGTCTATCAGCACAGCGATGGCACTATTTAGAAGTGCAATAGCCCCGATCGTAACCTGCGGCATACAGATCATCTGGGAAATGTAAAAAATAGGCGAATTAACCAAAATTGAAAAGTTGAAGGCGATGCACATGAAAAGAGCAATGGGAGTAGGGAAGACTGCCCCTTCACGACTTCTATACGAGATAGTTCATAGAGGACATCAGGATCCAACACCACCTACCATCAACATGACCATATCAAGAGCTACTAAAGAACCGAAATAAGAAGAGAGAAGGAGTATAGCTGGAATTCTACAGCTCGCCTGCTATGGTGGAGAAGTCCTGGACCAGAGAGAACCAGAATCAATGACATGTAATAGCCAGACTTTCAGTACATGGATTTCACTATAAGCTGTGTATTAACAAGCGATTTCACAAACCAGACGTAGATTGCGTCTGTGTGCTGTGCGGAAAAAATTGTCACACATAGCACATATACTACTAAATTGCACGAAAAGAGTGAAGCCCCGTCTGAATCTCCCCTCCTGCTGAATTTATTTTGGAACAAGTTACAGCCAAGATCCCACTGGCCTTTGTCCTGAAATTTAATACCAAGTTTAATGAAAACCCCTCTATCCGTTTCTCCGTGATGCTGTAACAGAAAAACAAAAATTAAGCTGAACCCTCTCCGGTAAAAAATTAAGCATCAGGCTGATGTTCAAAAAGTAAAGAAGATTTTATATATAGATTTGCCGGAGTGAGTGGCTCAGACAGTTGAGGCGCTGGCTTTCTGTCCCCAACCTGGCAGGTTCGATCATGACTCAGTCCGGTGGTATTTGAAGGTGCTCAAATTATGTCAGCCTCATGTAGATTCACTGGCACGTAAAATAACTCCTGCGAGACTAAATTCCGGCACCTCAGCTTTTCCAAAAACCGTGACGTAAAACCAATAACATTTGTAATTATTATTATTATTATTATTATTATTATTATTATTATTATTTATAGCTTATCGGAGATTTGGCACCAAATATAATATGGTGATGTTATAAACGGACATATTAGCGTATTAGCTTTCCTTTATGTTCAGACCTTCCTCTGTACCCTCCTTTACTACTGCATGGATCGCACAATTCCTGTATAAAAACCAAATATCACGTTAATGTTTAAAAAAAATACAATCAGATGTACGTACAAAGCGTTTGAATCGTGTGGCCGGTATGATCTCCATGGTAACTCTCCACCGAGTTAATTATTATCGGCTCTTGGACTAAAACCTTCACACGACTGCTACTGAAATTCCACTTATTTTTATTGTATAAATAATATTCTAAATTGATAGATACACCAAGTTTTATGTTTCAGGCTCTCCCTGAAGCTCCCGTCTTGGTGATTTTTTAAGACAATATATAGACCAGATGATTCTACTCTCCCTTATTCTAAACAGTATCAAGTTTCATTAAAATCCACCTATCCATTTTCCCATAATGCTGTAACAGAAAAGCAATCGATAATTAAACTGAACCCATCATAAGCTATTATTTGTCCTGTCCGGTGTAAAAATCAAATATCAGGTAGATATTCAAAACGTACAGACAGAAAGACGATTTTATACACATTCAGGGTCTCTCATATAAACCCAAACTCCGCACTATGGAAATATGGAAGGCGCGCGCACAGCTCTTGGCCTTGCAAGTAGCCTGCACGTGTTTGACCCGGCAAGCATCAGTCGCTAGTCTGAATCTCAGCTGTTAACATGGTGAGACAGTTATCATTGCAACACCAGATTTTCGTATGTAAACGTTCTGGATTCATCTTAATGGTCGTGTTAACAGTCACAACTCTCGCTATTGGTGTGCAGAAAATTCTAATGGTGTTTAAGAAGTATAACGTGCTCCTATTTTTTCTACTATTCTACGTGATTCTACGTCTGCTACGCTCGACATGCTGCTACTAACCTCTGTGTGTGTGCTCTCTTCGCCCGCCCAGCTGGTACTGTTCGCACTGTTGCCCTCCCTCCTTTCCTCCCCTATCACCTCGCTGCGCAATGTGTACCTTCTGCTCTCATCTTTTCTGGACGTTTCCATCGTAATATAAATAAGGCCTGCTCTCGGCTCTATCGGCGAGTTGGATGAAGAAGACGACTGTGTGGAGGGAGGACTTTCCTTTATTTGCGCTAGCGGCTGGTCCGTGTGCAATGTTTTTAAAATGGTGTTTGTTGTTCATGATTGAAGCTCAAGGACTGCTGGACGGGTGAGCAAACTTTAAATCTATATTCTCTTCCCATACTTAATTTTCTCTTTAAAGCTGTATTCCCCTGTTTCATCACGCCGAACTGGCTGCTAAAGACTGTTCACGCTACCAAATTTCACTAGTCTGAGCTGTTGACATTGGTGTTTGTCTTGGAACTACATTACGATTTTTTCCAAATTTCGCTTTCTACTACGTGAAAATTACAGTGATATGAACCATTGGATACTAAAAGACTTGGTGAACAAACGCAAGAATAGGACTAACTGTATTCATATTAACGCCTAGCTTCTGTTCGAATTTCAGGATTGTATTAATACTTGTAGGTTCTATCTTTCCTAATTCCTGTTGCCAGCCTTAGGTACTGTTCTCTTCCTCGTCCTTCCCTTTTCCCCACGTTCCTGTCCCGGGGTTCTCTTTTCTTTTTCTTTTGCGATTGTACAGTGGCCTATATGCCTTTTCAAATTCTTTTAAAATTTTGTATTAATGGGTAATATCTGTTTAGCATTTGTAGGATACTCCTAATGAAAACTATTGTAAAATTCATCTCTTGTTTTGGGTAGAAAATTGTGTTATTAAATGGTCGCCCATTTATTTTAAAAATCTGAAGTATTTATTTTTGAAAATATTGCTGCTCTCTTTAATCATCTGTTCACTCTCTTTGGCATGTAAAAATCGTTTTTTGTATTTGTGGTAATATATTATTATTATGAAAAAACAGTTCCTTCTCTTTCCCTGATTTTTATCACACGCATTTCCATGCCGTTTATTATCTGTACTTACCTCGGGTTCCTCTGGAAAATGGACACAGTAAAATGCTTCCTTCTGCGCTCTGCTAAAACGGTTCACTTTGAAACTGAAATCTGAGTACTTGTATATGCATGGATTTTGTGGAGAGCTGTAATCCTTTTTGTGGCATGCCATACTTGGATGGACTGCTGTTTGTTTACGTTACCGCGTTAGTCGGACTAGTGTCCAAGTTCATGACTTAGTTATATTCTTCAGTGATCCCTGAATTTTTTTGAGTGTACTACAAATTATGACCGTGTTTACTTTGTTGGTTTATTGATTTGCCATTTCCATACTGCTGCATTTCGATTATTCTGAGTGTACATGGTTACCCATGTGCGACACCACACCCAAACTATATAATCGTTGCAGAAGTCCTTCATTATGATAGGAAGATTGATGTTTGGTGTGCTATTGGTGTAAGACGAATAATTGGGCCTTTTATTTCGAGACGACAGTAAATGCAGAGAGGTACCAATATTATATTTTGATGCCGTTTGTCCATCAGTTAACGAAAGAAGAAAATCGCGTGGGTGGTTTCAACAAGATTCAGCCCCTGCTCATACAGCAGAAGATTCCGTTCTTACAATCTCGGAAGTGTTTGCAGACAGAGTGACCAGTGATGGTCTATTTCCCCTCGTTCTAACAGTGTCTTATTTGTACCTGTGGGGTAAACTGAATGAAAAAGTGTATCGAACAAATCCTTATACCTTGGAGAAACTGAATGAAAACATTACGAATGAAATCAGAAACATTACAATGGCAGAACTCACTCGCGTCATCCAGAATGTGGTTATCGGATACAATGTCTGTACAACCCAGGAAGGACGACACATCCAGAATCTTTTATAAGGTAAGATTTCACATCGGATTTTATACACGCTTAAAGCGACTAAAGTTCGGCTGAGTCAGCTGCCGTAGTGCAGAGTACAAACATCATGCGTTCGGTCTGAGTTTAGATGAGAGACCCTGTATATAGAATTTAGTAAAGCATACACACTTCAAAATAAATAAGAAAACATATTACAACTGAGGGACCTTACGGTGGAAAGTATCTCCAAAACGTTTATGATTAACAACACAACAACAGATCCAGAATTTATCTAGAGAGAATCTGGAGTTCGAGTTCTATTTTCTTTGACTATTTAGCAAATAACTACAAAATCAAATAAGTAATTATAATGAATGCACATAAATCAAATACTTAGGTATTAATAAATTATACAGAAAATTCAAATTGCTCGATAGAAAATTAATTTATAATTCTCCAAATAGCCCTCATTTTGATAATACCCGTTACTTTGGTTTTTAAATCAATCAATCAATCAATCAATCAATCAATCAATCAATCAATCAATCAATCAATCAATCAATCAATCAATCAATCAATCAATCAATCAATCAATCAATCAATCAATCAATCAATCAATCAATCAATCAATCAATCAATCAATCAATCAATCAATCAATCAATCAATCAATCAATCAATCAATCAATCAATCAATCAATCAATCAATCAATCAATCAATCAATCAATCAATCAATCAATCAATCAATCAATCAATCAATCAATCAATCAATCAATCAATCAATCAATCAATCAATCAATCAATCACCACTTATTTGAATTTAAGGCTGTCGCCGAGGTGGCAGACTCTCTATCAAATTGTTTCCCTAGGTTTTTCTTAAATTGTTTCAAAGGTTGGAATTTCATCGAATATCTAACTTGGTAAATTATTCCCTAATTTCTGTTCCTACGAACTAATATTTGCCTCAATTTGCCCTCTTGAATTCCATCTTTATCTTCACATTATTATCCTTTGTACTTTTACAAACTCCATTCAAGCCTATTCGTCTACTAAGGTCATTTCTCGCCATTTCTCCGCTGAGTTCCAAACATACCGCTTAGTCGAGCCTCATTACTCCCAAGGCTTCCCATCCTAATGTCTGCAAATTTTTTATAACACTACTCTTTTGTCGGAAATCGTCCAGATGTTTTTCAGTTTCAAATGAAATAATCTTGGTGAGGGTCCTATGCACTGGAGCCATGCTCTAACTGGGGTCTTCTCAGTGACTTATACACCCTCTCCTTTACATCCCTACTACAGCTCCTAAATGCCCTCATAACCATATGAGAAGATCTGGAACCGTTATTTACAACCTCGTTAAGTGATAACCCCGAATTATAATATTTACTTATATTACATAGGTACTTACCGTGATTCCCATGAGGTACTTTCACCCCATCAGTACAGTAATTATAAATGAGAAATATTTTCTTCTTGGTGATTCTTACAACCTGACTTTCCACCCCGTTTACCATGTGCTGTCCATCCCTCAAGTTCTTTACTCACAATTATTTATATGTATATGAGAAAACAGAAAGCCAAATGTCCAATAATACTGCCTTGCGGAACCGTCCCTTAATCACTACAGAATCAGATGATGCTTCACCTACTCCAATCCCCTGAGTTATATTTTCTAGAAATGTAGCCACCTATTTCAATCATTTTTTGTCCAGTCCTAGCCCTCATTTTTATCTGTAGTACCCTGTGAAATACCACATCAAAAGCCTTGGATAGGTCAGTAGTGATGCCGTCCATCTGACCTCCTGAATCTAATATATCTTCTATATCTTGTTGATATCCAGCAAGTTTAGTCTCACTCGAATAACCTTTCCTAAACCCTGACTGAGTTAGTAATTTCGCACGCTAGTCTGTCCCAGGGCTTACATACAGCAACTGTTGAGCTGACTGGCCTGCAATTATCACCCTTTCCTTTGTATATGGGGGCTACTATAGCAACTCTCCATTCATTTAGTATATCTCCTTCATACAAACAGTAATCTAATATGGTTTTCTATTTCAACCCATTGCCTTTAGTATATACCCAAATATCTCATCAATTCCAGATGCTCTTGTAGCTTTCAGATTTTGTATATTTTTGTACATATCTGTATTTTTATAGGTACTTCGCTAGTATTATTGATTAAAGCAAGTACAAAATTACAGAAAAGCATGTTTTCCTAGATAACTGCTAGATTAGGAAGAGCATGCGTACGAATGGCATTTTTTTTTGAACATTGAACTCTAAATATCTTTGATGGGCTTCATTTCTAATAGGACTAAAAAACCAGGAGAATGTCCGGCTCCATGGCTAAATGGTTAGCGTGCTGGCCTTTGGCCACAGGAGTCCCGGGTTCGATTCCCGGCGGGGCCGGGAATTTTAACCATAATTGGTTAATTTCGCTGACACGGCGGCTGGGTGTATGTGTCGTCTTCATCATCTTTCATCCTCATCATAACGCGCAGGTCGCCTACGGGGTCAATTCAAAAGACCTGCATCTGGCGAGCCGAACTTGTCCTCGGATACTCCCGGCACTAAAAGCCATACGCCATTTCATTACCAGGAGAATATTTACTTTTAAGGTTCTCGGAGGCATAATATTTAAGACTTCCTGCTCCTTTTCGAAAGTATCTGCCGCCTGAATACTTAGCACGGTTATGTATAACTTGAGCATCGTGAAGAAGTAAGATTTGTAATGGTGAAAGAATTATTGATTCGGTTGAGTGGTTCTGACACGGCAGGGTATTATAAAAGCTTTAAGAACCTTCCAAAATTCTCGAATGAAGACATAAAGATCATTTTCTATTCAGATATGTTAAAAATTCATCTCAGCTCTTATTTTTAGGGTAACCAAGAGAGCCACATTTTTGTTTGGAACCCTCATTTCCAATCTCCTCTTCCAGGTCACTTGGTTTTGGAATACACTCTGCTCTTCTCGACAGTAGAGATGTTATCAGTTTTCTTATACTTCTGTATACCCATTCTTGGTCGTTATTGTGAAACAATAGAAAACATACTAGAATGGAGGTTGTTTCTAGGACATGACCAACTGTTTGTTGTACATCTAAGGACGTATTTCATGATCCGAAAGTCAAGACACTGGACAATCAGCCGTGGAGTCGAATATAATAATAATAATAATAATAATAATAATAATAATAATAATAATAATAATAATAATAATAATAAT
The DNA here is from genome assembly GCF_040414725.1 of Anabrus simplex. Lineage (NCBI taxonomy): Eukaryota > Metazoa > Arthropoda > Insecta > Orthoptera > Tettigoniidae > Anabrus > Anabrus simplex. The sequence continues at coordinate 1,301,746,495 of NC_090265.1, forward strand.
AATAATAATAATAATAAAAAATTATGTGTGTATTTATTGCAGCTCTGAAATTGCTGTTCTCACCTGCACTTCCAGGCCATGGTAGGCCACAATGAGCCCCAGTAGAATCACAGTCGATACGGAGATGAGGGTTTTGAGTGCATTCGAAGGGAACGTTCCCTGAAACAAAAGAAAGTATCAAATATATCAAAAATTGTGTAATTAATGCATTTGTGGTAAGTGTTTAAAATGACTAAATATACAAAATGAAAAGGAAAACTAGACTCGAATTTCGAGCAGAAATTCATTAACATCTTCCAATGAGGAAGCGTAGCTAACACGAGATATACGTGTATCTGGAGACACTGTCAACTGACATTGTCGCCTGGGTAAATGCAGTCTGGCAAAAAGGTAATCGCCATTGTGACTAAGCCTTTGGCTAACATCAACAATTGATAACTAATGAAACAGCGGCGATTAGGGTGGACAAGGGGGAAGGTTTGCCCCACTCCACTTTGTGGGAAAATGTCTTTTATTCCATTTTAGCCGTCAAAAAATTTGGCACAATAAGAAAACAATTGGTAAAAACCCTTTCGTCTTATAACTTAATTATCTGTCCTTTAATTTCTTACCGGCTGGATTTTGGCAAATAATCGCTTTGTTGGTGTTTGTCAACAAGCCATATTTTTTAATGAATTTGTTACTGGTCATTTGTAAATTCTCAAAATATTTCTGTTTAATTGTAATACGTGTGTAATTGTTCCTTTGGTGAAATATTTAGTATACAGTATTAATCAGAATCTCAAAAAAAGGTATTATTACCGGAGGTAAATTGATAAACTCACAACCTTTACTTCTCTGTACAAATTTGCTCTGAAAGCATGAAAAACTTATCATTTTGAAGCTATATATTTTTAAATGTTTGTCTACTCCCCAGACCCCCTATAATTTTTGTTGTCTATAAAATTTTGTGCTCCCCCCTTATAATTCCCAATTGCCACTACTGAATGATGATCACAGAATGACGTGTTGAGAAAGGTGGCTTCAACTCATCGGGTCGAATTCAGAACAAATGTATCATTTTCACTGTTTTGAAGTCTGTCAACTAGATGGGTGCTTATCTCAAGACATTTGTTAGAGTTATGCATCAGATCTTCTCTAGTTATAACACAGTGGCCACCAGAGAGGAGCATGAGAGAAGTAGTGCAGTATTCCTAAGACAGTTATCGAAAATTAGCTGTGTCTAATGTCTCCCTACTACGCTCTCGTGCTTTGTAACTCTATTGAAACGTAACCAGAGTACGTGCGTGCTCATTATCGACTTATTTAAGATATTTGATACATTTGAAATGAGAAATAATACGTTTAGGTAAATAAGCTACTTAAATGGTATATTATATGTACTATACGTTTTACGATAGCAGCTTTCATGACACCACGCCTTTTACTGAATGTCACCAGTTTAGAATGATTTAAAGACTTTCATGGCTGATAAGGGTCTTACTGGTACGTGTCATTCACAAGACAGTGTCCAAGTTCTTGTAATGGAAATTTCACTTGTGTTCTAAACACAACCAAGGCCTCTGACGTACTGTAAGTTGAGCTGGTTTGGATCATAGAGTAGGTGGCAGGAAGTTGGGAGGAGAACGATCATCCAGAAGAGATGATAAGCTGATTGACACAATCTCTTTCTTCTCAACAAGGTGGCTGTGGCTCGAAACCCGGGAAATAAAACCGAAAATTTTCTTACAGAAAGTGGCATACAGTGTACTGTAGGTCTAATGTCTAATGACTTCATTCGTGTAAAAATACAAGCCTGTTTTTAACAAAAATGTGGACAATTTCAGCACAGATTCAATGAAGCCACTTTTCAGTAATAAAATGTGGTATCCAAGTCGATTACTTCGGTAAATAGTGTATATTGAAAACATAATTGTTTGTTTGACGCTTACTACTCGATCAACTATTCTTTGCAGTCCTGCACTATAAGAAATAGAAAGAGAAATATATTTATTTAAAGTTAATTACAAGTAGGACCAGAGGTCTCTATCTGTAACTAACTGCCACTTTAACTGAAATGTATCAGTTAATACACAAAATCTAATAAGAAGAATACATAAAAAAGCGTGAGATACATTTCCCTACTGAGGAGAAAAAATAAGACTGAAAACTAAACATCTAGGAGATTACAATATTACTTTTACCATTTCATAAATATAGACTATACTAACAAGAAAGAGAAGACATTAGAGAAACCTAAGAATTGCAATGCCGAGGATGAATTATGAATAAAACTGAGCATCTAAAATGTTTCTAGGAGGTTATGATATTTCGTACTATTTAATTAATTTGGTGAAAATTCACTTACATGGCTTAATAAGTGGAAAGGTAGCGGTATTTAAGACTTTTTTCTGAGTTCCGACACTACTTTTCTGTATTTCATATAGTTCAAGATCATTGCATAATTGAGAGGCAAAGACAATGAACGACTTACTGCACTTTACCGTACGATGTTGAGGAACCTGAAGGGTGTTAGCTGTAAACCTATTATCCCGACCATGCAATTGATTATCTGAACAAATGACTTGGTCAAATATGAGGAAGCATTAGATTTTAAAATTCTCAGCAATAAGCAAGCAGCTGAGTATGATCTTCTATTCCTGAGTTTCAACCACTCTGCGGCTTTATACTAAAATGATACGTGACGGTCTTTACGAATATGGAAGACGAATCGCAGACAGGCATTCTGAATAAACTGGAATTTGGTATTATATTTCTCTGAGATGTCGTTGTAAATTACAGCGCCGTAATCTAAAATAGGAAAATACCATAGTTTGGATCAACATCTTTCTCACCGAAAAAGGAATATACGGCAAATTTCGTCGAAACTGATGCAATATACCAGACACTTTCTTGACCAAATGCTTGGCATGGAAGGTCCAGGAGAGAGTGTTATCCATTAGAATAACTAAGCGAGAAGTACTTTGTCATCAGCATATCTAAAGTTGTTAATATTAACCCCATTTAATGAAATGCCATCCTCGACTCCTTTCAGAGCCTCTCTGAACAACTCCTCGGAGGAGATATAGATGATAGAACTTCTATCTATCTATCTATCTATCTATCTATCTATCTATCTATTTATCTATCTATCTATCTATCTATTTATGTTCTATCTTCTATATATATATATATATATAAATGAATGTTTGTATGTATGTCTCGAATGGACTCAAAAACTACAGGACCGATTTCGCTGAAAACTTCACGATTTGTTCTTATTACTCCTGGGAGGGTTTTGGCAGTGGTTTGAACGAAATCCGATGGGTAGTTGTTTTATGACGGGTATTTTTATGTCGTTGATTTTATTGCTAAGCCGCGCCAAGACTGAGTCGACTTGATGGACAGATTGTCGCTAGGGGACGGCAGCTTACGCTATATCACTATAGTCCGGTAAGAAATACTGTGTGTAGGAGGATGGGAACACGCCTCCACGTACCTTCTTTGCTAGGAGGTTCATGACCGTGCCTGTTATTTGGACATAGCAATCCAACATGCCGTGATCGAGATGTACTTTCATGTCATATGACCAACTTTGATAGGTCTGTCCAGTTTAAAGAATGAGTGTATTAGATGTGAAACACATATTTTAGAAACTCTGAAAACTGTAGAATATCAACAGTAGAATTACACGAGTTATCATCCACTCCTAACGAAGAGCAACTGGGGATTCCCAACCAGCAAGGGCGAGTCAATAATGTATAACATGTTTGTATGTGTGTTTCACATCTCCTCCTAAACCACTAGAGCGATTTCAACCAAATTTGGTACACTTATTAGTATCAGGAGACAAACCGCTTCGGTGTAAATCACTCCACGCACTCTTAGGGCAAGGGGAGCGAGATATAAAAGCAATCGAAAATATCGTTGAATTCATACTTTTCGGGGTCGCTGAGATGAACAGTTACACTCCGGATTTTAAAAAAATGTCTATGCTCAGTCCCCTTTGGGGGGGGGGCGGGGGTGTGAGGGGGACGTGGGATATAAAACTAATAGAAAATAGTGTCGAATCCATAGTTTTCAACAAGGTCACTGAGATGAATAGTGACACTCCCGAAATTTTTAAAGTTCACATTCACCCCTCTTTGGGATGGGGGCGAGGTTGACTGAGATATAAAAATAACCGAAAATAGTGTCGAATCCATAGTTGAATAGTGAGATGAATGGTAACACTCCGGATTTGTTTTAAAGTCCAACTTCAGCCCTATTTGGTGCAGGAGTTGAGAAAGGGTAAAAAATAAATTGTCCAAAATGACCGAGATAATGGACGTATGTATGTTCCAGCGTAGCTATCAACCGAACCTGATAAAAATATGATTTACTAACTGGAAAAGTTACTGTCGGGAGTAAGACACTCCTAGAATCCCCAAGGGAGGGGGTGAAATATAAATACAACTAAAAACGACCGATATTAGTATCGAACCATAGTTTTCAGGACTACTAGAGCGATTTCAATCTAACTTGGTACACATATCATTTACTATCATTAGATTAATCGTGCGGGGATAAGACACTCTTACACCCTTAGGGAGGGGGGATATATGGAAATCGAATATAGTGTTAAATCCACAATTTTTGTGGCCGCTGGGATGAGTAGTGTTATTCCGGATTGTTTAAAAATCCAAGTTCAGCCCCCTTTGGCATAGGGGTGAGAAATTGTGAAAAAATAAAATGACCAAAATGGATGCAGGCCCTATGTCTGTATTTTCCAGCAAAGCTGTCAACTATATTTGGTACAAATATTACTTACTATCTGTGAAAAATGCTGTTGGGGCTAGATACTCCCAGAAACCCTGTAGGAGTGGGTGAAATACAAATATAAATAAAAAAGACCAATAATTTTGTGAACCCGTAGTTTTCAGGACTATTGGAGCAATTTAAACCAAACGTGGTACACTTATGACTTGCTATCAGGAGACTAACCGCATTGTGGTAAGATACCCTTTATGGAATATAAAAGTAATGGAAAACAGTGTCGAATCCATAGTTTTCGGGGCCGCTGAGATGAATAGCGACACTCCAGATTTTTCACAGTCCAAGTTCAGCTCCCTTTGGTATAGGACTTGAGAAAGGGTAAAAAATAAATTGTCCATATTGACCGAGATAATGGACGTATGAATGTTCCAGCGTAGCTATCGACCAAAATTGATACAAGTATGACTTACTATTTGGAAGATATACTGTACTATGGGGTGTAAGACACCCCTAGAGCCACTAGGGGAGCGGATGAAATATATATATAACATATAATTAGAAACGACCAATAATAGTGCCGAATTAATAGTCTTCAGGACTACTGGAGTGATTTCAACCAAACTTGGTATACTTATGACTTACTATCAGGAGATAAACCGCGTGGAAGTATGACAACCTTTGCATCCCTAGGGGTACGGGTTGGAGGTGGTGAGAGATAAAATAATGGAAATTAGTGTCGAATCTATAGTTCTGGGGGTCGCTGAAATGAATAGTGACACTCCGCATGTCGTTGAAGTCCAAGTTGAGCTCCAGTAGGCATAGGGGTTGAGAAGGGGTGGAAAAGAAAATGTCCAAAATGACCGAGTTTATGGATGTACGTGCGAATGTTGCAGCAAATCTCTCAGTCAAAGTTGTTACACATATGTCTTACTATACGGAAGAATTCTATGGGGGTAAGACACCCCTAGCACCACTAAGGGAGGGGGTGATGTGCAAAAATAAACAACAGCGACCTAAATTCGTGTAGAATCCATCGTTCTCGGGGTCGCTGAGATGAACTGTGACGCTCTGGGTGCCGTTCAGCCTCAATCGGGATGGGGGTTGAGAAAGGCTGAAAAAGGATGTCCAAAATTTCCAAGATCATGGATTTATGTTTGCATGTTTCAACATAATTATCAACCAAACATGGTGCGTAGAAGTTTTACTATTTGGAAAAATATACTCTGGCTGTAAAACACCCCTTAGCAATCCTTGGGGTGGAGGTGACATAATAATAATAATAATAATAATAATAATATAACAACAGAAGAAATAAATAATAGAGAAGGCTTTCGGGAAAAGTATTGAAAATAGAAGGATTCCAAGGTAGGAAAGTAAAAAAGACTGGTTCAAAGTGTCTGAAGACAGAAAGAAGAAACATAGTGAACAGATGAAAGCGTACTGGAAGAAAAGGAAAGAACAAAGAAGAAGGAATTGAAATTGGCACGTGGTCCTCTGGTGGCCCATTCGAAATAATAATAATAATAATAATAATAATAATAATAATAATAATAATAATAATAATAATAATCGAAAACTATTTATATTAATGTAGAATTCGTAGTTTTTGGGGTTGCTGAGATAAACAGTGACACTACAGAAGCCGTTGAAATGCAATTTCATTCCCTACAGCACGGGGTGAGAAGGGGTGAAGAAAAGTGTTCAAAAGACCGATATTATGGATGTATGTGTGCAATTTGCAGAACAGCTCCCACTCAAGCATGGTACACATTCGACTTACTATCGAGAAAATGTTACTATGTGCTAAGAAACCCCTAGTACCCCTAAGGGAGGGGATGACATATGAAAATAATCTAAAACGATCAATATTAGCGTCGAATTCATATTTTCCGGGGACGCTCAGATGAATACTGACTATGCGGATGCCGTTTAAGTCAACGTTTAGCCCCAATCACCATGAGAGGTGAGAACTGGTAAAGAATAAAATGTCCAAACTGGCCAAGATTTGTGCTGAATCCGCAGTTTTTGGAGTCGTGAGGCTGATTGGTGATAGTGTCATGACTAGTGATACTGAAAATACATATGGTTATCACTTATTCTTTCTTTGAAAGAACCAAATACTTCCCAGTCAAATCGAGCTTAAACAAGGACAAAGAATTACTCGGAAAATAAATAATCTGAAACGTGAAACCAAACACATCTAAATTACTCTAAATCTAAATAATAGATCGAAAAATATCAATCGACATCTCAATAATGAATTCTATAAATATTCACTTCACACATAGTTAACAGGTAATACAAATCTTAAGGGTAAACATTCAAAAACTATCCGGGCAACGCCGAGTACTGCAGCTAGTACTCGATATAAATAATCAATTATTTGGAAAATAACATTATTTTTATATACAAGAATAAAATATGGTGGTCAAAAATAAAGAAACGAGTGATAGGCTAAGTATATTATGTAAGAAAAAGTATACTGACGTCGTGCAACCACATTTGAAAGGCAAATCTGCTGCGAGTAGCCATGCAAAGCAGGTAATAGACCGCACTGTGGGCGTGACATTCCTCAACAGCATCGTAACATGATGCTCGTTTGGTGCATATCTTTAGAGATACTAATAATGATACTAACAGTGATGTTGCCTCGTAAAGAGTTACATAGTGTCTTTAGAAATACAAATCCGCTCTTAGACGACTTATATTTTGTTCCATTTACTTTTTTTTGAGTCGTAATTGTTTTAACTCTGACGAGGGTGAGTGAAGACGGGAACGATTTACCTTGAAGACAAGTTATTTTGGTAGTAATATATTTACAAGGTTTATCATTTCCTTTTCAACTTATTAACGTGATGGATCGTGTTTTTATGTAGCTACAGGTGACGTAAAGTCATACTTTGAGAAAATATATATCGGTAGTGGTGGTAATTGTTGTCTTCATAGTAAATACTACTAGATACCATATTTCAACTTAGTTTGGCTCCTTGACTGAGTGGTTAGAGTATATTCTAATAATAATAATAATAATAATAATAATAATAATAATAATAATAATAATAATAATAATAATGTTATTTGCTATACGTCCCACTAACTACTTTTACGGTCTTCGGAGACGCCGAGGCGCCGGAATTTAGTCCCGCAGGAGTTCTTTTACGTGCGAGTAGATCTACCGGTACGAGGCTGTCGTATTTGAGCACCTTCAAATACCACCGGACTGAGCCAGGATCGAACCTGCCAAGTTGGGGTTAGAAGGCCAGCGCCTTAACCGTCTGAGCCACTCAGTCCGGCAGAGTATATTCTTAAAACACTCCTCTTCGTACACAGAAAACACACCACACGACCAACGACTACAGAAACACGCAATGATGAGTACTCTCTTCACATAGCGTTGGCGTCAGGAGGAGCATCCGGCCGTTAAACAAGGCCAAACCCATAAGAAATAAATTGAGAAAAAAGACTAGGAGGAGGAAGAACAATCTCCTCTTAACTACTATCAGAGGAGTGAAGGTACTGGTATGAGGAAGGGAAAGGAAATCGTTGAAATAAAAGTCCCACTAGGCCTCGGGAACCAACACCGTCGAGGTACAGCGAGAAAAAGTGTTGATCAATGATGGTCGGACAAGAAAGATGAAAATTAGTAGGAAGTAGAAATAATACAAATTCTATGAGACACAGGTAAGGAATATGTAACCAAGGCTTTGCAGTTTTAAATTTAAATATTTCTTCAAAAAGAGATAAGAAAGACTGGAGGAACTTCGGTTAGAACGCAAAACTACCAGTTGCTTTCAGGGGTTGCCTACACTGCCCTCAGCTGGAAACTGTGCTCATGTACAGTATTTTTTCAGAATATAACATGTTTATTTAATTGTTGATGATTGATTAATATACTTATAAGCATGAAACATTAAGATCTTGTGAAAGGTTAAGGTCTAATTTTAGAAGAACATCGAAACTTTTTAAATGGGAATTCCTGACCAGAGAGACAACATCTGTAATATTCTGCCGTAGTTATGACGAGCGTGTGACACTGCTATTGCTTTCTATCAGTGTCGCATTCTCTACATCATTTATTTATATTTTCCCTGTTTATATTCAATATCTATTGTGACAGTTTTCTGATTTAAACTAAATTATATTTGTCATACAACATCGCTTTTAGACACAATAAGCACTCATTTTATATTCATTTAACTTGACGTAGAAATAGTCAACATTTGTTGCATAGTGTTATAACAAAGTTAATTTTAGAAGATGTCCCCTAGGGCACACAGCTAATGATATAACGATAGTGTCACTATTTAGATTTATATAAATGTATATCCATCGGCCCCGCGGTGTAGGGGTAGCGTGTCCGCCTTTTACCTGGAGGGCTCGGGTTCGATTCCAGGCCAGGATAGGGATTTTTACCTCATCTCAGTGCTGGTTTGAGGTCTACTTAGCCTCCGTGATTACAGGCGAGGAGCTATCTAACGGTGAGATTGCGGCTCCGGTATAGAAAGCCAAGAATAACGGCGGAGAGGATTCGTCGTGCTGATCACATGACATCTCATAATCCGCAGACCTTCGGGCTGAGCAGCTGTCGCTTGGTAGGCCATGGCGTTTCGGGGCTGTTGCGCCATGGGGTTTAGTTTTGATAATTTATATCCACTAAAATTATTTCAAAATATTGTGTTGAAATGTTGGATTATCATTTCCAAAGATATTCATCCAAGCTATACCTATCGTCGTTGAAGAAACAAAACCTCGTATGCCACAATGATCTTCCAATCTATCGTGTTTCTTAAGACTGGTCACACCTCCCAGCCACACAAGGATATGAAATCTATCAGAACAATTTTCGTTGTGTTCATTTTACTATCCATATATGTAAAGGTGAAATTCAATTTTCAGGGAATTTATAAAAGAATTGACATGTCACTGAACTAAATCATAGAAAAATCTCACTTTATTCTTGAATCGAACATAGTTATTAAAATTTTCTCCCTTAGGATCGTTGAAGTTTAATTATGCCCTTGAAACGATGTCATTTCTCCCTCGATGAACTTACAATAGGTAGCCTATATACTACATTTTTTTTGCTATTTGCTTTACGTCGCACCGACACAGTTATGTCTTATGAAGACGATGGGACAGGAAAGGCCTAGGAATGGGAAGAAAGCGGGCGTGGCCTTAATTAAGATACAACCCCAGCATTTGCCTGGTGTGAAAATGGGAAACCATGGAAAACCATCTTCAGGGCTGCCGGCAGTGGGGTTCGAACCCACTATCTCCGGATGCGAGCTCACAGCTGAACGTTCCTAACCACACAGCCAACTCGCCCGGTACAATAGGCATTAAACAACTCTAAAATGTCAAGCATATAACTGTAAGATAGTTCAGAGGCAAATGTATTAAATTTTACAATTCTTTACGTCGGAGTAATAGCGATTTTCATCAACCCTACAAGGAACATTCACCCATCATTCATAAGGAGACTGGGATACCTTTCCACATCTTCTCTGGGTATCCATATATTAAGATAACCTTTCCTTATTTGTGCAACTTTGGGATGAGTGTACTTATCTCTCTTTATTTTGATGGTTAAGAAACAATACCACGTATCTGACGATGTTCTTCCTATCCATTGTTTTCCTTAAGTCTGGTCACACCTCCCGAACAAATACGGTTATGCAGTCTATACGGACAATTGTCGTTGTGTTCATTGCCGTATGGTACTGTGGGAATGTGTATTTGATTGACTTATTTACGCATCCTAAAGTATAATATATTTAAGGTTCATTTTCCTTTGCATAGAAAAATTAACGCAACGAAAATTATTCTGTTTTTACACATTTAGCTTGATTGATCCTGACAATCTTCTAGAATTTTGTAAGTAGCTGGAGTCTGTTAGATCCATTTACTAATCCACGATCTTCTGCCTGTTACTACGAAGTATTATTATAGAGCCCTGAATTGAGCATGTGATGATGTCATCCGTTCAGTCGAATCCGACCATCCGTGGTTCTATGAATTAACGTTCTCCAAGTTATCCTGTTCCACACTGCCTCCTGTAGTTGTTCCAGGGCGAGGGTGGTGTCTATTTTAATGTGAATTGGACTTCTGATAACAGTTAATTTTGCTGGAGTTACCCGGTCAGGAATGGCTTGATGATATTGTGTAAGTGATGAACATTTATACTTGACATTGAGCGTGCGTAAAGGAAAATGAATCCTAAATACATCATAATCTAGGAGTGGGTAAGTACGTCATGCAAACATACATTCCTACAGCACGATACAGTAAGGATCATTTTCCTTTACAAACACGCATATGAAAATGAACTCAACGAAAATTGTTCTGATGGACTGCATATTAATATGTGGCCGTGAGACGTGACCCGTCTTAAGGGAAATAATGGATAGGAAGAGTATTGTCACATTCGCGGTTTTCACAAAGCAGTGACGATATGTTAGTTACAGTAATGCACATCTATTAAAGCACGCCTTGTCGGATTACAAAGTTAATTGCTGCTTGTATGATAATTTGTTAATACAGTATTTAACGATTACATTGGTCTTATTTGTTAAAAGTGTTAGTCGTCTTAGACGTTCATTGGTAGCTTCATCATTTCCTTCGTAATCTCTCTGGTTTTTTTTTTTTTTGTCAATATTTCCTCCCTGGCTAAATAGCTCTACTTCATTCCTGTACGTTGACAAGACGTACATTTTCTTAAAATGTGGTCCTGGACAGTAGCTTTTAAACATTATTCTGATTATTGATTCTTATACGCTTAGAGGACTTCAGAATAAATACGCATTAGGTCTTTAACAGTGCCTCCGCCAGCTCCACGTGGGAAATTCGGTACATTTCAAACTATCTACGGAACATGTAAAAGAGAACGACAAATAAAGATAAGAAAAGAATCTCAGATTACATATTATGTCTATTTTCATTTTATATGAATCTGAAGTATGCCTCAAAACAGATTAAAAGATCAGTCGAATCCTGGCAGTAGAGGTGATATTTCCACGACATGAAGTGGTTGCATTGGAAGCAATGGAAATATAAATTATAGTATAAGATCAAATATTCTCTGTGGAGAAATTCAGCCAGAATTAGGAGTGAGAGACTATCAAAACATACAGAAGATCATGAATACATTGGCCTGACCATAGAGATTATATAGGCTAATGCCTGAAGAAGGAAGAGTGGACGACCTTCGAGTATCTATTCTTTAACAAGCATAATGATAGAGCACGTTATCCACATACTGTGTATTATTGATCACTGTTGTTTCATAATTCTCTGAAAATATGTATACACTGTGTTCTGCTCTTGCATCTCTGCCTGCTACTGTTTCACCGAGAACAATTCATTCTACGTTGCGCCAACGATGTCACGTTGACTTCTACATGACTCTAATCCTTAAGCGATTCTTAGTATTTAGGTTATAGAATTAATCATAACAAGGTCTCCGTTATCAAGAGGGGAAGAAAAGGTTACAGTTCATTCAAAGATCGAGTTTCTCAGACGGCGCTATTTGGTTTTCGAACACTGGTATGTGCTACATGTTTTGAGTTTCAAATTTCCTACACTTCAAGTTATCGACTGTGCTGACATTCGATTGTGCAACTTTATTCATAGAAAAAGAGCACCTAAAAAGCTAGGATATATAACCGATTATTATTATTATTATTATTTCGTTCTCGGTTTCTAGATTTTCACCCATCCTTCCCAAGTCATTTAATTAAAATACTCGATCCTATTAGAATCTTAAAGGAAGATTTCAATTTACATGAGGTTAGCTAGTACGAAATGTTGAGCGCTAGATTGTGTTTTTAGCAAGAAACCTATTTTTCTTGCCAAATTTCGTATTTCTCTGGTAAGTTTACATGAAATCAGACTATATTTGACCTCCGAATATGAAAGGATTTTCAGTTATTTTGTTACATTCACCCTCCTCGAAAAAAGGGGCCAGTGACACCAATCATTTAATAAACTGTTCTCACGGTAACCTGTACGGAATAAAGTTGTCTTTATGTATCTTATCTCATTCTAGTAAACGAATGCTTACTTTACTAGTCTACTGAGAAGAATGTGACATTATTAGAAGGCCGCCAATCATAAATGTTACGTGGATACACACTAATACTAGGTTACTCAGTGAGTTAGTTACGCGAAATGAGTCGTAGAGTTAAGGCTTACATTTGGGAGAAAGTAAGTCCGACCACCACCGTCGGCATACTTGAAGATTGTTTTCGTGGTTTCCCAGTTCATACGAGGCAAATTCCGCGGTTATCCCTTCTCATTTCGAGTCCTTTTCCATTACCAACGTCGTCTCTGTGTGTTTGTGTGTGTGTGTATGTGTGTGTGTGTGTGTGTGTGTGTGTGTTAGTTCAACGTTGAACAAACAGCAAAAATATACCTTCTCAATCCTAGCCTTTTCTTTTAAGGAATCTCATCTTGGAAGCATGGGTTGCTGAAACACTATTTTTAGCTGAGTCTGGTGTTTACTAGCGTCAGCTACCTCTTTTTTACCTTTTCCATCTGGCCTCCTTCCTTAGTCAATTCGTGTTTCTTTAACGGCACTAGGTTTGCGAGGCCTAGGGAGTTTTTCACATCCTTTGCAGCCATTCCTTTATTTTGTCTATTCTCTCACTCTTGGGAGCGTTGAACATATTCCACATTTCGTCTGATTACTATTAAGAGAGGGTAATTGCCCAGTTGTACTTTCTCTTAAAACAATAACCACCATCACTCACACCACGACCTACACTAAGACTTCGTATTGCAGTATCATCACGATCTACATTTACTAGTGTGACGTTAATTAAATTGCAAAATACATGTCATCATTTCAAGATTCTTTGGAGATAAGCGAATACTTTGGAGACTAGAGAAAGTCTTCGAAAACACGAGGCCAACGTATGTTTATTTTGTTGGTATTAGAATAGGAAAATATTTAAAATAATTAATCACAGTTACCAAGGTAGGCCCGGCATTACGTTGTTTATCATAGCTTCTGAAATAATTCTTCAGTATATTGCGGCATAACTGACCAACAATTACACCGGCCAAGAAAGCACAAAATACTATATTCGCACTCCGGTTGCTTTTCCTGTTTGTATGAATGGATAACTCACGCTTACGAGTTATGTTAAGTTTCAGTGTATTCTTCCCATAATGAAGTAAGGGTAGACGGTACTTTTCGTTAGTTAACATAACAACTAAAAAACAGAATATAAGTAATTCTGTGAAAAGTAAATGTCTTAAATAGAATCGGGAGTTAATAATAATAATAATAATAATAATAATAATAATAATAATAATAATAATAATAATAATAATAATAATAATAAGCGTGTTAACGTCCCTTCAACTAACCTTGGTCTTTACAGACACCGTAGCTGCGGGGTTTTACCTTCAAGAGAAATTGCCAGTAAATATCATATGAACGCCAGTTAATAGAGCCAGGATTCAATCCAGCAACTTCGAATACAGGAGGCAAGTGCCTGCCGATCTACGCCATTCATCCGATCAGGAGGAAAATAGTCGAAAAAAGAAAGAAGAATTAAAGAAATGAATTCATGTCGTATTGCAGTACAGTTTTTTTTCTATTTGCTTTACGTCGCATCGACACAGATAGGTCTTATGGCGACGATGGGACAGGAAAGGCCAAGGAGTGGGAAGGAAGCTGCCGTGGCCTTAATTAAGGTGCGGCCCCAGCCTGGTGTGAAAATGGGAAACCACGGAAAACCATCTTCAGGGCTACCGACAGTGAGATTCGAACCCACTATCTACCGGATGCGAGCTCACAGCTGCACGCCCCTAACCGCACGGCCAACTCGCCCGGTTCAGTACAGTTTTTGGTGAATCGTGTATGACAAAATTCATTTTGTTTCTTTTGAAACCTTTCCTTTTTAATTCAATTGTATATTCATTTATAATCATCATCATCATCATCATCATCATCATCATCATCTGTTTACCTTCCAGGTTCGGCTTTTCCCTCGGACTCAGCGAGGGATCCCACCTCTACCGCCTCAAGGGCAGTGTCCTGGAGCTGCAGACTCTTGGTCGGGGGATACAACTGGGGAGAATGACCAGTACCTCGCCCAGACGGCCTCACCTGCTATGCTGAACAGAAGCCTTGTGGAGGGACGGGAAGATTGGAAGGGATAGACAAGGAAGAGGGAAGGAAGCGGCCGTGGCTTTAAGTTAGGTTCCATCCCGGCATTCGTCTGGAGGAGAAGTGGGAAACCACGGAAAACCACTTCGAGGATGGCTGAGGTGGGAATCGAACCCACCTCTACTCAGTTGACCTCTCGAGGCTGAGTGGACCCCGTTCCAGCCCTCTTACCACTTGTCAAATTTTCGTGTCAGAGCCGGGAATCGAACCCGGACCTCCGGGGGTGGCAGCTAATCACGCTAACCACTACACCACAGAGGCGGACATATTCATTTATAATGCGAAATATTTTTTTATTTCACTTCGCAAAATTAGAAAATTTTGAAACAGAACTTTAATATAAACTGAAAATGAAGCCATTTGATTTGTGGATCAGCCTGATATAGTTACTGTAATGCAGATTTGAATAAATTATATACTCAAGTATATTAATTTACGATTAAATCATCTTTAGTCCCCTAATTATGTGTTTTTGCTAATGACTTCGCATCGCACCAACTTAGACAGTCTCTTTTTGGCGATGTTAGGATACGAATGGGCTAGGACAGGGAAGTAAGCGCACGTGACGTTAAGTGTGAAAATGGGAAACCACGGAAGTCTTTGAACACGCCATCTCATGAATGCAATTTAATAGATAGCCTGAACCGCGCAGCTAACTCGCGAGGTCCCCTAATTAAGCAAAGGCAAATTTTAACTGTAGTAAATAATAAAAGATCGATAGTTTTTTCTCGTGAACGTTATTCAAATGTCTAACTTGTGATAAAATATAAATATATTTATATATGCTCCACTCTAGTACTGTGTAAACCGGGCGAGTTGGCCGTGCGCGTAGAGGCGCGTGGCTGTGAGCTTGCACCTGGGAGATAGTAGGTTCGAATCCCACTATCGGCAGCCCTGAAGATGGTTTTCCGTGGTTTCCCATTTTCACACCAGGCAAATGCTGGGGCTGTACCTTAATTAAGGCCACGGCCGCTTCCTTCCAACTCCTAGGCCTTTCCTATCCCATCGTCGCCATAAGACCTATTTGTGTCGGTGCGACGTAAAGCCCCTAGCAAAAAAAAAAAAGTACTGTGTAATGTGCACTTTGATTCTGGTGAACAATGGAATCAAATTCAGTGTGTATTCTGCCTTAGCTGGTACCATTAAGTTTAACCCAATGCAGAGGATAAGCCTGAATTTAATAGCGAGTTATGTTCTTGGTCACCTCCGTAATAACCATATAGCTATTAGAATGAAGAAACACCAGGCGAAGATTACAGTTCATAACGGCGCAATGCATTTGAATCTCTGGCGACCATTGTATTAGCAAACGGTGTACTATGAAATTTGAAGTAATGAACTCAACAGATATGAAACAGATTGTTCTAGACATACAAAAATACTTTACGTCGTCATATGAAAAATGATAGAACATTTCTTCTGTATATATATGTATGTATGTATGCATGTTCGGTCCTTGGCTCTAAGGCTGGTTGGATCCTCAACAGCTGTGCCATGAGCTGTCATAGATGGCATAGGCATCACTGAAGAGGCATACTAGGGAAATGAGGAGTGATGTAGTTTCCCGTTGCTTTCCTCACCGAGCCAGAAGTTTATATTACATATCAGTCTGTCAAGCCCACTGAAATGCATGCAATCATCCGACCTTATGAGTAACATTTTCACACCATTCATAGCGGGGAATAGCGTTACCAGCATCACTCATACCTCAGTCACTTTCATATTGTCAAAGCCAAGGATAAGACTGAGACAGGTCACAGTATATATGTCAGTTTAAAGCCTTGACACCAATTCCAAAATTTAATGCAATTCCCTTTTCCTGAGAACAGCGATCCCTTTGATGTAGGGGTAGCGTGCCTGTCTCCTACACGGAGATCCCGGATTTTTTGCCTGGACCTGAGGGCTGATTGGAAGTGCACTTAGACTACAGATTACAACTGAGGACATATCTGACAGAGAGATGGCGGCCCACGTAATTTAAGCCAAGAATAGCAGCCGAAAATACTAATCACGCTGATCACGCGTCACCTCATAATCTACAGGCCCTCGGGATGAGCAGCGGTTGCTTGATATGGCAAAGGCCTTTCAGAGCCGACAGTGCCAGGAGAATTCATTATTGCTTTTTTCAAGAAAATAAAATTTGAATTTCACAATGAATGATGCAGACTCCACTAGTATATTCTTGCTGAAGTGATTAAACCTAATGCGGCTGAACATAATGTTACTAAAACACTGACGTTCCACCTCTTATACCGTAACCTTTAATTTTATATTTTAAAATCTATTTTGGAGACTAGAGATCTCACCAGCTTTTGGAATGACCAAAATATAACTGATAAACTACATGAACAATACGAGGTAATAATAATAATAATAATAATAATAATAATAATAATAATAATAATAATAATAATAATAATAATAATAATAATAATAATAATAATAAATCCACGTGAGCAATCTGTGGGCCAAGTTTAGCTTAGGCTTTTCTGCTTCTTGTCTCCTCCGCTCCCAAAATTTCTTCATGTTTCAACTTGTGGCCTCCCTCCGTCGGCCTGTCAGGTTCTGCTGATGTTTCTCGGGTCTCTGGAACTCCCTGCGTGTGTTGACCATTTTTAAGTGTGTTTCTGTTCGGCACATGTTCAGTGTTTAGTCCTATTTCAGATAGGTCTTACTTAATTCCTTCATCCAGATCGCGGTGGACTTGCATTTCTTTTTTAGTGTTCCTCTTAGCAAATCTGATTCATCCGATGGATGTGCCCAGCAAACTTCAGATGCCTTTTTCTCATTTTGAAGGTCAGTTCATTAATCTGTGTGTAAAATTCTTCATTCTTACTTTTCTTCTCTATCTTCCAGATGTTGTCTATCTTTCTACAGCCTAATATACTTTTATTTCTTAGAAACTAATCTTTCTCAACTTCTCAGGCTCTGTGTTCCTGGTGTCGGTTAGACATTCGGATACTCGTATAATGCTTTCGGACAGTGCCTTTTTGTTGTATATGTTCTGCGTGAGTTTGCAGATTAATTACATCTTCCAAAACCAATTATTATTCACCTCTTTGTCCTGACCAATGGGCTGTATCCGTACACCAAGATATTTGGCTTTGCCTACCTTCTTGACTATCCCTTGTTCCATTTTCCAGTCTGCCGTTGCATTCATTGTTTTCATGCCTGCTTTTCACGGTGTTTCATCAAGTCTGTGCAGGATCACCTTGCCTTGCTTTTATTTGTCTCTTAGAATCACTATATCATCGGCGAAAGCTAAACATTCATTCTATGTTCAGATTGTCCGTCCTCTAACCCAGCCTTATGCCAGTTGTGCCCTGTTATTGGGATTTTGTTCTCCATACTCTAATGACTTTCTTTTCCAGGCCTTGTTGTCTATGCTGAATTCATCCAGTATGTTAAACAATGTTCGTCTGTATATCAAGTCATAGGCCTTCTGTAAATCAACCTATATGTTTATTCTTTGGCCGATCATGACCGTTTGTTTGTTTCTTGGTTTCCTAATCTTTGTGATGGTCTTTTGAATGTATAACTATTTGACGCATGATCTGACCTTTCTGAACCCTGCTTGGTATTTATCAATCTGGCCGTCTGTCTTATTTCCCAGTCTGTTTGATAGCAGTTTTGATACGATCTTGTACGCAAGTGATAGCAGGGATCTTCTATAGTTGTTCACATCTTTGGGGTCTCCGTTCATGAAGAGAGGACGTGCGATTGCTGTTTTCCAATCTTCTGGGATTTCTTCCTTTTCTCAGATCTCCTGCATAAGCCTCGTCATGCTTGATAGCATATCGGCGCCTTCCTATTTTCGTTTCAGCTTAAATATGATCTTCTCTTGTAGCCTTGTGGTTACTGAGCTCCATGACAGCTCTTTCTACCTCCTGTGGTGTGATCTCTCTTGGCTATTTATACTCCCTAGCTTTTGCCATTTTTTTATCTGAATTCTGGTGTTTCTCAATTAAATAGCTGCTTGAAGTATTCAGCTAGGATGACACAGTTGTCTTTGTTGTTTGCCGCCACTCTGCCTTGTCGATTCCGCAAGGTTATTGTTGTCATTTTATACCACTCTAATCTGCTTTTAAACACTGTAAAGTTCTCTTGTTATTTCTGAAGTTTACTTCTAGGTCATCCAGTGCAGTTTTATCTGCTTCCCGTTTAACCCAATAAATGAGGGAAAGGTACAAAATCAAGAAATGAACACCCGAATTGAAAAAGTACGAGGGGCATGAAGAAAGTGTTATATAATATGAACTCAAACTTTCATCTTAGAATCAGAGCCCTTAGGCCCTACATGTATGTCACTCACAACTGCAATAATCAAACGGTTAAATGCCTTCGAATTCTGGCGCTATCGTCGTATACTCAGAATGTCTTGGTTGCATCACTTAACGAACGGCATGGTTATGCAGCTCATGAGAAAATGACCAGAAAAATAACAAAAGCCATCAAGGAAAGATAGCACACATCGCTCGTAATGAGAAATACCAACTTCAAAAATCCATACTGCAAGGACGGCGTATTTCCTGGTTGGGAAGCCAGCGCCAGTGGTGCAGTACATCATTAGCTGGCTTATTTAGAGTCGCTGTTAGCATGGAGGCCTGGACCAGATTGACCATCCACGTTCATTGAGGATCACTTAACTTCAAGAAGAAGATATCGTATGTGTCATCAGGTATATTTTACATGCCAACATGGTATGACATATAGTGCGAATGGATGTTTCTGCCTTTCAAAAATATAAAGAATATCAATGGCTATATAAGTCACAGGTTTGTATTAATTCTCATATTGAAATAGTTTATAAGCACATATGCATGTCTACGAAAACAACTTATATTTATATAAATAAAGCCATCTCCGTACAAGCCATGAAAACCTTTGAAGGAGTAAAATAAAAATTCCACTATCCGTACCCTCGGCACGAACTGCGATAGGGTGGTTTTTTATGCTCGTCCATCTTTGCCACTAGGAATTAACCTGATATTACTTTTTTGTTTAGGCCGAGTGAATGTTAGGCATTCTTTGGTTGGAAATGACAGTATTTCCATTAAAAATGTAGCAAGATTCCTCTTATTCATTCATCAAAACGTAATAATTTACATAATTCAACAAGTTTACTGCTTGATTTTGAACTGTGTTGTAGTGTTATGTGGTTTTCCCCGTTCGCTGAATTTCTGACAATAGTATTTAAAACTCATCACGAGTCCGATAATAATGGGGAGGAGTTTCACCACGACTGAGGACATAGGTAAGGTGCAAAAGATCTCTATAGGTCGACGCCCCGAACAAATAGCATTAAAAAAAGAGGACATAGGTAATTACTATCCAAGATTAATGTACAACTGTGTAAATGCAACTACCAAATAGGTATACAGTATGTCTTCAAATAAATAACCTAACTGATGTTATTGCCGGTAAGTATGATTGGACTGTAGGTGGGTTTTTCAGATAATTTAAACCCAAGCAACCACAAACCACACATTATTCACCTTAACTCCGTATTATATTAGAAATGTTTCTGAAGTCCCTCTTAAAATATAATAGTGAAAATTGTAATTGTAATTGTAATTTTGCAGGTCGTCGGGCAGTAGTTATAGGCGCGGCCCTTGCATGTGGAATGGTTTTCCACCCGTGTAAGGTGCCGCAAATTAAGGTCGATTATAGAGTTATTCATGCATAAACCCACCCATACAGTTATTCAACGACTCGAATGCTCTCTCCTCAGTTGGTGGTTATCCGTGACTGGGAGAGAAGTGTTTATTCATTCATTCATTCATTCATTCATTCATTCATTCATTCATTCATTCATTCATTCATTCATTCATTCATTCATGCATGCATGACAATTCAAATCAGTCATGAAATCATTCATTATTAACTCATTTATGCAGTCATGTAGCCATATGCATAGTGTATGTGAATATGGAGGAGAACTCTGTACAGACTTATGACAAAATAAAAAAGTTTTTGCAGGTTGTAAATTGAAGATGCCGTTGATTTCTGCCCTCTTTTTATTTTTCTGCCACTATTTCGAACTCGGGTATCACCGCACGCTTTTACTGCCTCTAAATTTTGTATCTCAAAACTATTGTTGACTTAAAATACTTAGTATGGAATACTCCATTTGCTGTTTAGAGAACCTCTTTCTTTTTCTGCTGGTGCGTTGGACTCGGGTGTTGGTATCATTCGGCTACTTAGTCTTGGAGCATGTTCTCGAAGGTAATATCTCTTCGTGTATCTTTGCTCCTCGTTTCTTTTTGAAGTCGCTTCATCTTAGAAGTAAATTCATAAAACTACAAAAAAAGACCATTATTTTGGTCTTCTCCCTTCTCAGAATTGTCTGAATTAGATTTTTGATGAGAATATCTTTGGATAATCTTTACCTGTTACGAATATCGCACTTTATTGAAATGTAACTTACTATTTCGCACTTGATATAATCTTACTTCAGTCGCATTAGGTCGAATCACTTCAGCAAGACTATATTAAAGGAGTCTTTCTCCAATGAGGTGATCTGTTCATCTTTCAAGTCTTCTCAGTAGAACTTTGGAGAAACGTTTGTAGGTAACTGATACCAAGGTGATACCTCTTTAGTTGTTGATATCAGTTGCATCACCTTTTGTATGCAGTGGGTGAATGAGTGCACATTTCCAGTCCTCAGGAATCTTTTCCGTGATCCAGATATCGCTGAGAATAGCATGACGTTTCGATGCAAGACTTTCGCTACCAATTTTTCACATTTCGGCAATTATACCGTCCTCACCTGGAGTTTTTTATTTTTCAGTTCACTGATAATTTGATTTCTTCTAATGTAGGTCTTTCTGAGTCTGGATTTGGTGTGAGTTTTTCAAAGGTGAGTTGTTCTACAGGAGATTCACAGTTTAAATGTTTCTGAAAATGGTTTGCTAACAGTTTACAATTTTCCTGGTTATTTGTCTCTAGAGTTCCATCCGGACGTTTGAAACAAAGGCTAGGTGACTGGTAATTTGATATTTCTTCTCTTAAAGTTCTGTAAAAGTTTTGTGTGTTATTTTTTGTGAATTCCAATTCAATTTCTGCCAATCTTCTGTGATTATATTAGCGTTTCTCACATCTGATTATTTTTGAGGTTTGTTTATGTTCTTAATGAATTCCTGCCAAGTTTTTCCAGTTTTGTGGGAATTCCAATCTCTCCAGGCTCTCGTTCTAAGTTCTATGGCTTTATCGCAGGTTTAATTCCACCATATCTGTTTGGGTTTACTAAGAGGGATGCCTTTAATTTTGGAAGCTTCTACAAATACTTCTTTGAGTTCTCATCAGTTGGATGGATTCTGGTCGGAGATATTTGCAATAAAGGAACCCGAGTTTTCTTTAAGATGCTCCGGATCGATTCGCAGTTTCCTGTTTGTTCTAATTTTGGGTCTGATAGGTTGAAATTTGACTTTAACTAGAGATAAGTGGTGATCAGACTCAATAACTCCTTTCTTAACTTTAACATTAATAATTTTCTTAGAAATCGCTACATGACCTAACTTGAATTCTCCTAAATGAAAGGGGATCTCCAAGTCGTTTTTCTTCCGTGGTAGTGCCAGGAAATGAGTTGACATGAATTTTAAATCAAAATTCTCGCAGAAGCCAATTAATCTTTCTCCTTTTCTACTGGTTCTCTGGTGAGTTGGATAGAGTCCCATGATGGTTGTGAACTTCTTTTCCTTGCCAATTTGGACATTGAAATCTTCAAAAATGATTTTGAAATGATACTTAGGAATTTTGGCTGTAACTTCCTCTAGTTGTTCCCAGAAGTCGTCTACTTTCTGTGGAACGTTTTGATTGTAGTTGTTTGTGGCTCCATGTGCATTGATTATTGTATAGGCTTTGTTTCCTGACTTAATTGAGAGTAATGATATTCTTTCAGAAGGAGACGTGTTTGTAAGATTTCTCCTCACTGCAAACGCAGTACCAAACTGATCTGGCTTGTTAGAGAGGGAGATTGCTGGTTTACGTTTTTAATTCTGTAACTGTCTGAATCGAAATGATTTTCATCAGCATACCTGGTTTCTTGAAGTGCTACAATTTGGACGTTCAATTTATCTAGTATGTTTGTTAGTTGTTTTAGATTTCCAGTCTTAAGAAGAGTATTGATGTTTAAGGTGCCAATGAATTTTTTACACGTTGGGCGAAGAGATTTGGGAAGCTCCGATCCATTCCCGCATGATGTTCTCGGTCCCCCAGAATCCGATGGCCGAGAAAGATTAGTATGAATACTAGGGCCTGGGGTAGTAGTGTCCTGAACTGACATTTCCATCATGCTAGTAAGTTGAAGAAAATGAGGAGATTGACCTTCGTCAACCTCATTGGTACAACTAAGGTGTTAAGCCTTAGAGGTTGCCTCATGATGTTTTCTGGCTGTACCTGTTTTTGGTCTGCGAAAGGTATTCTATTTCCCTCAGACCCTCCGGACAAGTATGCCGAGTCCCTCGATCCGCCACCTGGGACGCCCCCGATATAGGAACAGGAAAATTCCTACGGGTATTATTACATACACATACATACATTACATACATTATCATTATAGACTGTTATGCCTTTCAGCGTTCAGTCTGCAAGCCTCTGTGAATTTACTAAACGTCGCCACAATCCTCGATTTGCAATTAGTGTTGTGGCCTCATTTAGTTCTATACCTCTTATCTTTAAATCGTTAGAAACCGAGTCTAACCATCGTCGTCTTGGTCTACCTCTACTTCTCTTACCCTCCATAGCAGAGTCCATTATTCTCCTAGGTAACCTATCCTCCTCCATTCGCCTCACATGACCCCACCACCGAAGCCGGTTTATGCGTTCAGCTTCATCCATCGAGTTCATTCCTAAATTAGCCTTTATCTCCTCATTCCGAGTACCCTCCCGCCATTGTTCCCACCTGTTTGTACCAGCAATCATTCTTGCTACTTTCATGTCTGTTACTTCTAACTTATGAATAAGATATCCTGAGTCCACCCAGCTTTCGCTCCCGTAAAGCAAAGTTGGTCTGAAAACAGACCGATGTAAAGATAGTTTCGTCTGGGAACTGACTTCCTTCTTACAGAATACTGTTGATCGCAACTGCGAGCTCACTGCATTAGCTTTACGACACCTTGATTCAATCTCACTTACTATATTACGATCCTGGGAGAACACACAACCTAAATACTTGAAATTATTGACCTGTTCTAGCTTTGTATCACCAATCTGACATTCAATTCTGTTGAATTTCTTACCTACTGACATCAATTTAGTCTTCGAGAGGCTAATTTTCATACCATACTCATTGCACCTATTTTCAAGTTCCACGGGTATTATTACTATTATTATTATTATTATGGAGTATATTAATACAATATATGTTATGTTTAAAGAGAAATAACCTCAGACTTCATTATTAAGTCCGGTCACAAGACAAAAAATATGAAAAGAAATTAAGTGAAATAGAAGGAAAATTAGAACGAAAAATTATTTTTGAATAATAAAAGGGATCTGAAGGCAGCTGGTAAGAACAGACAAATGGGTTTAATGATAATGTAAACGTATATAACTTGACAAACATTACATATAATGGTGATTTCTTCATAGTAGATTGCTGTTTCAGAATGGTTAAGGGACGATGCTGTATTCTGTGGGAAGGAAGGATAAAATAGACTACAATATATTCGAAACGTGACCAAAGGTACGTGAAACAACACGGTTCAACTAGGGAGAAGAAGTTAATGATAATTTAACAGACTGTGGAAGCTTCTAAACTAAGAAGGAAGGAGAGTTTCATACGATTTTCTGCCATGAAGGATGTCAGTATCCATGGCGAACGCCACATACAATAGCCACTCCGGCCGTAAAAGAGTGTATAATGAATGTGGTGAACCACAACTGCTCTTGACAGACGGGGAGTTGGCAGCTCTCGAGTTTAATATGGTAATAAAGCTGGGAATAGAGAGAGGGTCTGAGGACGACATATAGTGTGGTCTTCCAAATTCCACCAAACAAGGCAAACAACTAACCGCGGATATTTTAAATACTAATACGAGGTTTATAAAAATATTTTAAGGGGATGTAACGATAAAATTATCCACTTTAGCCATAACATTAGCAGAAAGAGTAAGGGGTCAGACTCCTCGTAGAATCAAAGAAATGGCAAAGGAAAATGAGGAAGCTTTGAAAGATCACAAGGTCTTTGGTTAGAACCAAGGTGTCGAGGTTGGAGAAGAACAAGAGTTGACCAGGAGGGGCTGTATTGAACTTCAACTTAATTCTAATAAGAGAAAAAGAATCTGGCGGGAGTTTTCAAAGAAAGAGTGCATAGGTAAAGGAAAAGGACGTGAAGGTGTCGTAAACCTTACACCACCGGGGTGGAAAAATGCCAAGAGTAGCCTGAGGGAGATAGGATGGGTAAGATGAGATGGAAATGGGAAGCCTGGCACAAGTTAAGTGGAAGCAATGACAAACTCGGTTAGGGGCCCAGTTGTCGTCAACTCGCCCTGTTTTAGTCTCCTCTTAGCACGGGCAGGATTTAATGCGAATGTAATTGCATGCTCCTCCTATAGGAGTACTTTTTTTTTTTTTTTTTTTTTTTTTTTTGCAGCTCTTTCCCGTACCGTTTAGTGTTCAACCTGAACAACACACCTCAGAATTTACAACTGGATCTTATAGAGCTGATATGTGACACAAAGCTAAAGGACGAGTACAAAGAAAGGGAAATTATTGACTTTTACCGAACACTTGTCCCATTACGCCTCCATCAACTCCGATTGTTGCAGAAATCATGTCAATCTTTGGTATTAATTACAGATGTGAACAGTTCTTTTCAAGGATGAAGATAAACAAATCTCGATTCCGATCTCGGCTAACAGACTTACATATCATGCAATAATGAAAATAGTGTCTGGTAGTACCGCCAAGCCTAACATCGACCGAATTATTGCCAGCAAACGTCTGCAGGGCTCAGGAAATCAGTGAACTTAAACGGGTCGCTTTTCGACAACTTATCTTTCATTTTCAGAGGAAGCGAAACTACGATGCCCAGGGTGTAGAAAAGTGCTCACCGGAATGATTTTAAGTTATTTCACCACACCTTTATTTTGTCAACGATAATACTCTTAATTTATAAATTTAATGTATCACGAACATGTCAGAAATTGATTCATCGTTTAACATTTGGTTAATGTGTGCAGTATTTCTAACGGGCGCCAGGAAATGTTCTCCGCAGTGCCTACATACTGCTGCATAAGGTAGCATCAGCGGTTTAGTTGGCAGCACGGTGCCTACGCTTTTAACAGACGAAGAAAGACTGACGAACTTAAAGTGAATATCATTAATTATGTGCAGTTCATTATGCAAGGAACTTTAGTGAAAGTCTTCGACAATATTGTGGACGTGTTTAAGTCTATCTTCGAACACAAGGGCAACACTTCCAGCATCTGTTATGAATTGCTGTGACGAGCACGGTGTCATGCTCACTTTTTTTTTTAACATTTATTTCTCACAAATAACAAGATACAGTGTCAACATACAAAAGTAACACAACAAGCAAAGCATGGAATCTCTTATGACAGTATAATGTGCACTAGTCACAAGTCCTTCTGTCCTGATTGTTCTAGAGAGTAGTCATTTCAACTGAAAAATAAACAAAACCATTGGCACAAAACACATCGCGTGAAAAACACTGCACTATCCACTGCACGACCATTCGACTGTTATAATGAAACACTCTCGAGTTCTTTAACTTGATGTTTCTCTCTCGATGGCACACGTTTCAGTAATGTTCGTTTGGCATCTTTTAGAAGACGAATGAACGTGTTAAGGGAGCACTGTTCGTTTGTCTGGACAAAATAAAGATAACCCATGACAAGCCAGGTTTGCGCAAATTTCAAGTGCTGCGTACCGAAATCGAGCTCTAAGGCTGCTCTGTAAGCTGCATTAGGATTCGTCGATCCTGTCATCTGTCTTAGCACAGAACAAAACCATTTCCAGATAACTTTGACATTTCCACAGGTAGTAAGTTTATGCCTCTGTGTGTCCACCTCCAGACATTTTTTACAGAGTGGGGATTGGGTGATGTTGTGACGGAATTTTTTATCTTCTGTGGGAATAATTTCGTTTATAGCTTTATATGCGGCTACTTTCCAGTCAGTTGGTATAAGAGGATCTTTGAAATTTCTCCAGATTTCATTCCATTTCCGATTTGGATACTTCTCCGTGATCTGGGGTTGTGTTTCGTTCTTCTGTAATAGATGATTGTATATTACTCGTGTAGGAGGAACGTTGGTTCCTGTCACTCGTACCGTATCTATCGCTTGCAGCGCTCTTCTAAAACATCGAGTCGGCACTAAATACTTCGGGTTTTGCTGATGTGTATTCCAAAAGTAAGTATTATGAGCAGCTCCTACTCCCGTCTTCGCAATCATTATCTCTCGCATTAAAAGCGCTTGGCATTTTTCGCCGACTGCTATGAGACCCAGTCCTCCTTGCGCTACGGATTTTCTCACTTGTGACCTTGCTACACGAAACATATATCCGCGCCACAAATAATAACTAATACAGAGTTCAACTCGCTGGCTTATTTTTACCGGCATGGGTAGAATTTGTGCCACATACCACAATTTAGACAAGGCATACAAGTTTATATGCCACACCTTTTGGATGATGTTCAGGTTTCGACTCAAACTGATTGACAATGTGGCGCGTACCCTTGAAACTATGGTTGACCAGTTTATGTCAATATTTTGGGACATATTAGGGGTAAACACTAGTCCCAAAATCTTAATTCTATCTTTAATTGGTATGGACGCAATTGTCATCTCTTGTGACCAGCTACCAAGCGGTAGTATCTCGGATTTTTGATAACTGACTTGGGCATTAGAGGCTTTCTCGTAAGTTGTTATTATACTCGTCAACTGTGGGGTAACGTTGGGTGTCTGCAGGAATATGGTGACGTCGTCAGCATAGGCTGCAACCGTGAACAGGCTCTGGGGGTTGGGAATCGTGCACAGAACAAAGTGGACTGCCCGAATAAAGGGCTCAATACTTAAAGCAAAAAGAGTCATTGAGAGGGGACATCCTTGTCGTACCGATGTCTTAATTGGAATTGGTCTGGAGAAGAGTCCATTAAGAAGGATTCGAGAATGCGCCGAACTATACAGGGTTCGAATAAGATTGCATATTGCGGTTGGGAGACCCAAGCGTTGCAGCACTGCTAACAGGTACCCATGATGCACTCTGTCGAAAGCTTTTCGGAAGTCCAGGTTGAGAATCGCGCCCATTTCAGTTGGTTCTGCTTCAAAGTGTAACACTGCATTCCTTACTGCCTGTAGGATGTGGGTAATTTTCCTTTCGGGTATAGCACATGTTTGCCCTTCTTTGATGATGTTATTAAGGTAGGGACGTATTCTTTTCGCCAGTATTTTCATGAAGATTTTGTAATCAGTGTTGAGGAGTGTTATCGGGCGGAAATCCGATACAGTTCGTGGTGCGGCGACTTTGGGTATAAGGATTATAATGCCTTCATTAACGCCTGTGCAATCTTGTAGATTGGCGAACAATAGTTGCATTAGTGTTAAAAGGGTTGTTTTCAGGATGTTCCAGTACTTTTTGTAGAAAAGGTAAGTCAGACCATCAGGGCCGGGAGCTGATCTCTTACTGGCCGATCGTAGTGCCTCGAATAGTTCACTTTCTTCAATGGGACGGAGGAGCTGTTGCCTATCATCATCATTGAGTTGTTGATCGACGAAAGACAGAATGTTCGTTTGATCTAGCGGGGAATTCTCACAGTCCCGGAACGTTTCGCGGAAGTATTTCTCAGTTTCATTTAGACAGTCTTTAGTAGATAAGAGTCGTCTGTTGTCATCTGTATGAAGAGTAGATATTACTTTGCTCTTCCCGTTCCTTTTTTCATGGGCTACATGATAAAGCTGAGCTTTTTCTTCTGCTAAGGGTGAATTAGAACACGAACGAACTAAGGAACCCTGTAGGATGTTCTCCTGAATAGCTGTTATTCTTCGTTTAACTGCGGCTATGTGACTGTTTACGTTGTAACCTGCCTGTTGACGCGCCAGAAGGTCAGTTAGTATAGTGTAGTAAGAGTGCAGAGTTTTCCGTCTGTTACGTGCTTTTTCTGCTCCATGTTTCTTAAAGAAGGATTGAATCGCCGGTTTAACCTTATGCAACCACTTGTGTACAGTTAAAGGGCCCTGTTGGGTGAGACGACTGAGCATATTTGACCACATCTGTTGAAAGCTCTCTTTCACTTGCTCGTCATCAAGCAACGCATTATTTAGTTTCCAATATCCCTTCCCGATAACAGGTATTCTCCTAGTGGTACGAATCTTCAGTAGGACAGCGTGATGATCACTGAAGGGTAATATTTTAACACTGATGTCATGTATATGCGGTGCTAGGTCTCTGTTAACGTAAAATCTATCAATTCTAGAAGCCGCTGTTCCTCGGAAAAATGTAAATTGTACGAAATTGCCATGTTTACTTTCCCATCCATCACGAAGCTCTAAGGCCTGACATATCCTTTCAAGTGCAGGAGAAGGGTTGAATTCTCCTCTCTGATCTTTGGCGTGTAAAACACAATTAAAATCCCCACCGAAAATTAAGTCTTTGTAGTTATGTCGTAAATAGAATGGTAAGTGTGTGGTCAGAAATTCCTCTCGCTCGTGACGACGATGTGTTCCAGAGTGCAGGTAGATGTTTATGTACAGTGTGTTATCTTCTGTTAATATCGACGTGATCCTCCCACTAGGGTGTGTTTCACAAAGTTTAATGTGTAATCCAGATCGGTATATAATTGCAGTACCTCTCGAGTCTTCCCCAGGATTGGCAACATACTGGTAATTATTCCCCAGGTAAGGCAAAGTAAAGACGTTAACTTCTTGTAGGAAGAGGATATCGATGTCATAATCTCTAATAAATTCTTGTAAGAGGACCTGTTTGCTGCGACTTCTCAGGCAATTTACATTAAGTGATGCTACGGTATGAAAAAGTAGAATGCTTAAGGAAAAGAACACAGCGCCAATCATAATGATGTGTTTGAAGATGGAGACGAGTGCTTAAGTTATTTATTCGGAACATGTTTGATAATTTTAGTGACTTTCTTTTTACCAGTATCATCTACCGGCCGCTTTAACCTAGGATCCCGTTGGCTAACTGGAGGTAGTTTTGTTTCCGTAATTTCCATTTCTTCCACCGACGGGGGTCCCGCATGTTCGAAGGTCGGTGATATATTATGCTCTTCCCTACTTTGCATATTACTGTCTTTGACGGATGTTGGCGGTGTCAATACATCTCCGCCCTCTGTTTCCATATCCGGAGTTAGTGGAGGGGGTAACTGGTTATGATTTGTTTCTTGGGGTAGCTGTGCTGGCCGTACGGCATCTGACTCGAGCGTAGTTAGCCTTTCCGGTTGCGGTATTTGATGACTATTATCAGAATTATCGTTCTCAGTTATCTGATCCCCCACCTGTTGACCTAATAACTCTGTCTCCCTGTGCGTCACAGAAGTGGCCGGCATAGTGTTCTGGTGATCATGTTGTGTTTCCTGTGTAGCTTCATGTAAGTCACTAGGTGATGAACTGTGTAAGTTGTCTTCAGGAGTCAACTGCGTAGCTTGCAGCGGACTGCGCTGTGTCGGCAGTTTCCCACTGGCCAAGGTCGCCCAGGTGGGACTAGCAGGCTGTTCGCTTAGCTGGACAGGTTGTTTACGTCGTGGGCATTGACCCCGTAAGTGTCCCACTGCATTACAAGACGAGCACGTAGTAGGCTGATTTTCGTAACTGATCAGGGCTTTATGCCCACCAATATCTAAGTAAGACGGTATATGTTGCTTTAACATTAGTCGAATTGCTCGTACACCATTATGAACCTTGTAACGGAAACCTGAGCTCCACGTTTCATCCTGAATCGAAAAAATTGTCCCATATTTACTAATTTGTTCCACAATTATTCTATGAGGTACCTCCATCGGAAGATTAAAGATTCTCACCAACTTTGTACCTAGTCCCGCAGAATCAATAGTCACTTTGCTACGGAACCCATTACTGTGTAAGAAGGAGTGCTCACCTGCATAATCCTGTAGCAGTTTTTCAGTTGTTTCCTGCTTCTTGCATTTTATGTACACTTGCCGCGATATACCATTAAGCTGGATCATTTCGATGTCACTTTCTTCTAGGTGCAAGGTGTCAAAAATCCAGTCATGCACTTCGTATGGGGCTGGCCGGGGCGTGTCTCTGTCGGTGAAGTTGATCACAATCGTATTCTTCCTTTCCACTATCATGATGATCGTTTAACTATGAACACATAGATATCTTGAACAACCCTATCTGTCACCACTGTCAAGAGTTTATCAGATAGTCACTTCTACACAAGTAAAAACAGACTCGTTAGACCGTACACTCAGTTCGAGAGCTCACTAGCTGCCCTGACTTGCACGCACGCTGGTCCAAGCAGAACTGTGCTTCAAGCTCTGTGAGGAAAGCAATGGATAACTACCTGACTCTTCATACTATTATAGAGCAACCATCGATTTCTACGGATCCTGTATAACTGCATCTATTTGAGGATCCAATCAATCTCTGGGGCGATGACTCAAACAAACAAACAAACAAACAAACAAACAAACAAACAAACAAACAAACAAACAAACAAACAAACAAACAAACAAACAAACAAACAAACAAACAAACAAACAAACAAACAAACAAACAAACAAACAAACAAACAAACAAACAAACAAACAAACAAACAAACAAACAAACAAACAAACAAACAAACAAACAAACAAACAAACAAACAAACAAACAAACAAACAAACAAACAAACAAACAAACAAACAAACAAACAAACAAACAAACAAACAAACAAACAAACAAACAAACAAACAAACAAACAAACAAACAAACAAACAAACAAACAAACAAACAAACAAACAAACAAACAAACAAACAAACAAACAAACAAACAAACAAACAAACAAACAAACAAACAAACAAACAAACAAACAAACAAACAAACAAACAAACAAACAAACAAACAAACAAACAAACAAACAAACAAACAAACAAACAAACAAACAAACAAACAAACAAACAAACAAACAAACAAACAAACAAACAAACAAACAAACAAACAAACAAACAAACAAACAAACAAACAAACAAACAAACAAACAAACAAACAAACAAACAAACAAACAAACAAACAAACAAACAAACAAACAAACAAACAAACAAACAAACAAACAAACAAACAAACAAACAAACAAACAAACAAACAAACAAACAAACAAACAAACAAACAAACAAACAAACAAACAAACAAACAAACAAACAAACAAACAAACAAACAAACAAACAAACAAACAAACAAACAAACAAACAAACAAACAAACAAACAAACAAACAAACAAACAAACAAACAAACAAACAAACAAACAAACAAACAAACAAACAAACAAACAAACAAACAAACAAACAAACAAACAAACAAACAAACAAACAAACAAACAAACAAACAAACAAACAAACAAACAAACAAACAAACAAACAAACAAACAAACAAACAAACAAACAAACAAACAAACAAACAAACAAACAAACAAACAAACAAACAAACAAACAAACAAACAAACAAACAAACAAACAAACAAACAAACAAACAAACAAACAAACAAACAAACAAACAAACAAACAAACAAACAAACAAACAAACAAACAAACAAACAAACAAACAAACAAACAAACAAACAAACAAACAAACAAACAAACAAACAAACAAACAAACAAACAAACAAACAAACGCTCACATTAAGGTGCAAGCGCGTAGTCTTTCTGGAGAAAATGGAATAGATTTTATAATTATAATCTACCTTCGAAGAAAAATTGAAAAATATTTTAATTTTCACCGAGAAAGTGGCCACGCGGCTTTGGTCACGCAGCTATCAGCTTGCATTCGGGAGATAGTGGGTTCGAACCACACTGTCGTCAGCTCTGAAGATGGTTTCCCGTGGTTTCCCGTTTACACACCAGGCAAATACTGTACCTTAATTAAGGCCACGGTCACTTCATTCCCATTCCTAGCCTTTTCCTAACCCATCGTCACCATAAGACCTATCTGTGTAGGTGCAACGTAAACCAAACTGAAACAATAATGTCTTCTACTGATTTACTGACTGACGACTTGTGAGTGACTGTTCGTATCACTTACTACGCTCAAGGAGCAGACGAGTCTCTTTGAATACCAACCATGTGTACACAGAGCATGTGTGCTTTCATTTAACATCAATATTTGTCAATAGTCATAACACGTGGTAATTCAACGTCATAATATGTAAGAAAAGAGTAGATTTACAATTCCACGAACAACGAGGGTATTGGTTAAGGGGAAATAAGGGTCATGAAATGCGAGGAAATAAAACCGAATAGAGTTTTAATATAAAGAGACAGGAGAGCTGATCAACTGAACAGATAAGAAAAATGAAACCGAGGTTTCGCGCTCAAGTAAGTGAATGTATAGTTACTCTCAGCTGGTGGGGCCTGATGCTTTCCTCACGCGTTCCTTCAGTTTTGAGGTTAATGACAGCGATAGTGATTGCTGTTTTAGAGCAGAAAACGGTGTGTTTACTAGACAGTTTCCACACACTCAATAAAAATACACAAGAACCTCGATTATCCGGCCCTCGTTAATCCGGATCGAAAATAATACAAATTTATTTTTATTTGTACAGTATTTCTTTTACGGGGTCGACTCTTCTTGACTGTCTTTTCTGCCAAGGATTGTTAAGGACAGGAATTGGGAGTAATTCGGTCACGGTCTATTAAAGGTACCCTCCCGGCATTCGCCTGGAACTGAGAATGGGAAACCGTAGAAAACCATTCCCAGGACGGCCGAGGTGGGATTCGAACCCACGCTCTTCTGAATGCAACGCACTACTAATTCACTGATGGTGAATTCGAAAATGAAACCGGCGCTCCATCAGACTCACGAAGAGGCAACAATGCAGCTGGACAAACTGATGGCCTATTTAGAATCCCAGACTGAAACCACACCGACAGAACTGTTGTTAGTAAAACGTCTTCATGATCGTGCTGCGCGCAAACCCTATACAGCATGAAAAAACTCATATATTATTTTAGTGCATAAAACAGAGTCGTAAATATAAGAAAAGTGTTCTTATATTTGGAAAAGGTATTACTGTACAACTTATGTTTATAGATTATATCACATGTACTGTATTTGTTTTTTAGTTTTCCGGATTATCCGGATGTTCGATAATCCGGATCAGTTCCGGTCCCACTTAATCCAGATAAACAAGGTTCTTGTGTACTTGATAAAATGAACTTTCAAGGAATAAAGGTTGAAGAAACATGTTGTAAGGGTGTTATTAATTTTACACCCCACTAATTTTATGGTTTTCGGAGACGCGGAGATGCCAGAATTTTGTCCCGCAGGAGAAATTTTACGTGCCGGTAATTCTACCGACAAGGGGCTGACGTATCTGAGCACCTTCAGATACCACCGGATTGCGTCAGGATCGAACCTGCCAACTTGAGCTCAAAACAGCCAGAGCCTTAACCTCTGAGCCATTCAGCCTTTTTGTTGAAGAAATAAACAAAATTACATACATACATACATACATACATACATACATACATACATACATACATACATACATACATACATACATACATTATCATTATAGACTGTTATGCCTTTCAGCGTTCAGTCTGCAAGCCTCTGAGAATTTACTAAACGTCGCCACAATCCTCGATTTGCAACTAGTGTTGTGGCCTCATTTAGTTCTATACCTCTTATCTTTAAATCGTTAGAAACCGAGTCTAACCATCGTCGTCTTGGTCTACCTCTACTTCTTTTACCCTCCATAGCAGAGTCCATTATTCTCCTAGGTAACCTATCCTCCTCCATTCGCCTCACATGACCCCACCACCGAAGCCGGTTTATGCGTACAGCTTCATCCATCGAGTTCATTTCTAAATTAGCCTTTATCTTCCTCATTCCGAGTACCCTCCTGCCATTGTTCCCACCTGTTTGTACCAGCAATCATTCTTGCTACTTTCATGTCTGTTACTTCTAACATGAATAAGGTATCCTGAGTCCACCCAGCTTTCGCTCCTGTAAAGCAAAGTTGGTCTGAAAACAGACCGATGTAAAGATAGTTTCGTCTGGGAGCTGACTTTCTTCTTACAGAATACTGTTGATCGCAACTGTGAGCTCACTGCATTAGCTTTACGACACCTTGATTCAATCTCACTTACTATATTACAATCCTGGGAGAACACATAACCTAAATACTTGAAATTATCGACCTGTTCTAGCTTTGTATCACCAATCTGACATTCAATTCTGTTGAATTTCTTACCTACTGACATCAATTTAATCTTCGAGAGGCTAATTTTCATACCATACTCATTGCACCAATATTCAAGTTCCAAGATATTAGACTGCAGGCTTTCGGCACAATCTGCCATTAAGAGCAAGTTGTCAGCTTAGACCAGACTGCTTATTACATTTCCACCTAACTGAATCCCTCCCTGCCATTTTATACCTTTCAGCAGATGATCCATGTAAACTACGAACAGCAAAGGTGAAAGATTACAGCCTTGTCTAACCTCTGTAAGTACCCTGAACCAAGAACTCATTCTACCATCAATTCTCACTGAAGCCCAATTGTCAACATAAATGCCTTTGATTGATTTTAATAATCTGCCTTTAGTTCCATAGTCCCCCAATATAGCGAACATCTTTTCCCTCGGTACCCTGTCATATGCTTTCTCTAGATCTACAAAACATAAACACAACTGCCTATTCCTCTCGTAGCATTTTTCAATTACCTGCCGCATACTGAAAATCTGATCCTGACAGCCTCTCTGTGGTCTGAAACCACACTGGTTTTCATCCAGCTTCCTCTCAACGACTGATCGCACCCTCCCTTCCAAGATTCCAGTGAATACTTTGCCTGGTATACTAATCAATGAGATACCTCGATAGCTGTTGCAATCCTTCCTGTTCCCTTGCTTACAGATAGGTGCAATTACTGCTTTTGCCCAATCTGAAGGTACCTTACCAACACTCCATGCTAATTTTACATGAAGCCATTTCATCCCTGCTTTCCCACTATACTTCACCATTTCAGGTCTAATTTCATCTATTCCTGCTGCCTTATGACAATGGAGTTTATTTACCATCCTTTCCACTTCCTCAAGCATAATTTCACCAACATCATTTTCCTCCTCCCCATGATTCCTCCTCCCCATGAGCTTGGCTGTTCACAACACCATCAGGATGATTTCCTTTTACATTGAGAATATGTTCAAAATATTCCCTCCACCTCTCCAGTGATTCCATGGGATCTATTGTGAGTTCACCCGAATTAATCAAAACACTGTTCATTTCCTTTTTCCATCCCTTCCTATGATTCTTTATTACTGTCCAGAAAGGTTTCCCTGCTGCTTGACCTAGCCTTTCCAGGTTATTACCAAAATCTTCCCAGGACTTCTTTTTGGATTCAACAACTATTTGTTTCGCTCTGTTTCTTTCATCTACGTACAACTCTCTGTCTGCCTCAGCCCTTGTTTGGAGCCATTTCTGATAAGCCTTCTTTTTACGATAAACAAAATTATAATATGTAAATTAATGAGCACATCAAAAGGGAATGTTATAATTCCTCAATAGGCTCACTGTCACTCATGAAGCGGATGTCAATATCAGGAGTAACCTTGTCATCGACTAAAATGAGAAAGAATGTAATAACAAGGGTGAGGTTACGTCCACAAATCCAAGGGTCCTCCGATAATTATCCTTAATCTTTAGAAAATAGGATCCTCCTCCTAGGAGACTCCAAAGAGAACCGTTACACTTGTCATCCTTTCTGTTGCCCTGAGCTTGTTGATAGCCTATTTCAGCCTGCTCCCAAAACGCTGGGACTGAGCAACGTAGCTGGGGGAAAAATATCCCTAACAGACACATCAAAGATCCATGTGGCACTGACACCACTTCTTTTGCAGTGTGATCTGCTAATTCATTTCTTAATATTCCCTTCGAACTAACGCTTCATTTTCACTACACGAATGATTTAGGAGAAGTGCGGACGATAACCAATATGTTCAAATCAAGAGAGTAGTACACTTGGTTACACAACCAGGTAGCAATCTTCTATGGATGTGTCGTGCCCTAAATGGCTTACCCGAAGACTAAAGTGAAACAAAGCTTCCTTGGTATTAGTTTGAACAAAGATAGTTGACATCTTCAAACTCTAATCAGAGGTCATTCCTCAGACGTAAGTCAAACGTTAATTTTCAGAAAAGAACTTACATTCTCAATTTTATTTTACAGAATATAGTCTAGTCCTCCTTTAATAATACAGACTGTATTATAGACGTTTTCACAAACTGGCAACCTGTCACTCAAAGGGCACGACTCTTTCCTAACAAACACCTTTTACTAATAAGCGATAATTGGTACAAGCTTCCGGGCAGGCATACGTGACTTAAAGCGAACAATATATTTATGTGTAGTCTGACCAACGTGTACGTTGTTTTCCGTTTTGAAAATCATATATGCATTCCGCGATATTCTAATCGTGGATTACTCTGTAAATAGATAACGAAAACATCGATGAGCTATCACTCGACCGACAATTACAACAGAAATTAAAACTCTTTAAGGAAAAAGTAGGAATACAAGGTACATGTAAAAATGTAGAACTCTTCAATAATTTGAAAATATAGGAACACAAGGTACACGCAACGAACGGAACTTGCCTTTGATACCAATGCTACGCAACCCTTGAAAATAATACGAAATTTGTGTATATATTTTACAATCTGTTTTACGTCGCAACGACGCAGATAGGAAGGAAGGAAGGAAGGAAGGAAGGAAGGAAGGAAGGAAGGAAGGAAGGAAGGAAGGAAGGAAGGAAGGAACACAACGTTCAAGAATATCGCTGAGCGTATATTAGTAGTTTACTCTAAAGAGAGGATCTTTACGGTTTATGTTTCTTCATTATAGTGGGAAATTTCACGATTTACTAACAAGGAATTTATAAATACTCATGTCCTTTCTGCACAGTGTGTATTTAAATTCTCATTACACACTTTGAGAGCTAGAAGGCCATGGCGCTGGGGAAACCGAGTAGGTAACATTGTGAATAGGAACCCATGGCCGCTATAAACAAAATGCCACCATACGTTTAAAGGTTCCGCGTCTGCTACGTCAATGAGAACCGGGCGAGTTGACCGTGCGGTTAGGAGCGCGCAGCTGTAAGCTTGCATCCGGGATATAGTGGGTTCGAACCTCACTGTCGGCAGCCCTGAAGATGGTTTTCCGTGGTTTCCCATTTTTACACCAGGCTGTACCTTAATTAAAGCTACGGCCGCTTCCTTCCCATTCCTAGGCCTTTCATATCCCATCGTCACCATAAGACCTATCTCTGTCGGCGCGACATAAAACAAATATTAAAAAAAGTCAATGAGCACAACAGTATACGTACGTCATTGTTGTTGTTGTGTTTCTGCTCCCACTTACAAGAACAACTCGACTTGGCGACCACCAACCCACTTCGACACAAATATCGTATCTGTGTATGTTCTGGTACACTCTCTCACAAAAACTTGGTAGTCAAAAATGTGTCACTACCATAACCCACGCAAGCAGAACTTCCTCTGACTCAACCGGAGTTTGGTATATCCGGCTCTTCATGTGGGGACCACAGGAAAGGCATAAATACTCTGCTCCGTTTATTGACACAGCAGACACTTAAAGGTACGGCGGTGGTTTCCTTATGGCGGGGGGGGGGGGGGGAGGGCAGTATGTTTCCGGACATGGACTCCTATTCTGAATGTTATCCATTTTTTCCTCCGTACCAGCCCTCGAGTGTGTAATAGGAATTTATATATCCTGTATAATCGTCTTGCTATCGTTTTCTGCTTTGTGGAACATTTTAAATTACAGTAATATAATGTTGAAAATTTCTTTTCCAAACATATTTCACTAATAAATAAGTAAAATCTTTCAACGGAAATTGATTCCAGGAATTCTATGAAGGCCCTTGGAGGAGTGGGGGGTAAAAGCTTCATCACCGAGTGGGGTAGAATGTCTGGCCTATGACTGGCCGCTTTTGTACAGTCCCAGCATTTGTCTGGTGTGAAAATGGGAAAACATGGGTGGTAAACCCACTATCTCCCGAATGGAAATCTCATTTCTAAAATTTTCGACTTCCTGGTGGAAAATCAAACCCACGCCGTTATGGGTGAGCCAAACATACTTTTGATACTAATATTACTCAGTATTTGAAAATAATCCAAAATTTGCATACATTTTGAAAAGGAATCATATGTACCGGTACATGTTTAATTGTTCTGACAACATGTACAGTATATAAATTTTACAAGCTGCTTTGCGTCGCACCGACGCAGATAGGTCTTATGGCGACGATAGGATAGGAGAGGGGTATGACTGGCAAGGAAGTGACCGTTTCGAAGGTACAGTCCCAGCATTTGTCTGGTGTGAAAATGGGAAAACATGGGTGGTGAACCCACTATCTCCCGAATGCAAACTGCTAGCCAAAGAATATATTCTAGATATTGAAAAATACTTTCGAATCGACCTGTTAAGTACACTTTCAAATAACAGTCACTACTACACAAGTGCATAGACCTAACAACCAAAGATGTTCCAACCACTGAATCAATTAACCAATAACAACTACAAGAAGCAGACTTGACATGAATTCAGGAGCAAATATCGTCTCTGGTTATTGTTGATTTAGACCGTCTATACTCAAATATCCATTTGGCACAGAAGAGAAAAATCAAGTTAAAACAGACTTGTAGTCGATATAGGTGACCTTTCTAGAATGTTATTTCACTTTCTCAAGAATCACAGCAGTCTATTTATGTAAGTAGGAAAAATGTAATAAAAGATCCTATGAACTCAAGCTTAGTCTGTTGCAGATAGTCTGCGGCTTCCCTCTGAAACTGAATGGTAGTTCCCGTGCAATAAAGTGTACAGCAGGCTACGTGGCTTACTTGAGATTGCTACAAGCAGTTACAGGGCCGAAGAAGAAAGGAAATTTCCAAGTCATATCAGAGAGATAGTAAACTGACAACCTTCCAGATGTAAACTCAGTTGATTTTTTTAAGTTCGTAACTTTGAATAGAGTATTGGATTCCTTTACTTTTGAAGCTAAAGGTTACCTGGTCATGGTTGATGAAGTACAACTAGACAGTCATCCGCTCTTAACACTAATCAGAGAAGGCCCATTTCATAGGTAGCGGCAATAGGAATGGAACGGCTATTAAGGGCGTGCAAATGAAATACACTCTAGGACTCCTAAATATAATGCTGTCGGGGTCTAATGAGAAAAAGAATTGTGCAAGGAAAGTCAGATAGGAAAGATGGCAGTGAGAAGCCTGGCAAAAGTAAGTGGAAAGAATCAATGTTAGACTCAGCTATTTTATGGTTATACTGGCTGAAGACAACCCGCTCGTTGGGTTTATTTTTGTACATCTGTGCAGTTTTCTCTATATACCGTAATATAGAAGACGTGCATTAAAAGACCACTCTTTTTCTGTTTATTCTTTCATAGCCGGGCTGAGTGGCTCAGATGGCTGAGGCGCTGGCCTTCTGACCCCAACTTGGCAGGTTCGATTCTGGCTCAGTCCGGTGGTATTTAAAGGTGCTCAGATACGTCAGCTTCGTGTCGGTAGATTTACTGGCACATAAAGAACTCCTGCGGAACTAAATTCCGGCACCTCGACGTCTCCAAAAACCGGAAAAGTAGTTAGTGGGACGTAAAACCATTATTATTATTATTATTATTATTATTATTATTATTATTATTATTATTATTATTATTATTATTATTATTATTTTATACTTATTCTTCTTTCGGTGTACATAACTATCTTACATATTAAGTAATTTAATCAAAATACATTCTTATACTGTATACTGCATTTGATGTATTGTTGTCTGAGGCATACACAAACAGATTTTCTCCTTGTCGGACACGTGAGAACGCTACGTAGAGCTGACCATGTGTGAAACAGAAAGCTTTCAAATTAACTCCATAATATTCGAACGTTTGACCCTGAGCCTTATTGATCTCACTGGAAATCGAAATCATTTAGCAAAATGACAAATCATTTGAGATCAATGGAATTCTTGGTATGAACATCGATTTTATTTTTTCTTTTCTGGTTAAGATTACTGCCTCAATGAAATTGTTTAAGAGCTGTTTTACACAAAATTGTTTGCCATTACATAATTTCGACGAGTTAATATTTTGTAATATTATAACTGGCTATCAAATCTTTAGCTTCAATATATGCGAAGGCATACCCGGCGGACTTAATGAATTTAAAACATTCTGTTGGAAAGTGCACACTTACATCTTGGACTATCGCTGTGTCTATCGATTTATACATTTTTTCTTCCCGCGGTATC
This sequence comes from Anabrus simplex, assembly GCF_040414725.1. NCBI lineage: Eukaryota > Metazoa > Arthropoda > Insecta > Orthoptera > Tettigoniidae > Anabrus > Anabrus simplex. The sequence continues at coordinate 1,301,787,875 of NC_090265.1, forward strand.
ATGTTCTGTATCCTCTCATTTATTTGTTGTACTATATCATAGTAGGTAAAGTAGCTCGCTAACACAACCATTCTTTATTAAGGTAGTTTCTTCCTATAAACGGATAACATTTTTCGGTACGTTGTTCTTCCGTTTCTACCACGTTGCATATTGATTCTGTTAAAATAAGTTTACCTGAGTGCAGATCGAAGGAATCGTAGTGTATCAATTACGTGTGTAGAGCAGCATTGTCAATTTCCGTAGTGTACCACATTTTAAGCTTAGTGCAGCAAGTATCTTCGCAGTTCTTAATACACTGTGCTTTATGTATTAACTCAATAGATTCAAGTACATTTAATTATACGGTATTCAAAATTAAAGGTATGAACGTACAAGTGATCAAGATTAGGTTATTAGCCAAATTGCGTTTACTGTTGACTCTCGAGTTGAAAAATAAAAAAGAGTTGCAAAGACGCAACGACGCGAGCGGGATTTGGGAGTGGGTTTGGTTGGTATTACAGAGAGGCGGTGCAAGAATTAAAAGCCATTCCCGCATTTCTTGCAGCTCTCTACTTATTAACTAACTTTTAAGTCTCTCTCGCAGCGGTTTTGGGTTAATGCACACTCCTAGAGGACAAATCGAGGGGAATAATATTCGTACTAGAGGAAGTTTCTTAATTAGCTCTACTTCCGCGTTACTTCTTCCAGAGAGCCAATTTGTTACGAACATTTGGTAAAATACTTTCTCAGTCATGTTAAAAAAATGATCTACTATCAGTTCCTTCATTATATAAGAGAATTAATTAAAAGATTATACTGTTCTTTGAGTTATTGGTCCAAGCTCTTTGAGATTCTGAAGGCGATTGCAGAGAAAGAATGGTTATCTGCAATCAATTATTCAAATTATTCTAAGAACATGAAAGAGAAGTAATTATACAGAAACGAGTGAGATAGGGTTGCATTTTAACATACATACACACATACATACATACATACATACATACATACATACATACATACATACATACATACATACATACATACATACATACATACATACATACATACATACATACATACATATATTATCATTATAGACTGTTATGCCTTTCAGCGTTCAGTCTGCAAGCCACTGTGAATTTACTAAATGTCGCCATAAATTTGCGATTTGCAACTAGCATTGTGGCCTCATTTAGTTCTATACCTCTTATATTTAAATCGTTTGAAACTGAGTCTAAACATCGTCGCCTTGGTCTACCTCTACTTATCTTACCCTCCATAGCAGAGTCCATTATTATCCTAGGTAACCTATCCTCCTCCATTCGCTTCACATGACGCCACCACCGAAGCCGGTTTATGCGTACAGCTTCATCCATCGAGTTCATTCCTAAATTAGCCTTTATCTCCTCATTCCGAGTACCCTCCTGCCATTGTTCCCACCTGTTTGTACCAGCAATCATTCTTGCTACTTTCATGTCTGTTACTTCTAACTTATGAATAAGATATCCTGAGTCCACCCAGTGTTCGCTCCCGTAAAGCAAAGTTGGTCTGAAGACGGACCGATGTAAAGATAGTTTCGTCTGGGAGCTGACTTCCTTCTTACAGAATACTGTTGATCGCAACTGTGAGCTCACTGCATTAGCTTTACGACACCTTGATTCAATCTCACTTACTATATTACAATCCTGGGAGAACACACAACCTAAGTACTTGAAATTATCGACCTGTTCTAGCTTTGTATCACTAATCTGACATTCATTTCTGTTGAATTTCTTACCTACTGACATCAATTTAGTCTTCGAGAGGCTAATTTTCATACCATACTCATTGGACCTATTTTCAAATTCCAAGATATTAGACTGCAGGCATTCGGCACAATCTGCCATTAAGACCAAGTCGTCAGCGTAGGCCAGACTGCTTACTACATTTCCACCTAACTGAATCCCTCCCTGCCATTTTATACCTTTCAGCAGATGATCCATGTAAATTACGAACAGCAAAGGTGAAAGATTAAAGAATTGTCTAACCCCTGTAAGTACCCTGAACCAAAAACTCATTCTACCATTCTCACCGAAGCCCAATTGTCAACATAAATGCCTTTGATTGATTTTAATAATCTACCTTTAATTCCATAGTCCCCCAGTATAGCGAACATCTTTTCCCTCGGTACCCTGTCATATGCTTTCTCTAGATCTACGAAACATAAACACAACTGCCTATTCCTCTCGTAGCATTTTTCAATTATCTGGCGCATACTGAAAATCTGATCCTGACAGCCTCTCTGTGGTCTGAAACCACATTGGTTTTCATCCAACTTCCTCTCAACGACTGATCGCAACCTTCCTTCCAAGATGTCAGTGAATACTTTGGCTGGTATACTAATCAAAGTGATACCTCGATAGTAGTTGGAATCCTTCCTGCTTCCTTGCTTATAGATAGGTGCAATTACTGCTTTTGCCAATCTGAAGGTACCTTACCAACACTCCATCCTAATCTTACTACTCTATGAAGCCATTTCATCCCTGCCTTCCCACTATACTTCACCATTTCAGGTCTAATTTCATCTGTTCCTGCTGCTTTATGACAATGGAGTTTACTTACCATCCTTTCCACTTCCTCAAGCGTAATTTCACCAACATCATTTTCCTCCTCCTTATGAGCGGGGCGGTTCGCAACACCACCAGGATGATTTCCTTTTACATTGAGATGATGTTCAAAATATTCCCTCCACCTCTCCAGTATTCATTTCCTTTTCCCCCCTTTCTAAGATTATTACTGTCCAGAAAGGTTTCCCTCCTGCTTGACCTAGCCTTTCCAGATTATTACGAAAATATTCTCACAACTTCTTTTTGGATTCAACAACCATTTGTTTCGCTTAGTTTCTTTCATTTACGTACAAATCCCTGTCTGCCTCGGCCCTTGTTTGGAGCCATTTCTGATACGCCTTCTTTTTACGTTTTACAAGCTGCTCTCATTTCATCATTCTACCAAGATGTTCGCCTTTTCCCATCTTTACACACAGTTGTTCCTAGGCATTCCCTTGCTGTTTCTAGTACAGCATCCCTGTGTGTAAACCATTCACTTTCTGTATCCTGCACCTGCTTACTGTCTACTGTTCGAAACTTCTCACTAATCATATCCATGTACTTCTGTCTAATTTCCTCGTCCTGGAGATTTTCTACGCTTATTCGTTTGCAGACAGATTTCACTTTCTCTACCTAGGCCTAGATATACACTGACTGACAGAGCAAATGCAACACCAAGAAGGAGTGGTCAGAACTTTATGCCAATTGCAGGGTAGACTGACGTCACTGAGGTATGCTCATGATGTGAAATGCGCCGCTGTGCTGCGCACGTAGCGAACGATAAATGGGACACGGCGTTGGCGAATGGCCCACTTCGTACCGTGATTTCTCAGCCGACAGTCATTGTAGAACGTGTTGTCGTGTGCCACAGGACACGTGTATAGCTAAGAATGCCAGGCCGCCGTCAACGGAGGCATTTCCAGCAGACAGACGACTTTACGAGGGGTATGGTGATCGGGCTGAGAAGGGCAGGTTGGTCGCTTCGTCAAATCGCACCCGATACCCATAGGGATGTGTCCACGGTGCAGCGCCTGTGGCGAAGATGGTTGGCGCAGGGACATGTGGCACGTGCGAGGGGTCCAGGCGCAGCCCGAGTGACGTCAGCACGCGAGGATCGGCGCATCCGCCGCCAAGCGGTAGCAGCCCCGCACGCCACGTCAACCGCCATTCTTCAGCATGTGCAAGACACCCTGGCTGTTCCAATATCGACCAGAACAATTTCCCGTCGATTGGTTGAAGGAGGCCTGCACTCCCGGCGTCCGCTCAGAAGACTACCATTGACTCCACAGCATAGACGTGCACGCCTGGCATGGTGCCGGGCTAGAGCGACTTGGATGAGGGAATGGCGGAACGTCGTGTTCTCCGATGAGTCACGCTTCTGTTCTGTCAGTGATAGTCACCGCAGACGAGTGTGGCGTCGGAGTGGAGAAAGGTCAAATCCGGCAGTAACTGTGGAGCGCCCTACCGCTAGACAAAGCGGCATCATGGTTTGGGGCGCTATTGCGTATGATTCCACGTCACCTCTAGTGCGTATTCAAGGCACGTTAAATGCCCACCGCTACGTGCAGCATGTGCTGCGGCCGGTGGCACTCCCGTACCTTCAGGGGCAGCCCAATGCTCTGTTTCAGCAGGATAATGCCCGCCCACACACTGCTGGCATCTCCCAACAGGCTCTACGAGGTGTACAGATGCTTCCGTGGCCAGCGTACTCTCCGGATCTCTCACCAATCGAACACGTGTGGGATCTCATTGGACGCCGTTTGCAAACTCTGCCCCAGCCTCGTACGGACGACCAACTGTGGCAAATGGTTGACAGAGAATGGAGAACCATCCCTCAGGACACCATCCGCACTCTTATTGACTCTGTACCTCGACGTGTTTCTGCGTGCATCGCCGCTCGCGGTGGTCCTACATCCTACTGAGTCGATGCCGTGCGCATTGTGTAACCTGCATATCGGTTTGAAATAAACATCAATTATTCGTCCGTGCCGTCTCTGTTTTTTCCCCAACTTTCATCCCTTTCGAACCACTCCTTCTTGGTGTTGCATTTGCTCTGTCAGTCAGTGTACTTAGTTCACTACAGGTCAGATAGTGGTCTGTATTATCGAAAAATCCCGGAAAACTCGTGCATTCCTAACAGATTTCCTGAATTCGAAGTCGGTTAAGATATAGTCTATTATGGATCTGGAACCCCTAGTCTCCCATGTGTAGCGGTGAATAGCCTTATGCTTGAAGAATGTATTCGTAACTGCTAAACACATACTAGCACAGAAGTCCAGCAAACGCTTTCCATTCCCATTAGCTTCCATATCTTCCCCACATTTACCAACCACCCTTTCGTATCCTTCAGTTCTATTCCCAACTCTCGCGTTGAAATCGCCCATTAGCACTATTCTATCCTTGCTGTTGACCCTGGCCACGATGTCACTCAATGCTTCATAAAACTTGTCAACATCCTCATCTGCACGCTCACATGGTGAATACACGGAGACAATTCTAGTCCTAATTCCTCCAACTGACAAATCTACCCACATCATTCGCTCATTTACGTGCCTAACAGAAACTATGTTGCGTGCAATGGTATTCCTAATAAAGAGCCCTACCCCAGATTCTGCCCTTCCCTTTCTAAACACCCGTAAAGTACACTTTATAATCTCTTCCTCGTTATCTCCCCTTACCCGAATATCACTTACTCCTAGTATATCCAGATGCATCCTCTTTGCTGACTCAGCCAGTTCTACTTTCTTTCTTCCATAAGCCCCATTAATATTGATAGCTCCCCATCGAGTTGCATTTCGTTCGCTAAGTTGTTTCCAAGGAGTCCCTCGCCTGTCAAATGGGAGTGGGACTCCATTACTCCCATAGGTCCGAGGCTTGCTTAAAATGTTCTGAGCTCCGTAAATTCATGAAGCCGGATGCTACCCTACTTACACATAACCCAGTCCTAAGAAAGAAAGGAAAGAAAGCATAAGATAAGACGTTTCTGATAAAACATATTCATTAGAAAAAATGGTCCTAATGCATAGATCAGTCATATTTTTCCTTCCATTTCCTTGTTACTTAGGCTCAGCGCTACGTACGTATTAAGCACAGGTTTGCGACTAGAGGGATATATTCAGTATTACCTATTTCTGTTGTGGTTGGTGGTGTAGTGTGCTGTGTGTGAATAAAAGTGTATTAAGACGAACACAAACATCCACTCCCCAGAGCCATAGGAATTAGTCACATGCGGTTACTATCCCTACATAAGACAGGAATTGAATCCAGAAACTTGTGAGGCGAAGGTCGCTACATGAAGCCGGACTGGTAATACCAGTGGCCCTCCAGCTCCATAATTTCCACTTATAAGTGTCCCGCATGCAATAATGTTGAATGGGATGCCTAATCACTGGTTTACAAAGGAGCACCAGAACGTGCTGTATTTCGGATGTGAAATAAATAGCAGTCATTTTACTACACACGCGCTGTAACAGGGTGCATTTCTAAACACACCAAAGATCCATAAAATAAAGTTTAATAATCTATTAATTTATAGACGTACATAAATTCCACTCTACCGAAAAAATGCTTGTATGTGGTATGTGCCTTGAACGATCCATAAGTTCTTAATAATTGCAACTCTGTTCGGCGAAATACGTGCATAGAAGGCAGGTGCCTATTTGAAAAGTCCTGCATATACCGTCTGCGAGCTTGGATTGTATTCCGGCAAGATTCTCTATAGATTAAAATTATGTCTGTGTATTAGCCGTTGTTGAACAGACCAGCCATTGTCGATATGTTGATACCAACTGTAGGGATACTGTACCAAATAACCAGCCTACTACTGAGCATTCGAAAATGTGGTGTACTAACACAAGGAGGCGCATGTGCTGTGAGCCGCCGTCCGGTTCTCTCTTCATATTCTGACTTAACTAACACGCCGGCAGTAACATCCCTGTGAAAATGTTATTAGATATCCCATTCATCATAAGTGCATGCGGGATTCTTACAGGTGGAAGGTAGGGCACTGACGGACCACCTCGTATACTGTATAGTGCATGTTCTATTATCATGTTGTGTTGTATTTTTAGTGACGCAGTTTCCCCTCCTTTTCGGACAGACATCATCAAAGATTAATGCCGTCATTGATGCAATTTTTGAAATGAGATGTTACATTCCGGCACTTGTTCATCCCGTTGTGGTCACTACTCAAGTCTGCACTATCAGAAATAAAACAGAGTGCTATCTCCCTTGGAAGTTTAAAGTAACATTTTAAGTACAAGAACTATCCTTCATTTTATACCACTTTAGAGAATTCTACCCCGGCTTTTATAATATTAATAGCCAAGCTTGTTTGTTTAGTAAATTCCGTGGCTTGGTTGTAAAAGGGCCAATACCATTTTTTAAAATGGAAATTGAGATAGTAACAGATAAAATCGGGTTCTATACTGGCCTACATTATATTAAAAGGGTCAATATCTCTGATAAATAATAAAGGGCATATAACGTTTAATTAAATAAGCCCTTGCCAGTAATGCTAAATGGTTAAAGTGCTGGCCTTTTGTCACAGGGGTCCCGGGTTTGATTCCCAACAGGGTCTGGAATTTTAACCTTAATTGGTTAAAATCGCTGGCACGGGGGCTGGGTGTATGTGTCGTCTTCATCATCATTTTATCCTCATCACAACGCGCAGGTCGCCTACGGGAGTCAAATCAAAAGACCTGCATCTGGCGAGCCGAACTTGTCCTCGGACACTCCGGGCACTAAAAGCCATATGCCATTTCATTTCACCGACAAGAATTAGAGACCTAGAAATTTTTAAAGAGTACGACACTAAATATTAGCACTTAGTCATTTGATTTCCACAAAGAAACTGTAAACTTATTTAAAGTTAGTTGTTGAAAAAGATCGTTCGAAAATTTGAGCAAAACTTCAAATATTCCTAGCTCAAAAACAGGTTTATAGTTTAGAACCAAACCGCAGAATTGGTTGCTTGTTTGTTTGTTTGTTTGTTTGTTTCTTTCATAAGCTCTTCTAAATGCCCTCATAAACCATATGAAGAGATCTGTAACCTTTATTTACAACACTAGAGACATGTCGAAAATGAGCCAATATTGAAAGCTGTATAAGTTGGATACAATGGTTATTTTCTGAACCGCGCAGTAAACGAATGTCTTTCATGTGGTTACAGTGTATAATTTATTTCGAAACAGAACGGCCTTGTACAAAGCATCCACACAATCACCCCCTTTACAATATTCTGTAAGAACCAACAAAATTCTGCTGTCATCAGGAGTCAAATTTGATTTGGGAATAGAATACAAATTTTTCATATCCGTCGTGTTAAGCTTAAGTCCAAATAATTTGCTTCGTTCAAAGTTAAAGTAGAAAGATAAAGAAAACAAGATTTTTTTTTTTGCTACCTGCTTTATGTCGTACCGACACAGATTGGTCTTACGGTGACGATGGGACAGGAAATGCCTAGGAATGGGAAGGAAGCGGCCGTGGCCTTAATTAAGGTACAGCCCAAGCACTTGCCTGGTGTGAAAATGGAAAACCACGGAAAACCATCTTCAGGGCTGCCGACAGAGGGGTTCGAACCCACTATCACTAGCTGCGCGCTCCTAACCGCACGGCCAACTCGCCCGGTGAAAACAAGATAAACACATACCCATATACTATAAAGAAGTCTGATCTTCATTGCATTTCCTGTGAGAAAAATGAGAATATAAGATAATGAGAGGAGATGTGATAAATCTTCAGCATGGATAATCTGTTGGTGGCTCCTACTGGATGAGCAGCTGTAATTCTGACATAGACATTACTGAGGCTGAAATTTAGCTCTCTTGAGCAGGATTTAAACCGCAGCCATCTGTCTATGCTATATGAACTAGTACTACTACTACTACTACTACTACTACTACTACTAATAATAATAATAATATTATTAATATATACATACGTCCTCATTATAGACGGTTATGCCTTTCAGAGTTGTCTGCAACACTGTGAATTTACAGCTGCCACACTCCTCTAATTTTAGATAGTTCTGTGGTCTCGTATAGTTCTATACCTCTTATCTTTAAACCGTTAGAAACTGAGTCTAACCATCGTCGACTTGGTCTCCATATACTTTTCTTACCCTCCATAACAGAGTCCATTATTTTCCTAGGCAACCTATCCTTCTCCATTCACCTCACATGATCCCGCCATCAAAGCCGGTTGATGCGTACAACATCGAGTTTTATCTTCTCATTCCGAGTACCCTCCTACCATTGTTCCCACCCGTTTGTACCAGCAATCATTCTCGCTACTTTCATGTCTGTTACTTTCAACTTATGAATAAGATATACTGAGCCCACCCAGCTTTCACTCTTGTAAAGCAAAGTTGATCTGAAAACAGATCGATGTAAAGATAATTTCATCCGGGAGCTGACTTCCTTCTTACAGAATATTGTTGATTGCAACTGCGACCTCACTTCATTAGCTTTACTGCACCTAGGTTCAATCTCCCTTATTGTACTACCATCCTGGGAGAAAACATATTCTAAATACTTGAAATTATCTGCCTGTTCCAGCTTTGTATCCCCAATCTTACATTCAATTCTCTTGGAAGTTTTATGTACTGATATAAATTTAGTCTTGAAAAGGCTAATTTTCATACCATATTCATTGAATCTATTATTATCAAGTTCTAAGATATTACACTTCAGGCTTTTCGCACAATCTGCCATTAAGCTCAAGTCGTCAGCGTAGCCCAATCTGCGTATTATATTTTCACCACCTAACTGAATCCCTCCCTGCAACTTAATACCTTATAGTAAATGATCCATGTTAACTACGAACAACAAATATTATAGTCTTGTCTAATCCCTGTAAGTACCTTGCACCAAGAACTCATTCTACCAACAATTCTCACTGCAGCCCAATTGTCCACATAAATATCTTTGATTGATTTTAATAATCTACCCTTAATCCCATATAGTCATCCAGTACGACAAACATCTTTTCAGTCGGTACTGTGTCATATCCCTTCTCCTTATTTACGAAAAATAAACATACCGTAACTGTCTCTTCCTATCGTGGCATTTTTCAAATACCTGGCGCATACTGAAAATCTGATCCTGAAAGTCCTTCTGTGGTTTGAAACCATACTGGTTTTTATGCAACTTCTTCTCAACCGCTGATCGCATCCTCCCTTCCAAAATCCCGTGAACACCTTGCCTGGTATACTGATCAATAGGATACCTCGATAGTTGTTGCAATCCTTCCTGTTTCCTTGTTCATAGATAGGTGTAATTACTGCTTTTGTCCAATCAGAATGTACCGTACTAATATTCAATGCTAATCTAATTACTCTATGAAGCCATTGCATCCCTGCCTTCTTGATATATTTAATCATTTTAATCATTTCAGTTCTAATTTCATCTATTTCTTCTGCTTTATGAAAATGGAGTTTGTTTACCATCCTTTCCAATTCTTCAAACGTAATTTCACCAACATCATATTCCTCCTTCCCATGAGCTCCGTTGTTCGCGACGTCACTGGGAAGATTTCCTTTTATGTTGAGAAGATTTTCAAAATATTCCTTCCACATCTCCAACAATTCCTTGGGACCTGATGAGCAGCTGTAAATCAGACATATACAGCACTGATATCCTAATACCTAAAACACTATACATTTCCTTTCTCCCGTCCTTTCTAAGATTCATTATTACTGTCCAGAAAGGCTTCCTTGCTGCTTGTCCAGCCTTTCGAGGTTATTTCCAAAATCTCCCCACGACTTCTTCTTGGATTCAATAACTATTGTTTCACACTGTTTAATTCGTCTACGTACAATTCCCTGTCTGCGCCAGTCCTTGTTTGGATTCATTTCTGTTACGCCTTCTTTTTACGTTTACAAGCTGCCCTCACTTCATCATTCAACCAAGAAGTTTGCTTTTGTCCCATCTTTACACCCCTTAGGCATTCCCTTTCTGTTTCTACTACAGCATCCCTGTATGCCACCCATTCTTTTTCTATATCCTGAACCTGCTTACTGTCCATTGTTTGGAACGTTTCACTGATCATAAGCATGTACGTCTGCCTCCCATGTGTAGCAGTGAATAGCCTAATCGCATACTACAACAGAAGTTCAGCAAACGTACCAATCCTATTAGCTTCCATATCTTCCCCACATGTATCAATCATCCTTTCGTATCCTTCAGTTCTATTTCCAAATCTCGCATTGAAATGGCCAATTAACACTGTCTTATCCTTGCTGTTGACCCTGACTATGATATCATTCAATTCTTCAATAAGCTTGTTAACTTCATTCTCATCTGCACCCACATGTGGCAAATGCACTGAGACAATTCACGTCCTAATTCCTTCAACAGCCAAATCTACCCACATCATTCGCTCATTTATGTGCCTAACGGAAACTATGTTGCGTGCAATAGTATTCTTGATGAACAGTCCTACCCCACACTCAGCCCCTCCCTTTTTAACACCCGTCAATAACACTTACTAGGCCACTCAGCCGTTGCCTTTGGTTCACGAAATGACGTGACTAGAGTAATCCACACCACGAACCATTAAAGATAATAGTAAATGCCATTTTTATTTATAGATTATATTTTAATTAACTTATTTAGCAATGTAATTTTACTTTAGAACTACTGTAGTTCTTTATTTCTGGACGTACGGTACATAATATACTAGGGAAATGACCACAGTCAGAGGTAAATAGAACTAATTATTGCGTTTAACTTCTTGTTTATGGCAACTTCTGCCTCGCTTCAACAAGCGCACGTATTCATGGTTCGGATGAATGTCCAATGCTTATGTCATAATACCCTGCATTATTACTATGTCAACAAATTTTTAACGAGGATTGTGCTGTTCAAATAGCACAGTTGGGTGTGGTAAAAAAAGAGGGAGGAAAACAAAGGACTGTGACAGCATGAATCACTTGAGCTTTATTAAAGAAGGTGAGGTGTACAACACACCAGCAGCACAGCAGGAGTATAAACTGTCACATCCGATTAAAGTAACACCGTGGTTAATTACCAGCAAGTTCTAAGGGAGAACACATTTTATGTTAAGGAATAAATCAATGTCGGTACTGAGATTAGTTTAGTCCATATGGAAAACACTTTATAATGCCTTAGTCGTTGTATAATAATAATAATAATAATAATAATAATAATAATAATAATAATAATAATAATAATAATAATATTTATATATACAGTATATTATATTTATATATAAATAATATTCTGCAAATTGCATACAAGGTATTCTCAAAAATGTTGCTGAACAGAGTAGAAACATCACTTGACAAGCAACTGGGTGAGTATCAAGCTGGATTCTTGTTCAGAACAAATATTTAGCTTAAAATCCATAATTCGCCATAGGATATTGAATTCAAAAGACATTGTTGTGACCTTTGTAGATTTTAAAAAGTCCTTTGACTCAGTTGATAGAGAAACCATAAATAAAACAATTCGTGAATTTGGAGTGAAAAGTAAATTGGCAAACGTAATACGTAAAATCCTTACTGACACAATTTCAAAGGTGAGATTTATGGGTAAGATATCCAAACCTATTAAGATAAATACAGGGGTACGGCAAGGTGACGGTCCGTCATCCCTTCTACTCAACTGTGTTCTAGAGAAAATTGTAAGAATTTGGAACGTAAAGCTTAAAGAGCATAACATTTTGCCGGTAACCTTGGAGAGAAAAAACAGGCATTGAAATAAATTGCCTAGCATTATTTGCAGACAATTTCGCAATATTGTCAGAAAATCTAACACGTGCAACAACACAAATCAATCTCTTGAAAGAAATAGCCAACAAGACAGGTTTGAGAATCTCCGTAGAAAAAAACAAAATTTATTACAAACATCAAGAATGCTCCAAATGTTTTGGCAACAGATATTGGTCCAGTGGAAAGAGTAACGAAATTCAAATATTTGGGAGAAATGATTCAAGAAAATGGTTTAGACAAATCTGCAGTAGAAGAAAGGGTACACAAGATAGAAAGAGCATATGGTATCACAAAGAAGTTTTATAATAAAAAGTATCTATCTAAAAATCTTAAAATAAGGCACTACACTAGTGGTGAAACCGGAATACTTATATGCAAGTGAATGTCTGGTACTAAACTATAGTTTAGATAAACTTGAGGTACTAGAAAGAAGAATCATGAGAAAAATCTTAGGCCCTGTGAAAACAACAGAAGTATGGAAATTAAGATCTAATGATGAAATATACAGGAACATAGAAAACATAACACAAACCATAAGAAAAAGGAGATTGCAATTTTTCGAACATATGTGGATAATTCCAGATTAACAAAAAGGATTTTCAAGTACCTTTGGGACAAAAAGGCAACAACTAGCTGGATTCAAGAAGTAAGGGAAGATTTGGAAAAAAATAATGTAAGAAGAAACTATGAACAGAGAAAATTTTAGAAAGAGGGTAGTAAGTATGGAAGGATTCCAAGGAAGATTGAACAAGAAGCCTGGTGCGAAGTGGTCCGAGGACAGGAGGAAACAGCATAGTGAAAGGATGAAAGAATATTGGAAGGAGCGGAAGAGAAAACAACAAAGTATGAAAAACTGAATTGAAATTGGCACGTGGTCCTTAGCAGGCCTCATCGGAAATAATAATAATAATAATAATAATAATAATAATAATAATAATAATAATAATAATAATAATAATAGGCCAAAAACTCACTGGTGAACAAAACAGATTCAGAAATAAACAAGAAATCAAACAATGCATACATTCATAGTGATATAAAAAAACACATTTTCAAAAGAATGAGACCCAACAGACTTACAAAACAATCAAAATGTTAATAAATAATAATAATAATAATAATAATAATAATAATAATAATAATAATAATAATAACTACAGTCATGGGAAAAAGTAGGCCTATAGACACCCAAGTTAATGCGTTAATAAGTTTATCCTTTGTCCCGCATAGAAATAAGCTTACGAAAGTTTAGATTATTTTATTCTACGTTTAATTATGTGGAGTAGACATTTTTGTCGTAGTCAGTTACAATTTTAACGCAGGTTGAACAAAGAAAGTGCCGGAATTTTTTCTATTACGAACGGGGCGTTCACCTTGAAAATTCATAACTTTAAAAGTCGTTTGGTCGTTACCAAACTTTAATACATCTTAAAGTAACTTATTCTTGATCTGTATACCAAGTTTTTATTTCATCTGATATTGGTAAAAGAAGGTGTTTGTAAATTTTGTGAAACAACATTTTCTCATTACTGGGTGATCATAGCCGCAAACAATTCGACTTGTTATGGAGCTCATGAGAATGTCAGGCTAAAATTAAAACTGCTTTTTCTCTGCATTAATTTTATATTGATTTATATTTGAGTGGTTTTAAGAGAAGAAAGCAGCGTATTGGCCGAGCGGTGTTGCCCGGTTGGCCTATTTGCCGCACCTACTGAACTCTGTCACTGCTCTGTATCAGCTTTGAGTCATGTAGAGCTACTTTGCAATGGATGTGTTGTGTTATGGGGTGAGAGAGTTGAATAAGGAAATGACATGCTAGATGACGAAGAGTGGTACTTCCCCTCCCCCAATCACCCGGAACTTTAAATACAAGACGTTTCAAATTTGAACGCATCCCACCGTTACTACTGAAACATTGAAGGGAGGATACACTTTGAATAAGCCTTGAATAAGCCTTGAGGTCCGTTACTCACGGGCTATGGAAAAAATGCACTGAACACACTAATAAAATTGAGAAACTTCATTGTGAGGAAGATGCGCTCATGAAAAAAAAAACCCTCCATGGCTTAGACGGCAGCGCGTTGCCCTCTCACCGCTGGATACCGTGGTTCAAATCCTGATCTCACCATGTGAGATTTGTGTTGGACGAAGCGGAGGTGGGACAAATTTTTCTCCAGGTACTCAGGTTTTCTCTATCATCTTTCATTCCAGCAACACTCTCCATTACCATTTCATAGCATTTATCAGTCATTAATATATCACTTTGGGAGTGGTCACCCCATCGTACTAATAGCCTATATATGATTCATTCATTACATCCCTGACCGGGTCACTGACTGGAAAACAGGTTGTAGGTTTTCATTTTCATGTGCTCATGGAGGACATCCCTACTATTGATTAAACGACAGTTCATTTGGTTCATCAAACAGTGATTATGCTGGCGACTGAAGGAGCGTTGTAAATCTTTCAACCATTTGATTTCATGATTTATTTTTTGAAAGTCTGAACTCTGTAAATATGCAGTAAAAACTTGTAAATACTGTGTCATAGTACATTGACAACAGTTTTTCAACTGGCACGCCATTTTTAAACCTGCCATTGGTGGTCCAAAGCCATCATGAGAAAAGGTGATGGGAAATGGTATTTTTCTTTCAAAAATGAGTGAAAACGCGGTTTTAGACCTTTACCGTATTAAATTACGCGGCGCTATGAGAGTCCGCTGTGGAGGGAATGCTACTGTGACCCTCGCGCTCAGCCGATCGGATTACCCTCTTACTAAAGTTCACGTAGAAATGAGACATTTTGAAGAGACAATGACTTCTTCTCTACTTCTAAGGACGGTAACTTTACAAATAATTCTGCGAAGTGCACTGATGTATTAATCAGTAATGAAACGAAGAGTTCCTTCTCATAAGCCGGAATTTACGGCGAAATACAAGATATACTAATTCTATCGTTGATATATAGAGGGCTAGTCTAA
This sequence comes from Anabrus simplex, assembly GCF_040414725.1. Lineage (NCBI taxonomy): Eukaryota > Metazoa > Arthropoda > Insecta > Orthoptera > Tettigoniidae > Anabrus > Anabrus simplex. Next base: position 1,301,803,152 of record NC_090265.1, read on the forward strand.
TAAAGGTTTTAAACGACTGACGAAACAACAAACATCCACTTACTGCACAGCAGGGAACGCCCAATTGATGTTCAGCCCGGAAACGTCGCTAGGTCTTCCAGGGCCAAGTGCATTGTTCTCGCCGGCCGGTAGGCTGCTTTCTTCTCACACAACCACCCAGTTAAGTATAAATCAATATAAAATCAACAATTGCATGCAGGCAAAAAGCAGTGTTAATTTTAGCCTTACATTCTCATGAGTTTCATAACACGCCGAAATTTTTACGGCTATGATTACCCAGTAATGAGAAAATGTTGTTTCGCAGAATTACAACAAGCTTTTTCACAAATATAAGATAATATAAAATAAGAGTTTTGTCTGTACTTTGCTCAGAATTTGAAAAGAATGGTATTTCTGTATCGGTCATATCCACAGTAACCAGTAAATGTACTTTTTACTTTACCGTAATTTCTGTCTGTCTGTCTGTCTGTCTGTATGTATGTATGTATGTATGTATGTATGTACACGCATCACTAGAAAACGGCCAAAGAGAATTTAATGAAAATCGGTATGCAAAGTCGGGCAATAAGTCGCTACAATCTAGGCCATAAATAAGTTTATTCACGCTGATAGAAATGGTAGTTTAGGGGAAGGCCTAAAATTTAATTTTCAAATATTTATGTTTTTAGTAGTCCTATCTTCATAAAAATTGGTATAAAAAGTCGAGGAATACGTCGCTACAATATAGCCTATGAATAATTTTATTCACTCTGAGTGAAATGGTAGTTTAGGGGAAGGCCTAAAATTTAATTTTTAAAAATTTACGTTATTAGTGGTCCTATTTCATTGAAAATTGGTATGCAAAGTCGGAGAATGAACCACTACAACTTAAGCTATAAGTAATTCTATTTACGCTGAGTGAAATGGTACTTTAGGGGAGGGCCTAAATGTAATTTTCAAATATTTATATTATTAGCTGTCGTATCGATAAATACTACATAACCAGAGTTATAGAGAATTAAATTTCAGACCATTTATATCTTATGCATTTTTACCGTACCGGCTATGATAACACAGATATTCATGAATTTGCATTTTTGTTGCCAAGTCCGTATCAACGCCGAGCCACGAGAAAATGGGTTAACATAATTTAATGAAAATCGGTATATAGAGTCGGGGAATAAGAAACTACAGTCTAAGCTATAAACAATTTTATTCATCCTGGATGAAATTGTAGTGTAGGGGAAGGTGCCTAAAATGTAATTTTTAAATACCAATCTTATTGGTCCTATCGAAGAGTACTATATAAAAATGGTATAGAGAATACAATTTCCGATCATTTATCTTTTATTCAGTTTTACCGTACCGACTATGATAAGAGTGGTATTTCAGAGTCGGAAGGAAACGAAATGTGAAGGCGTATAATATCGAAAGTGCATACCGTTGATCAACAATAACATTACATTGACCATTGTTTATTGTGATGTTCTTTGTCTCTTATGCTGCCTCGCAACTCCGATAGATGGGATTACTGCTACGTACCGAGTATAACAGCCTGACTGAATATTGGCGTGAAATAGCCGGGGAGTTAGAAAACTTTCTACTTTAGCATGCCATTCCTCTGGTTCATACATTTTCTGATACAGCTGGTACGTAACACACTGGATCATCATAGTATTTCAGCTATTCGATCCCTACTCCGACGCGCTGTTTTGAATGAGCAGTGCGCATACTTAAGGCAGAGCCTCACTTAGTGGTAGTGGTAGTAGTAGTAGTAGTAGTAGTAGTAGTAGTAGTAGTAGTAGTAGTATGACCTGGTCTAGAATAAAAATTTAGGCCTTTTCCAAATTATAGCACCACAATATTCACTAAATAACTCGAAATTCAACTCTGAAAAGAGCCGTTTCTTAAGAAAAGCTTCTTTCTCTCCACTTTTATTACATTCTACATTCAATTTATTCCAAACTAGCAGTGAAGAGGGGGTTTCTCTTCTGGCTTGGAGGAAAAATTTGTCTTCATTTCAGATAGATTTTTCCGCCGCCAGTGTAGTGAATTGATATTTTCCGAGTCATCGGGTACTCCTAGGAAACAGAATAGTAATTGGGCATAGTTTTTACCCTGGGAGTCTCCACTATTCGACCCTCTCCCCACCGAAGAAAGCCGAAGAGTGTTCATGGATCACGGCTGTCTGCGGTTTGGTTATTCCAGGTCTGTAACATTGGACTGTTAGATAGGCAGCGTAGTCCTCTTCGTTAAAAGTGAGAAAATGTGTGGTGTTTCATTTGAACGAGTATTTCGTAATATGAAAGCATTGCTTTTAATCGCGCCTTTGTATGTTCATTTCAGTTGGGAAAACCACTAAGATAGTCTTTCTGAGGATCTAAAAAGGCATTATAATGAAAACATCCCAACTTGATTGTGACTGATGGTATGAAAATGGGTCTACCATTACAGTGAAAATTCCCTCAGTCTTCATATGAGAAAAGATGTTTGGTGACCTCCCGTCGCGTTTCTAGTGTAACGTTAAGAGCTATACAATTTAAGACAATCTTGCTCACAACGTGTACACTACCTAACCTAAAATTCTGTATGACAATGTAGAATTCCGTAGCAAAGCACGGGTACATCAGCTAGTATAAGATAAAATAAAAACTTGGTGTACAGATCAACAATAAGTTACTTTAAGACATATTGAAGTTTCGTAACGATCAGATCAATAAAGACCCGTCAAGGAACGGAACGAATACAAAAGGTGACCCAACAAAGAGCTCTATAAATACTGTGAAGAAAGATCACGGACGTGGATAGGAAGAGACGCTTAACATTTTATGGACTTGTCTACAGGATGCATCATGCCAGCTCCTCGTTTACTGGCAAAAGAGCAATGCGAAGTCATCATGGTTGATGGAAGTAAACAAAGATCTGTTGGAACTGGGAGGAACAGAAAGAGACTTAAAAGACCGGACATCTCTTAGAAAGAAACTTAAAGAAATGAGGTTCCAGGACAAACCACCAAGAAGGAAGAAATGTATCCTCTGGATGAAGGAAAGGAAGGAACAACACAGCCAGAAGATGCGCAATTACTGGGCAAATATCAGAACCCACCTCAAACGCAATAGTTGAATATCGTGGTCCTTAGTCGGCCTATACGAAATATAATAATAATTGTTACCGTGTTTTAGTGGTAGGTAGAGGAGAAAGAAGGTGCGGGCGTGAACGGGTCTCAAGCTACGGAAGAGAAACTAAGTAAAATTTAACCAGGTTATATTTTCTTTTCAAAATTAAGTGACAACAAATAGAACAGGTACTTAGTAGCAGAAACACGATTTGAAATATACAACTTACACGGTTACCCCCTTCGGGGCTTCAAGAATCAGATACATAAGTCTTGAGCAATGAGCCCAACTTTACAATATAAACCATTCAACAAAGGGGCCGAAAACCCCCAATCATGCCAGAAACACCAGTTTCCAATTACATCGAAAAAGCCTCCTTGAGGCAGAAACCACAACTTTCAAGAAAGGGTTACTTCCCCTTAAAATACAAGCCTATCACAGGCCACTCAGAATTCTACCTTTAAGCTGTCCTCCAAGGACATATACACAGGGGTAAAATACCCAATCTACTGAGGTCTATTAAATGAAAAGCAGGTTAATTGAATGACCTCTAAAACAATTTGAGAGGAGGCGAACTTGCACTCCTAATACACTTTGATTTTAAAACCTACTTTGGCACTAGGCCGTTATTACAAGGGCTAATCCCATACTACAGAGGTGACTTAATAGCAATTTACATTACATTACGGAAGAATTGGTTGAGAGAATAAGTTCACCTCAAGACAATGTGAGTGGGAGCTCGAGAGGGTTAAGCACTCTCTATCCCGATATGTCGTTTTAAAATAGAATAGATACCAGTTGTTTTTACATTTTAGGAAAAGATTACATGGTTGAACGCTTAGAACCCGCCCCGAAAGTTAAACTGCTGAGCAAGAAAAGAAAGAATTTATTAATCGGCCATTACCTTATTGTTGACCGCCGCCGAGGAAAGAGGCGCTTCCCGCCTCCTGCTATGTACTTAATACACTGAAAGATGGAACAGAAGTGGCCCGGAGACCCTAAAATCAGCAGTTTATATCCTCTCGCGGAAGATTCTAGGCGTTAGGGGAAAGAAAACACCCTCCCACAATGTTTTTATTGGATAGGACCCCGCAACAGATACAAGTTGGGGGAAGATACACTAGATTGGTCAGAAATTACTAAAAGAAATTCGGGATTGGATAAATCTAAAACAAGGGGAAAAGGAGGGGTATACAGCCAACTTAAACAATAACAGAAAGAAATTTAACAAAACCCAAACTTTTGAAATAAAAATTTCTCCAACAAAATAGTTCTTTGACTCCGCACAAGGGTGCACTATTGTTGATCTTCAGTAGTGTCCTCTAGAAGAGAAAGTTCACACTTCTTACTTCAAGCGAAACAAAAACACATCAAAAGTGACACAGTTCAAAAACTCAAAATTTTCCACGTGGTGACATCTTCTGAGAAAGTAGAGAATTAATAGAGTAGATAAAGTTCAACCTTCCTCCAGAAGAGGAGTTTCAACTGGCGCAACTTTTAAATAAACGGTGTAGAGGTGTACCGCCCGGTACAGACCTCCCCCCCCCCCCCAAAAGTTCCTCCAAGGGGTAACACAGAAGAACATAAACTTTTGTTTGAAAATAAGTTCCAAGTTTTGATGTTGAGATTAAGATAACTTGCAGAAGTATTTGAGAAATTTCTTAATTCGGTTCCAAAATTTTGTTGTTGCAGGTGAAGTAAAGTCTTTATGTTTATAGAAGTTGAATTTCTGAAGATAAGCTTTTAATACTTAAAAGTGAAGGAAAAATTTGCAATGTCCATCAGCTATTGCTGTTGAATTCCCAAATGTAGTTATCTCTGATAGTAACTATCCATGTAGTTGATGTTGATGAAGTTGGATGGCCGGACCGGCCGTTGCAGCTTGCGTCCAACAGGAGGCCGCTCGGACCCCTCAAGTACCCTGAGATACCGCTCGCCCGCACTATGAGGGGAGCAGAGGTGTTGAAGCACGCCGCGCCCGCGGTGAACATATACAGGCTGCGGGCAAGTAGCAGGTCGTGCGCCGCACATCAGCCTTAGCCGGGAGGAGAGCTCCGGCTCGCCATGCACATGTCGTCCTCGCTGGGGCCAAGGGGGCCCGACCTTGGCTCCAGTTGCTGCACGGCGCCGCGCGGCTGCGGGGGCGCTGAAACATTAAGCTAGGCGGCAGAATTGTGTTGGACCATCATGTTTCTTTTAAGGGCACAGGCATGTAAAGAGATTGAGGGGCCGGCGGCGTGCAGATATCCATGGCATTTCATCTAAGCCAGCCACTGAGTGTAGTGGAGCAGGAGACGGGAGCGTGGTAATGGCCGTGGAAAGGACAGAATGGCGGTTTAACGGGTCGGGACAGGTTTTACAAAAATGCTTACATCTGAAACAAAATATTATAGGTAGTGCAGAATGCCTTAAAAATGAAACTCAAAAAAAAAAATATAACCTTCATATCCTTTCAAAATAATATAAAGCAAGTTAACACAGAAATATCCTCTCGGTGGCTGGATTACTTAACAATAAGGTAACCGGCGTAAGAAAATCGAGAATGATACAAGGCCCCTGAAATCTGGGGGCAAGCTTGCCCGCGGGAACAAAATTTTTGACCATTACTTGGTCACCTACCTTTAAAGGGGTGGGTCTCCGTCCACGATCATACCTTTCCCTAACCTTTTCATGAGATACCTTAAGGTTGGCTTTAGCCTTCTTCCAAAGATCTTTAATATTATCCGGATCTATTGTCTCGGGCAGAATGTCACTCAGAGACCAGAGGTTAGAGAGCGGCGTGTTGGGAACAAACTTAAATATCAAAGAAGCTGGAGTAAACTTGTGTGATTCATGAACCGCCGAATTCAAAGCAAAAGCTAACCAATGCAGGGACGTGTCCCACCTAGAATGATCTTCATGATGATAGGCAATAAGTGCGGACCTGAGATTACGGTTAACCCGTTCAGCCAGAGATGGTTGAGGGTAATAAGCAGAAGTGGTTACATGAGAGATGGACAAGTCAAAACAGAATTTACGAAAAAGATTTGATGTGAACGCCTTAGCATTATCAGATACAATATATTGGCACGGACCAAAGGAAGCAAAAATAGAATTTAGACAGGTAATGGTGGACTGAGCGGTAGCCAGCTTAGTCGGAAATAACCAAGAAAATCTGGTAAAACCATCTACACATACAAAGATGAATTTGTTGGCATTTCCCTTCGACTGGGGGAAGGGTCCTACATAATCAATATACAGGCGTTCCATGGGGCGCGACGCTTGATGAGAAGACAAAAGGCCTACTTTAGTGGACATGGTGGGTTTACTGATCAAACAAGATTTACAAGCTTTTACAAGTTCCCGAATTTCACCGTCCATACCTTTCCATATGAACATTTCACGAATCTTTTCACGAGTTTTAAAGATTCCAAGATGCCCCCCCAATGGGGTCTCACGATAGTATTTGAAGATCATAGGTACAAGAACCGCTGGAACAACAACTTTCATCAACTTATCATGCCTCGAAGGGCAACATAGAACACCATTCCTCAGAACATAAGGGACAACATGTTCCCCAGAAGAAAGGGTTTCCATTATCGGAGCCAGCGTCGGATCTTCCCGTTGGTATTTCTCGATATCCCTAAAAAGCATGGGAGCATCTGTTAGGATGGCATTAACCTCAGATAGCATGGACTCGGAAGGTGATGAATTGTCGACCGGTTCGTAGGTCTCGACGTCGTTAAGAAACATACGGCTGAGTCCATCAGCAACAACATTTTCGGTACCTCTGATATGTCTAACATCAAACTGGAAGGCGGAAATACGAATAGCCCAGCGGGCTATACGACCAGTACGGCGCGGCCTACCTAAGACCCAGCTTAAGGCTTGATTATCTGTCTCCAGGTCGAATTTGACATGTTCCAGATAGAGACGGAACTTTTCTAAGGCAAATAAGACTGCCAAACCTTCGAGCTCATAGATGGAATACTTGGCTTCTTGGGCCGACAATGTCCTAGACGCATAGGCGATGGGTCGCCTCCCTAGTTCAGTCTCTTGAAGAAGGACTGCCGCTACTGCTGACGACGATGCGTCGGTTTGGACAATGAATTTCTTCGAGAAATCAGGCATAGCAAGGACAGGGGCATTACAGAGAGCTAATTTCAGATCTTCAAAAGCGGCTTGTTGAGAAGGTCCCCACTCGAATTTGATGTCTTTCCTACGAAGAAGGTTTAAGGGCGCCGCTCTATTAGCAAAGTTAGGAATGAACTTTCTGAAGAAATTCACCATACCAATGAACCTGGCGATACCTTTAATGTCCTTGGGAGGTTTAAAATCACGGATGGCCTGTGTTCTAGAATGATCGACTGCTACACCATCGGGTGACACAATATGCCCTAGGAATGACATAGAGGGCTTAGCAAAGGCAACCTTGGACAACTTAACAGTTAACCCAGCCTTACGAAGGCGATCGAGAACTTCTCGCAGATGATCTAGATGTTCTTCAAAAGTCTCTGAAAATACGACGACATCATCTAAGTAATGATATAAGTACTCGAATTTGATGTCGGAGAAGACCCTATCTAGTAGCCTAGTGAGCACAGCTGCCCCCGTGGGGAGCCCGAAAGGCACGCGGTTGTATTCATATAAATTCCAGTCCGTGGCAAACGCTGTAAGGTGTTTAGACTCTTCGGCAAGGGGAATTTGATTGTAGGCCTGATTTAAGTCCAAGATGGTGAAGAACTTGGCCTTACGAAACCATGAAAAACAAGAATGGAGGTCGGGAAGGGGCACAGATTGTAACACCACCTTCCGATTGAGAGCCCTGTAATCAATGACAGGCCTGAAGCCTCCTTGGGGTTTCGGTACTAGAAAAATAGGCGAAGAATACGCTGACTTAGAGGGCCTAATAATACCGTCCTTCAACATCTGATCGATGATTTCCTTCAGAGCCTTCATTTTAGGTGGAGATAGCCTATACGGTGGAAAACGGACAGGAATCGAATCCGTAACCTCAATTTTGTATTCAATAAGGTCAGTAACACCAAGAGTATCAGAGAACACCTCGGGAAACGACTGACACAATTTACGAATACTATCAGCCTGCTCCTCAGGTAGATGTCTAAGGTCTAACAACATCTCATCCTGGGTAGGCGAAATAGAAGAACATGACACGGAATTACACTTTAATAGTGGTATTTTACAACTAGAAGCAAATTTGAATGTGCACGACCTAGACTTGAGATCGAGCACAAGACCAGTGTGAGAGATAAAGTCAGCTCCCAATATAATGGGGCAAGACAATTGCTTGGCCACGAACAATTTAACTTTCCATGTAAACTTAAAAACACGAATTTTGACCAGTAAGGAACCTAGAATTTCTAATGGAGATGAATTAGCCGAAACGTATTGAACAGGAGAAGAGACATAGTCAGGAAGTTTACAAACCGATTTCAATTTAGAATACCATTCAGCCGCAATAATCGAACAAACACTACCTGAATCTAGGAGAGCTGTTATAGGCTCGTTATTTACCTCAATCTTAAGAAAAGGAACAGGTGCGGGGGTATCCGCCGCAATCCTAAGACATTCTTTAGGGCATTCAAAAGATGAACTTGAAGGCTGATCGTTCTCTGCATTTACAACCTGTTTACTAGGGGCTGAGTCTCGGGAAGGTGGATTAGTCGACTCAGCCGAAGCCACTAGTCACTTTTTATTATTGGCATAGATGGAATTTGCACCAGAAGTTGAGCAGGAGGGGGTGCTATTTGAGTTCGGACAATTCTTGGCGATATGTGAGAAGGCCCCACATTTAAAACAGCCTTGTGCTGAACCAGCTCCATTATTTGCCCTACTACTTTTGACCAATGGGCATTTATTGCGAAGATGGTCAGGCGACCCGCAAGCATAACATTTACGGGGTGTGACTGGTCGGCGAAGTGGAGGCCGAGTGTTACTAAAGGAAGGCGGGGGTTCTTTCGCTACACGCAAGGAATCGGCGTATCTAACTCCTTCCGCTGAGACGGCCAACGCTTCAAGTTCAGAAAAAGTTTGCGGGCACGCCGCAAAACACAAGTATGACCTATAAGATGGTGAAATGCCTTCCACAATAGCTTGTACAATTTGATCCTCAGGGAAGTGAAGAGCAAACACCCTGGTATAAAACTTAATGTCTTGTATGAAATCAGCCAAGTTTTCATCCAACCTCTGTACTCGATAATAGTATTTCTGAATCAGAGATGACCTTGCGCGGGCAGGAATAAAATTAGCAAGTAGATGTGCATGAAAATCTTCGATGGATGACTGTTCAGCTATGGCTCTTACTATTTTGTCGGAGAGAATACCAATAGCATACGGATAGATAATTTGCAAGATTTGACATGGAGACAGAGAAAAAACAAGGGCATGATCCTGAAATTCCACTAGAAATCTTAAAAATGAAATTACGTCACTGGTGGTATTAACCGAAAACTTGGATATACCTCTGAGCAACATTGCTAATGGATGAGGCAAGCTACTAAATCCGGGTGACATAGTAGGTAAAGGTTTCAATGGCAAGGAAGTCAATTCAGAACGGATGTTACTCAATGATGCACGATGTTCAGATTCGTTGTCCAATGGGGCAGGGATAGTTTGAGCAGCAACGGTTATCCTATTAACTTCTCCCTTGGGAGGCGCTTCCTCACTACCTGGATTCACTATGGTGGGTTGATCAGATTTGGGAGGAACTTCCCCAGTTAACAATAGAGTGACTTTACTAGACAATTCAGAAATAGTTTCAAGGAGCGTATTAGCTTCCTTCCTCTGAACGTCATTCACCTTTAGAGACAACAGATCATTAACTCTATTCGAAAAATGATATAGCCTGCCTTGCACACGCTTAATTTGATTAGGAGACGGATCATTTTCATCAAAAAAACTAACTACAGATGCTAGCCCAGTAATATTCTCGACGATCGTGGAAAGAGAGTCATCAATTTCTTTCTCTCCCAAATTGGGGATGGAAATGGGCAAATCAAGGGACTCTCTAAGCTTGTTAGTGTCTATTGCAACCGTGCCTCCAGATTGTACATTTCTAATAGTCAATTCGTAGATCAACTCCTCCTTGCGCAAATAGTTAAGAAGGAGAACATCGCGAGGGCCGGGCATGATGACAGAACAACTTGAAAAAAAAAAAATCAAAAAATTCCAGCAACTGAGAAAATGGTTAGAGTTCGGAACAAACAATGTTTAGCCGTCAAAAGGGGCTAAATTGAGACCCATTCAACCACGCTCTGCTACCACTTGTTACCGTGTTTTAGTGGTAGGTAGAGGAGAAAGAAGGTGCGGGCGTGAACGGGTCTCAAGCTACGGAAGAGAAACTAAGTAAAATTTAACCAGGTTATATTTTCTTTTCAAAATTAAGTGACAACAAATAGAACAGGTACTTAGTAGCAGAAACACGATTTGAAATATACAACTTACACGGTTACCCCCTTCGGGGCTTCAAGAATCAGATACATAAGTCTTGAGCAATGAGCCCAACTTTACAATATAAACCATTCAACAAAGGGGCCGAAAACCCCCAATCATGCCAGAAACACCAGTTTCCAATTACATCGAAAAAGCCTCCTTGAGGCAGAAACCACAACTTTCAAGAAAGGGTTACTTCCCCTTAAAATACAAGCCTATCACAGGCCACTCAGAATTCTACCTTTAAGCTGTCCTCCAAGGACATATACACAGGGGTAAAATACCCAATCTACTGAGGTCTATTAAATGAAAAGCAGGTTAATTGAATGACCTCTAAAACAATTTGAGAGGAGGCGAACTTGCACTCCTAATACACTTTGATTTTAAAACCTACTTTGGCACTAGGCCGTTATTACAAGGGCTAATCCCATACTACAGAGGTGACTTAATAGCAATTTACATTACATTACGGAAGAATTGGTTGAGAGAATAAGTTCACCTCAAGACAATGTGAGTGGGAGCTCGAGAGGGTTAAGCACTCTCTATCCCGATATGTCGTTTTAAAATAGAATAGATACCAGTTGTTTTTACATTTTAGGAAAAGATTACATGGTTGAACGCTTAGAACCCGCCCCGAAAGTTAAACTGCTGAGCAAGAAAAGAAAGAATTTATTAATCGGCCATTACCTTATTGTTGACCGCCGCCGAGGAAAGAGGCGCTTCCCGCCTCCTGCTATGTACTTAATACACTGAAAGATGGAACAGAAGTGGCCCGGAGACCCTAAAATCAGCAGTTTATATCCTCTCGCGGAAGATTCTAGGCGTTAGGGGAAAGAAAACACCCTCCCACAATGTTTTTATTGGATAGGACCCCGCAACAGATACAAGTTGGGGGAAGATACACTAGATTGGTCAGAAATTACTAAAAGAAATTCGGGATTGGATAAATCTAAAACAAGGGGAAAAGGAGGGGTATACAGCCAACTTAAACAATAACAGAAAGAAATTTAACAAAACCCAAACTTTTGAAATAAAAATTTCTCCAACAAAATAGTTCTTTGACTCCGCACAAGGGTGCACTATTGTTGATCTTCAGTAGTGTCCTCTAGAAGAGAAAGTTCACACTTCTTACTTCAAGCGAAACAAAAACACATCAAAAGTGACACAGTTCAAAAACTCAAAATTTTCCACGTGGTGACATCTTCTGAGAAAGTAGAGAATTAATAGAGTAGATAAAGTTCAACCTTCCTCCAGAAGAGGAGTTTCAACTGGCGCAACTTTTAAATAAACGGTGTAGAGGTGTACCGCCCGGTACAATAATAATAACAATAATAATAATAATAATAATAATAATAATAATAATAATAATAATAATAATAATACTATCTATGACTGTCCGGCTCCTAAACTGAATGCTCAGCATAGTTGCCTTCGGCTCAGAGGGCCCGGGTTCAATTCCTGATTGGGTCGAGGAATTTATCCACGTTTGGTTAATTCTTCTAGCTCGGGGACTGGATATTTTTGTTCATCTTAACATACATTTACATACAACACATTTTGCTACTAATCAGTACAGAAGCACGCAATACTGAATACATCCCTCCGAAATGGGTTGCCGTCAGGAATGACATCCGGTTGTAAAAATTGGTTTAATCCACTTTAGTGCCGATCCTAGACGATTGGGAGAAAGCCAGCAAGAAGAACCTCTATGACTTGAAAAGGATCTGACTAGAAGGGCGAAGAACAGAGTATCATGAAAGATTCCCTAATATTAGCAAATATAACTTAAGGTTGTCGGTGTTGACAAGCCGAAGACAAGTGCTCGCCATGGGAAGATCGGACAGCCTGCATGAAAAAGGAAAGCCCGGCACATTAAGAGAATCACTTGTGGCTGCATGATCTCCGCGCACATTTAAGTAGTTATGACTTCTGAAGACTATCATAAACAATACATTTAACATTTCTTATTCACGTTCTAGAGTCTGCAGTAAAACAGTGGCTACATTAGCAATACAAGATCTTACATTTATAACCTGCTGAAGTGAGGTCCACTTTAGCGGAATGCATTATACGTGTTGCTGCTCTGAATAACGCTTGTCGTTAAAGCACGATGAGACAGCAAATGGATGTTAGACATAGCCATGTTGAGGTTATATCTCTTGGAATTTAATGGCCAAGTAGTATGATACTCCCATTACACAACTAACGCCACACTCCCTGTCCACTCCGCTCAGCATGTCCTGTACAATGTCGATGCCTGCCGTCTACACTGCACGAAATGTTGAAGCTGACAAATCGCTCCACCTAGTTTTTGTTCTAATTCTCGAATGACATCTTAAATTTATTTAACTGATTTTTATAATCTTACTCGAGGTCATCCCTGTCCAACGGGAGAACTCATCTCTTAGGCATGTAGTTGGATGATCTTATGGGAAAAAGAAAGAGAATCGATAACTGCAGTCGCTTAAGTGCGGCCAGTATCCAATATTCGGGAGAAAGTGGGTTCGAACCCCACTGTCGGCAGCCCTGAAGATGGTTTTCCTAGGTTTGCTATTTTCACACAAGGCCTTAAGTACCTAAAATAAGACCACGGCCGCTTCCTTCCACCTCCTAGCCCATTCCTGTTCCATCGTCGCCATAAGACCTGTGTTTATCGGCACGACGTAAAGCAACTTGTAAAAAAGAAAGAGAAGCGTCATCTCAAGGCAGAAAACGAAAACGTTCTCTGATCCACAAGAATATGTGCAGAATAATAAAAACGTCTCTGCTTGAGCCTCTTATTTATACACAGTATACAGTACATGCTAGCAATTCAACGCAGTTTCGTGCAGTACATGTTTATATGACAATTCATGCGTATGACCCTTTATTTTAACTCACAAACCGGTCTAAATTAGAGCTACAGTTGTAGACGAAGACGAAGCACTGTATCATTAGTCAAGAGATATTTCACAACCTTTATAATCACCAAAACTTAAGGTAAATAACGCCCAACAGAAAACAGCTCTGATGCAAACCTAGAAATTAGCGCTTAGTTGAACGATTAAGTCACTCAAATGTCAAAAATCCCTTTTCACCGGTTGATTTTGTAAAAACGCTCTAATGTAGGCTTGCTTAATTTTAATAAGGATTTTATATGTCGAACCGGAATATCGCGTCTCTAACCTCTGACACTCCTAATAATAATAATAATAATAATAATAATAATAATAATAATAATAATAATAATAATAATAATAATAATAATACGTCCCACTAACTACAGTACATTTACGATTTTTTGATTTGCTGAAATGCTGGAATTTTGTCCCACAGGTGTTTCTTTACGTGCCGGGAAATGTACCGACACGATTCTGATGCCCTAAAAGTTAATTAATGAAATCCCCCAGGAAATGATAATTTTTATAGATGCAGTCAGGCCGTACATGGATCTTAACACTTTCCTTCCTCGAACTTCAATGTTTACTCAGTACTTCCGCATTCGATCTTGGTATTGCTCCTTTCCCACTTCTTGCAGAAACGTTTACACCTCACTGAACCAGGTTACTGTGGATTTCTCGTCCTGAAAGTAAGTAATGTTCCATCGGTCACTCTTGCCGGGCTCAGTCGTGTCACATAGACCTAAGGTAATCTTTCTTTTCCGCCTGTGAAAGTTAGTATAGTTGGTGGTTGTGCCACATATTCTTCTTCTTCTTCTTCTTCTTCTTCTTCTTATTGTTGTTGTTGTTGTTGTTCCGGGGATTCCGAGGTTCACGGAAGGATAAGAAGCGTGTGGGTTGAATTGCTGGACAAGGAATTAATTAGAGCAGAACTTAACACAACAAATTTAGAAATTTTATTTCTTTCCTTTTTATTTAAATTGACAAATAGAAAATCTGAATGAATAACAACAATATTGATGGTTGTTGTTTAAAGCGGCCTAACATCTAGGTCATCGGCCCAACAACAATATTAGTGAGCTCGTCAGCTCTAACAAACTGCGGGGCGTAGAAGTCCGAACATCAGGTACAAAACTTGAGATAATTATCAATTTGATGATTTGCGTAGAAAAGAGCCTTATTGCTCAAGGCAGGAACAATATTTTACAAGAGCATGTTTTGCTCAGATCATTTACAAAACATAGGAGTCCGCGCTCCAAATATGCCATAGTCACGCCTCGCAGAGGTATTAGTTTCTTATGACGCACTCGAATTCCGCCTGACAGCCTATCTGCTGGCCTCAAGTAAAGTATATATGCACCGTTGCCCCGATGTAGCCTTATCTATTGCTCAACAGTTATATGGTTCACTGTTTCCTAAGGGAACTAACACCAGAAAAGCTTTACACAGAGAAATAAATATACAGGTGCATAATAGCCCATACTAAATGGCCTTAGTGTAAAACGGAATGGTTGTACATGACCGGCCGTATACAAAAGGCTAGGAGGCGAAACACGCCCTCCTTATAGAAATAGTTAAAATCCTTATGGCCTAATGGTACAGGGCTAATCCTGTCCTACACCAGTCCGGCTCCATGGCTATGTGGTTAGCGTGCTGGCCTTCGGTCACAGGGGTCCCGGATTCGGTTCCCGGCGGGGTCGGGAATTGTAACCATAATTAATTAATTCCCTGGTACGGGGACTGGGTGTTTGTACCGTCTTCATCATCATTTCATCCTCATCACGAAGCGCAGTTAGCCTACGGGCGTCAAATCAAAAGACCCGCACAAAACCCTTTCCGAAGGCCACACGCCATTATTATTATTATTATTATTATTATTATTATTATTATTATTATTATTATTATTATTATTATTATTATTATTATTATTATTATTATTATCCTACACCAGGGGTGATTAAATGAGAAACATTAGTGCCAACAAGATTTACGAAATTTAGAGATTTTAGAAACTTAAGTCACCCCATGCAAGGTTGAATGGGATAGGACAGAAGGTCAACACTCTTCGTTTCCTTACATTACCTATTTCCCAGTAAGGAATAGAACAGAATCCTCAGATTTGTTGAAAATCCTACAATTAAACAACCAGATGTAAAAATTTACATTATAAAAGAGGTTTGAAACCTTCCCCTCAAACTATCCGCAGGAGCTATCACATTTCTAAGAAAATTCTGCCATTACCTTGAGTCGCTGGGCCTTCCTCACGCAGGCCGCGCCCCTGCCTCCTTTCGGACATGCCGCACTCGCAATCATTGGAGCAATGAAGACAACACGACCCTAAAGCACCCTGCTTTGAGAGTACTTTAAGGGGAATCTTCTAGAATTCTTTACTGGTAGGCTGGATTCCTGTACACACCCACCAATTTTAATAAGCTAGAGAAAAAATGTGCAAGATTTTGACAGGTTGATTACAATCGAAGAGGAACCAGCTGAAATGTTGACTACTTCAATACCTAAACAAAACAATCTTCAAAACCAAAGGTTTGTCAACTGCAGAAATAAACATTCCTTTATGAAATAATTAAGAGTTTAGTCCGCTAGAGGGACAAATAAACCGATGGTATAGACATCTAACAGTTGAAGACCAAAGTTCCTTGTAGTTCTTAAGTTCAAGTTTGTTTACATAGATGGCCTTAGAAAAGGCGCGCGGTTTAACTAGTCGTGGAAGGTGTAACCCTGCTACAATTATTATTAAGGAACTATTGTAACATTATTTGGAATGGATTTTGGGACAGGATCGAGAGGAAGTCACAACTCAGGAAGCTATCGACATTCATCCTGACATGGAATTGAACCACTTGATATTAGCTTCCCGTTTCTCCTACAATATGCATTCTGATACGCACAGCTACAACGGATATCAAACCTCGGAATCCAGTATGAATTGTCTCATCACTCTATCATCCCTACTATCGGCAAAACACCATTGGTTCCTAAATGGTAAAATATCCATATGTCTTCAGTGGGAAAAATAATGTCCTTTGCGACATTTGACATACAAGTTCTAAGTTAACTTTTAACTATATTATAAGGAAATTCGTGTGAGCTAAGGAAGACTTTAACTTTCTTAAAGTAAGAAACCAAAACAAATGCGAACATTCAGTTGTCATTTTCAAGAGATTCCTCCAATTAGAGTTTGAAACAAAAGTTCTCCTATCCTTGGATTATAAAGTACCTTTTCCAAACTTTTCGATCGCTTATCAATTCAGTACAAATTCATTTTTAATTCCGTCTGGAAACTGCACAGTGACAAAAATAACCTTTCCACTCATGGATGGCTGAGTAATAAATGAAAACTTGTCCTAGCTCGTCACTATGGCAACTATACTGTGTAGCCTGGAGCCCATTGCGTTTCTATGGTGATCTCTCGGATAACAGATAAGAGCGACGAATATCGATAAGCAAATACTATATTCATCGCTTATATTCATGTCATTAGTTCTTTATGTACCGATATTACAACTCGAGACTTGCTCATGCCAAATGAACTATATTTAGAAGCCACCAACGAAGTATAAGATGAAGCCAATATACGCGTCTCCTGGAGCAAAATTACATCAGTCTCATTATTTCTTAGTTCAGGGGTTAACAACATTTGGAAATGAAGACGGTAAATTTTCAAGGACCTCTCGTTTGAAGAAGTTTTCAGCTCAGTGTGAGGGAAGTTGGAACCCTAAAGTGGAACATTGTGATATATTTAGACTTTAATCCCTCAATAAATATTAATATTTCCTTCTTAAACTGGAGTATCATTTATTGAGAAACCTCGTTCCAGGAACAGATTTTGGATGTTTAATAAGTTACTTAGAATTACTGTTACTGACAAGCTGTTCAGTCTGTCGAAAGCACTACTTAAAACATATATATAACACTATACAAATACACAATACACACTGTTAAACAAAGAATGACATGTTTCGCTCTACAAAAACATCCTCAGATTCTATCAAATCATTTTAAATCATGCGCATATATGTACGCTAGTAACCGATTGTGAATATGTGATGTTATAAACAAATAATTAAATGTAGTAGTCTTCCTCTGTAACTTTAGTAACTTATGGGCATTTTTAAGTTCTTAGCTGCTAACCACAGTGTCAGATCACATAGACTTAATGCCTTAACAATCATGCCCTAAAGGCTACGATACAACCATTCTCCTTCTGATGTCCGCCACCCAGATACCATACTTCCTTGTAGGTCTTCTCTAACAATTTGCCTTCGAAAGTATTTAAACATTAGTGATGGATATGACGTGTCCAATAATATGACCAATACATTACGGTATTTAATTTTATTACATGGTATTTCTTTAAACAATAATGAGTCTTTCTTTACTTCTTTTAATACTTTTCGATTTGTATTTCTTTCAGTCTAGCTCTTTCTTGTCAATTTGCATTATATTCATATTCTTCTGCTTCAAAGTGGCTATTCACCTGTTTTCGTAATGTTGAGTTTTCATTTCTACAAAACAGTGTGCTCTATACAAATGAATTTGCAAAATATTTTCTCTCTCTGTATTCATGTGCTTACTGGTCAACATATTATTCTTTGCTTTAAATAACGGGTGTTTAAGGGCTATTCTGCTCTTCATTTCTATCATGCATTTGATCTCTTCTGTGAGCATACACTCAATACTTAATTATGTTAGTTTAATGAAACGCAGGTAAACAGAAACTATACATATCGACCGCTTACTTCTAAAACCTCGTATCTCGCAAAGCTTTTTCTACCCATTATTTTCCTTAAGACTGGTCAAGCCTCCCAGCCACATATTGATATACAGCCCATCAGAACGATTTTCGTTGCGTTCATTTTCCTGTGCTAATGTGTAAAGGAAATTGAATCTTAAATGCATTATACTGTAGGAGTGCGTAAATACGTGATGAAAACAACATCTCTACTATACAGTATGGTAAGGTCCATTTTTCTTTACACATCGGCATAGGAAATTGTTCACAATGAAAATTGTTCTGATGGACTGCAACTCCATATGTGGCCGCGAGGGGTGGCCAGTCTTAAGGAAAGTAATGCGTAGGAAGTGCATCGGGACATACGAGGTTTTAGAAGTAAGCCGACGATATACAAAGAGGAAATAAACATTTTTTTCTGGGCCACTACAAATGTTCACCGGGAGACCAACGCGTAAACTGTCGCACATCAAACCGATATTCCAGTTCCTTACACACTCTGCCTAGCATGTCGGGATCAATCTCAGCGGACGTTGCTATGATGCGTGTGCGCAGGTCAGTCGCTGTTTTCGTAAGTGGTGTACAAAAATAGGAACTTTATGAAACACTACACAAAGCAATCACTTGGGATGATATCCAACGACCGTGGCGGTCAACATTCTGGTAGTCTCGAACAGCACGGTTGTAATGCAGTCGTGAGTCATCTTGCTGAAAAATGAAATCTAGAATGTCTTCCCAGAGCTGTGGAAAAAGCCAAAATTTTGTAGAATAACAAAATAGTTCGTATCAGTCACATTGGCTTCCGAAGAGAAGAAAGGTCTATTAATCTTGCGACGTGCAAAGGTACAGAACACATTCAATTTAGAGAACGCACGTTCATGTTCGCACAACTACATGGGGATTATCCGTACTCCAATGTAATGTCTATTCACGTACCCTGACAAGTAAAAGTTGCTTCGTTACTAAACACTAATTTCCATGAAAAATTACCCTCTCCCATGAATAGTAGTAGGTCCGCAGTGAACGATGCTTGCAACGGCAACGGGCGGTTTTAGAGCTTGCATCGACATGATTTCATGATGAGTCGTGTCTGCAGCACTCGCTACACTATCACCTGCGGAATTTGTAACACTCGGCTCGCGCAGCGCGTGGACTTCAGTGGGTTTTTTGGCACACGCACACGCTCCACTGTCATGTCACGGAATAGAAGGCACACAGAAAGGAAACTTCACTCAATTCCGTGCGCCAAATTCTAGTGCGCATGAGCCTTGTCCGCCATATTGAAACACAGCAAACTCTCTCCATGTGAGCTTTAATTTGAAAATATTAAACAGCTGTAATATGTGCATTCAAGTAAACACGTGTTTTACACATTTAGAATGTTACCGTTGTAAATACGTAGGCCTAATTAGCAACCATAAAATATTCAAGATAAAAATCTGTATAATTCAAATTAGCTATTGGCCTAATTATAAAATCGTGAATCCTACATTTTTCCAATGCATCAAGCGAGTGGCTATGTGGTTTGGGTCAAGTAGTTGTCAGACATTCGGGAGATGGTGGGTTCGAACCCCACTATCGGCAGCCCTTATGATGGTTTTGCGTGCTTTCCCATTTTCACACCAGAAAAATGCTGGGGCTGTATTTAACTTAAGGCCACGGTCACTTCCTCCCCTATCCCAGCCCTTTCCTATTCCGTCTCATATCTGTGTCGGTGCTACGTACAGCAAGTTGCAATATGCTGTTACCACCAGGATGCCCAGAATATTTTAAAATTTCCAAAACTATCCTAATGGGAAGGGGATGTGGTGGTAGGCGTTCGAGGTACGAAACTGGGGCTCAGAAGAAAAAAAAAAGCATAACTATGTACATATTTTTTCACTCAGTGGGAAACGTTATTTCCAAAGAGCTGAACCAAGTTGGTGGATTCGATCCTGGCTTAGTCTGGTGGTATTTAAATGTGTTCAAATACGCCAGTTTCACCTCGGCAGATTATTATTATTATTATTATTATTATTATTATTATTATTATTATTATTATTATTATTATTATTATTATTATCATCATTTGTTATGAGAAATATATTCCATGCGTGGATTAGCCTAATAGTAATGTAGTGTTAGCAAGTTAACAATGTACTGCATCTGAAGCACATTATGAGTTCACTTTCGAGAACCTGTAACGAATGTATGCTTCCATCATCATCATCATCATCATCATCATCATCATCATCATCATCATCATATTATTATTATTATTATTATTATTATTATTATTATTATTATTCCTCTTGACTCCTTAAAAAAATTGAGTTTGATGTTAAATGCCTATTAAGCTCAGTTTTACGATCAGATGTCTTTCCTGACTCCAACCCTATGTGGAGGGATGTTTTCACTATTGCGTGTTTCTGTAATGGCTGATAATTTGTTACATGGAAATCAAGATGCGTATTAATAAAAGAAATAAGCACCTAGCCCCTGAGCAGGAGGAATTAACCGACATGCTTAAAATCTTTAGCCCACCCTGGAATCAAACCCACTGCCCTCTAAACTGACTATTCAGCCAAGGAGCTAGACCGTAACCATTGTATGTAAAATGTTTCTTTCTGCTTGGTAATAGACTTGCCAGACCTGCTGTTTGTCTCCATGGCATCCCGTGATCTACTCCCACACAAATCATTCTCTGTTTTAGGATTGTTTTATATTCCTCTCTGTCATGTTATGATACATGAAATATTTCTCTCTATCACCCTCCATTTCTTCTTCCTGTCACACTGCCCTCGGTATAGTCTGCGGTATGCACTACAGATGTCTTATTTCAACGAGAAGTATTTGAGGGCCTACTGACATCAGATAGCAAAGTACCTTGCATGACTGCTATGTCACAATCCGTCTTGCGACTTAAACTATGAAGACCTGTCGTACCACGACATGCCTGTCACGTGAACTTCCTTCTTGAAACTTCACGAATAATAAATAACGTGGTAAAGTTTAACATGATTCACTGGCACGCACAACGGGAATCAGTTAAATAACTAATTGTGTAGATACGGCGCAAAGGCAGGTTCATATCAATCTTCCAGGGATTGCGCTCATGTTATTTATAAATGTTTTTCAAGTGACATCATATTGGCGAATTTTATAGACATACACATTGAAGTGCTCCATGCTATCTGGCATTGGAAGAGTGTGAGCTCATCTGTGGATTATTACCCAAATATTACCAGTCATGAGAGGAACAATTTTTCTTTTCTTGTTTCTTCCAGAAAAACAGAAACAAAAAACAAAACATGTCAATAATTAACAGTTTTCTAGTTTAACACTACTACTACTACCGGTAAGTTACTACTACTAATAATAATACGAGGGTTCGAGCATACGTCATGGCAACTATTATTCTTTTTGCATGAATGCGAGATCTACCAGACAAATAGACATACAGGTCTGCAGATGGGAAAGGGGAGCCTAATGTACTGTGGAATATGTGAATAATGCTGAGTAGGTTTACCAAATGTAGGATATAAAGCAAGGAAACTGGCAGCCATGTGCTACATGTTGTTTGTTCCTTACGCTAAACCCTCAAAAAACTTCCCCAGGTTGTCCACAACATGCTGCCAACGATGCGAGAGACGTCGGTTACTAATCACCTCACCATGTGTGAAGTTTTCAGTCTCACATTTCACAGTATCTCTCACGCAATGGTTATTTAATTTTGGAGGTGAAGTCAAAATTGCATAGGGGCAGGTCCGGTGAGTATGGTGGGAGTTCCAATATTTCCAACCCCCAGCACTGAAGTTGCCTCCATACAGCCTCTGCTGCATGCGGTTAGGTGTTGTCACGGAGAAGGATGACTTGTAACTCAAATAATGCCCTTTTTCTATTCGCGTCCATGCGCTGGGTAATTATTGCACGTGACACATCCGTCTGGACACGAACCAGACTTCCCGACCAATGCACGTCGCTGCTTGTTTCACGTCCGTGCTGCAACGGGAGGGTATTCTTTCTCACAGCTTTCACAATCTCTCTGTGACACTCTTCGGCATTGCGACCCGGCGAACGGCCAGCTTGTTGTACACGTGTTGTTCTAGCTTCATCACACCCATTCTGCACGGAACCTGTATCAACACTGAAGTCCCATCACCCTGTGCTTGGTATCTTCTCAATGCACCACCATCTCATGCTGTGTCCACGTACTATGACTGTCAACCTTTCCAGCTTGTTTGGCCATAGTATGAGACCACGGTGCAAATGTGTGGAAAATATCGTTGCCACGACTTATGCCCCAAGACTCGTAATAATAATAATAATAATAATAATAATAATAATAATAATAATAATAATAATAATAATATAAAGAACACGCACCAGTTAGGATTAATAATAATAACTAATTAAATTAGTGCCACAATTGTGTTACTTTGAGCTTTTGCAGTGCTTTAGATGCTTAGTTGAATTCCCTCGTGATATATTTCTGAGCAGTTTGTGAAACATTGTGGCCATTACCAGGCACGCTTATGATAATTAACAGCCACGATGCGGCAGATAAGTAGAATCTTGCGCGAATATACAAAATATAAGGGTCAGTCAAATTAAAGCCAAACACCCGCCATAACACACATTCCGCGCGAAAGGTGGCAACACTGTTGTTACGTATCGATACTGCCATCGCTGTGGTAGGAGAACTGCGTAGTGACAATTCACAGGTGCATGCAGTTGTTGGGTTATGTCTTTGTTAGTGCGCGGACTGGTCTATTGTCGCGGCCACCAAATTAGGCGGGTCAGAGAAATGACGCTGTTGCCAAGGTTATTTAGCAGCCGGCGAAGAAATGTGTAACTGAACACATTATTTCGGAGCGCAAGGCAGGTTGTTCTCTCTCAAGCTCCTGATGTTACTTGATACAATGTTTCGAAACAAATTATACTACAAGCTTCAGAAAAGACTGCTGATTTCAGTGGTTAATTATTTTCCACATAAAACACTTTAAATAATTATTAAAAATAAAATCTTGAACGAGTAAATTTAAATCCGTAGAATCATGTATTGAAAATTTCCGTAAGCGGCCAAGTTTTTATTTCTTCAGCCAATAAAATTTTGCCTGCGGGAAAAATGTAAAACTCGCCTGAGTTACATTTTTTTTATCTGAAACATATTTCCGTGAGTCTTGTAGTTGTACTGGAAAATTGCCCGGAAAGCGATCATGTAAATGACGCTGTTGAGTCACTTCGGGGCGCGCGCGCCAGCACAGGCTGCAGGACGACGTAAATCCAGGGTCTTTATTTATGCTTGGCCAGGACTTTCTCGCTCGACCTTGGCCGCCGATGACAGGCCGCTACCGGCCGCTGGCGCGCGCGGTTTCCGGCACTTCCTGCTGTTGCTGAGAGCTGAGATCCGAGATAGTAGGGTGTGCAATGAAGCTACTGCGTACTTTATAGTGTATAGTTTTTGATAGTGATTGTGTATAGTGCTGTAATGTATGTGAAATATTCGTTACGTGAACGTGTATATCTGCACAATACTTACATTAAGTGCAGAAAATCGTGCGCTAGGACAAGACAAAAGTTTCGAGCGAAATTTCCAGGGAGACCCATTCCTATAAAACGGACAATAAAACAACTGGTCAAGAGATTCAAACGTACAGGTTCAGTAAACAATAAAAATAGACTTAAAGGTCGTTATCTCCTTACTGAAGCGTGTTTGGTACGAGGATCATAAGTAAAAATCTGTGGCCCCCTTGTAGCCCAGATTTAACGGCATGTGATTTTTATGTGTGGGGAATGTTAAAAAATGTAGTTGATGGGAACAACCCTCACACACTAGATGAACTTAAAGACAATATAAGAGCTGCAATTGCATCCATCAGTGCTGACAAACTTGGTAGAATAACCGAAAACTTCATTAGGAGATGCCGATTATGTTTGTCAGCGAATGGGGAACATTTTCAGCATAAACTGTAAAAATGATGAGTAAAATGCATGATAAATGCATGATAATGCATGGTGATGATTTTGAGCATAAGCTGTAAACATGGTGAGTAAAATGCATGATAATGATTTTGACCACCGTATTCTGCCGTACACAGGCACACGCGGTAGCCGGCAACTGAACCGTCACTGGCGGCCAAGGTCGAGCGAGAAAGTCCTTGCCAAGCGTAAATAAAGACCCTGTACTTTCGGATTACATATTAATCTTATCAGTTTTATTCCATTATATCTTTACATATTTGAATAATGTATATTGGACTGAGTAATATAGAAAAAGAACTGCTTTAATGAATAGGTTTACATTAATTTACATTGAATTAAGAATCGGTTTCTAGCTAAAAGGCAGTCTAAGATTTCTTAGTCACTGTCGTAACTCATCTCACTATCTGTCGAGTCGTCATTTACACTGATGATGAATAGCTCCATTCTTTCGTCCCTTATTATTTCGTTGGCCCAATCGTCTGCTTGAAGATTTTCCGCGCGATTGAAGCACTTTTTCCAATCTGCAGCAGTAACGGTCGATGGCTTCTGACGTGAGGTTTTCTACGTCCTTTATTTTGAATGTCTTGTTCCTCTCTGCCACTTCTCTCTTGATTTGAGCCCAAATTATTTCAATTGGGTTGTATTGGCAGCGGTAGGGTGGCAACCTTACTACCTCATGGCCCCAAGAGGGAGCTAATTTATCAAGTTTTCCTTGGAGATGAAAGTATTTTTTGGTTGGGTGAATATTTCGCTTCATTAACACATCTCTGGACCGAACGAAGACTAACATTACACATTTTGCAGTCAATTCTTGGCTTTTTTTGAAGTTCACAGTCTGCAAAATATTTGAGTCGGCCAACTTCTGAACGTAATGCAATACATTCACAATTACGGATTTTGTCTGGCTGGCTAAATCCTTCTTCTTAAGCCCTTCCAACCGACGACGCTTCAGAGGAGTTTCTTGTTCTTTTCTCGCACTTACTTCGTCCTCTTCAGATAATAGACCCGAAGAAACCAGGCTGAACACATTTACTATCCATCTTTAACTGCACTTACGGTGCGAGCTCAACAGATGCATGACAGGGAATGACTCGGCCAAGGTGGGCTGGAGCGGATGGGCTTAAACTAGACAGCACTGCACGATCAGTGTTGCCAATCCGTGCTCGGAGGTAAGCGACTCTCGACCACCTGTCGCTTCACTGTTCCCATATCTGACGACAGCGCAGTTTTCCTCACCCGCCTAATTTGGTGGCCGCGACAATAGTGTGCTCGTCCAGTTGTAGAAATGGAGGCAAGAAAATAATAGTAGAGAAACATGGTTCATTTTCTTGTGGCGCAGCGCTGCAGAAACTGCCTGCACCATAAAGTCAAAACGCCCTGGAATGCTGTCGGACAGTGTCATCCTGATCCATGATAATGTTTGCCCCCATACTTCCAATCTGGCGAAAGCTACGCGGATTTGGTTGGGAAACACTTCAACATTCTCCATACAGCCCGGATCTTTCTACCTTATGGTTCTCTCATTTTTGGTGACCTGAAGAAAGACATTTGTGGACGTCGGTTTTATTCGGACGAGGAAGTGCAAGACCAGGTGCGGTTGTTGATCCGTTACCGACCTACCTCTTTCTACAAAACTCGAACTGATCGTCTCGTCTCCCAGTGGGATTTATGAACGATTTTGGTAATTACTTTTCAATAAAATTATTCCATGGTCACATTGTAGCGGGTGTTCAGTTTTCATTAGACTGCCCCTTATATTATCCGCACCCGCAATGGCATCCGCATCCGCGAATGGTTATCCGCGGATATTGCAACTATTTAAGTATATTACACCAAAGACGTTGAAACGGATAGATCTGTTACCATACTACAATAGACCTGATATCTGGCAACAGCACTTTACAGTGCCACATTTATGAGGGATTTCCCCTTGCGACAACTACCAACATATTGAGTGGTTCTCTTCGGAATCTTTGTTCCTTCCTTTTACTAATTCCGGGCAGGAGCCAGTTAGGCCTGGGTCAGATTTACAGCTTTATGGACTCAAGGCTCTTTATATATCACCATTTTCCCACACCAATATCAAGGATCGCCTCACCACAAGCAAACATAGAGTAACTGCGTGAAATTGACTTGTCGAGATTTCTAGAGTATACCTGATTGAAAATCAATAAACGTGATTATTTAGAAATTATCAACAAAATTATCCGTACTGCCATAGAGTTTACATCCGCAAAGGCACAAACTTCTCGGATATCCGCATCCGTGCAGGGCTCTACTGATAAAGTATTGCCTTCTCACAATCACAATTTTCGAGGCTAATGAATCCTTAAATTATTCCCTGTGAGCTTCATCATTTGATTATCAGCATACTTTTTCTGATATTTCTCGATAGTTTGATTCAAAGAGAAAGTGGGCATTTTCTGGTGATTTGGCGAACACCCGAGCTCAAGGGGAGGAGGATACTGCTGTTGGTGAAATTACACTTGAGGAAGTTGAAAGGATGGTAAGTAAACTCCATTGTCATAAAACAACAGGAATAGATGACATTAGACCTGAAATGGTGAAATATACTGAGAAGGCCGGGATGAAATCGTTTCAGAGAGTAATAAGGTTAGCGTGGAATATTAGTAAGGTAGTTTCTGATTGGACGAAAGCAATAATTGCACCTATCTATAAGCAAGGGAATGGTAAGGCTTGCAACAACTATAGAGGTATTTCATTGATTACTGTACCAGGCAAAGTATTCACTGGCATTTGGGAAGTCAGGGTGAGGTCAGTGGTTGAGAGTAACTGTAAGTTGGATGACAACCAATGTGATTTCAGACCACAGAGGGGCTGTCAGAATCCGATTTTCACTATGCACCAGGTAAATGAAAAATGTTCACGAGTTATGCTTATGTTTCGTAGATCCAAAGGCAAAGACACCTACGTACAGGCCATGAAGGCCCTTAGAGGAGTGGAAGGTAAAGGCTTCCACCATTGTTAACCGCGGCACGTGATGGGGTAGAGTGGTTAGCTCTACACCCGGCCGCCTTTGCCCCCAGGAATTAACCTGGTACTCATTTTTGGTGTAGGCTGAGTGAACCTCAGGGCGAACCGAACACGCCTTTACCGCCTCGGCCAGGCAGCCCCTGTTTCATAGATCCAGAGACGGAATATGACAAAGAGTACCAAGGGAAAATATGTTAGCTGTCCTGGAGGATTATGGGATTAAGGGTCGATTATTGAAAGCAATCACAGGTATTTATGTCGACAATTGGGGTGCAGTGAGAATTGATGGTAGAATGAGTTATAGTTTCAAGGTGCTCACAGGGGTAAGACAAGAACTTTGTTGTTCATAATTTACATGGAACATCTACTGAAAGGTATAAAGTGGTAGGGAAATGTAGTAAGCAGTCTGTCTTATGGTGACGACTTGGTCTTAATGGCAGATTGTGCTGAAAGCCTTCAGTTAATATACTGAAACGTACAATGAGTATGATATTAAAATTAGCCTTTCCAAGACAAAACTGATGTCAGCAAGAAGTAAACGAAAGAGAACTGAATGACAGGGAATACAAAACTGGAACAGGTAGATCATGTCAAGTATGTAGGATGTGTATTCTCCCAGGATGATGCAGTAGTATAGCTAGTGAGACAAAACCATAATGCAGCAAAGCTAATACAGTGAGCTCGCAGTTGCGACCAACAGTATTCTGTGAGAAAGAAGTCAGCTGCCGGACGAAACTATCTTTACACCGGTCTGTTTTGAGACCAACTTTGCTTTACAAGAGTGAAAGCTGGGTAGACTCAGGATATCTTTTGGATTGCTAGTTCAAACAGGGGGGACCAGTAGCAAGCGGGTGCTCGGAATGAGGGGATAAAGGTTAAGTTAGGAATAAACTTGATTGATGAAGCCGTATGCATCAACCGGCTTGGGTAGTGGGTCATGTGAGGTGAAAAGATGATAATAGGTTAACTAGGAGAATAATAGACTCGGTAGAGGGAGATGAAGACGACAGTTGTTAGACTCAGTTTCTAATGATTTTAAGGCAAGAGTATGGAACTAAACGAGGCCACAGAGCTAGTTACAAATAGAGGATTGTGGTGGCAGTACATTCACAGAAGCTTGCAGACTGAACGCTGCCGTAAAAGTGCCAAGTGTGGAATTTAAGATCATAATTAATCTCTTGAAATCTATATATATAAAATAAGAGTTTAGTCTGTACATTGCTCAGAATTTAAAAAAGGATGGTATTTCTGTATCAGTCATGCCCACAGTAACAAGGAAATGCCCTTTTTTTTTTTTTTTTTTACTTTTCTGTAATTTCTGTCTGACTGACTGTCTGTCTATCTGTCTGTACACTCATCACGAGAAAACGGCTGAAGAGAATAAAATGAAAATCGGTATGCAAAGTCGGGGAATACGTCTCTACAATCTAGGCCATAAATAATTTTCTTCACGCTGACTGAAATGGTAGTTTAGGGGAAGGCCAAAAATTTAATTCTCAAATATTTATGTTATTAGTGGTCGTATCTTAAACAAAATCGGTATACAAAGTCGGGAAATACATATATACATGCAATCTAGGTCATAAATAATTTTACTTACGCTGAGTGAAATGGTAGTTTAGGGGAAGGCCTAAAATTTAGATCTCAAATATTTGTTATTAATGGTCGTATCTTAACGAAATTCGGTAGCTAAAGTCAAGGAATTAGTCTCTACAATCTAGACAATAAATAATTGTATTCACGCTGAGAAAAATGATAGTTTAGGGGAAGGCCTACAATGGAATTCTCAAATATTTATGTTATTAATGGTCCTATCTTAATGAAAATCGATACGCAAAGTCGGGGAATAAGTCGCTATAATGTTGGCCATAAATAATTTTATTCACGCTGAATGAAATGGTAGTTTAAGGGAAGGTTTAAAATTTAATTCCCAAATAATTATGTTATTAGTGGTCGTATCGATGAATACTACATAACTAAAGTTATATAGTATTATATTTCCGAGCATTTATGTCTTATACATTGTTACCATACCGGCTATGATCAGAGATATTCATGAATTTGGATTTTTGTTACGAAGTCCTTATCAGCGTAGTCACGAGAAAATGGGTAAACAGGATTTAATGAAAATCGGTATGTAAAGTCAGAGAATAAGGAACTGTAGTCTACGCTATAAATAATTTTGTAAGACGCTTTAATATCACAGAGTCTAAAACATTAATGTGAAGGCCTACAATACAGAAAGCTCATAAAATTGATCAACAATAACATTACATTGACCATTGTTTGTTGTGATGTACTTTGTCTTCTGTCGCCACTCATCTCCGATAGATATGATTACTGCCTGCGTACTGAGTATTTTTTAAATTTGCCTTACATCGCACCGACACAGTTAGGTCTTATGGCGACGATGGGATAAGAAAAGGCCATGATTGTGAAGGAAGCGGCCTTCGCCTTAATTATGGTATAGCCCCAGCATTTGCCTGGTGTGAAAATTGGAAACCATGGAATAACATCTTCAGGGCTGCCGACAGTGGGGTTCGAATCCACTATCTCCCGGATGCAAGCTCACAGCTGCGCGCCCCTTACCACACGGCCAACTCGCCCGGTCATACCGAGTGTAACAGTCTGCCTAGATATTGGCGGGAAGTAGCTGGGAAGTTCGGTGACTTTCTACTTTAGAATGCCATTCCTGTTTCATAAATTTTCCGATATTGCAGGTACGTAACACACTGGTTCATCATAGCATTCGAGCTATTGAATTCCTACTCTGAGGCACAGATAGGAATGAGAAGTGTGCATATTTAACGGAATAATGGCAGAGGAGTGTTCGCGGCTGTCTGCGGCCTGGTCACTCCAGCTCTGGAACTTTGGACTGTTAGATCGGCACCGTAGTACTGTTCGTTAAAAGTGAGAAAATGTGCGGTTTTTCATTTGATCGAGTATTTTATATAAAAGTCAGTCTTCCTGAGAATCCCGTAGCGAAGCACGGGTACATCAGCTAGTAATATTTGAATGTTAACATCATAATTAACTTTATATTTCTGCTGATCTCTATGGAGATATAATTTTTAATTGCACAACGGCTTATAAATTAATAATTGTATGCACGATACTTACGATCATGTGTGTCCTGTGATAGCTCAAACAAGTAGTAACCACGTTCTCACACAGTCACAGCTTACCAATATTTCTTGTAAGATATACTACACTATCTTCTGAGGAAGACAATCTCATGGTATTACTAGACACGATTTGCGACGTTTAACTTAACAATACATTATTAGATGTGATGTAAACAATATTGCGGAAACACTTCCTAGAGTTTGGTGACATTTATTGTTATGCATTCATATTTATTTATTGTTTGATCTTGTGACATGTTTCATTTACAGCCATGTATTGTGTTGTATTATTTCGTTAACATTCACGTTAGTGATGATTGGTTGTTTGTTGTTGGTTATATTTTCGTTACCAGCGTTGTTTCCTTTAGTTGAGAAATCAAGACATGATGTTTTGTTTCCCATCAGTGTAGCCAAAATGAATATTATTTATTCAGAGCAGACGTCACATCATATTCTTTTTTGTCGACGTAAAAGTGCCAAGTGTGTAATTTAAGATCATAATTAATATTTAAATGTCAACTTCATTACTAACTTTATATTTCTGCTGATCTCTACGGAGATATATTTTTTAATTGCACAACGGCTTATAAATTAATAATAACCTTATCGTCGCTCTTTTGGAACGATATTTTTCATGAAACGTTATATCTGTTGGTGGACTGAGCACATTTGGGATATCTTAGCGCTCAACGGTTGAGCTACAATAGTTTGAGTGGGCGCGGGTATAATATCTCGGTCTTAGAAAATGGGTGAGATGGAATTTGTTTCTATACAGAGTGTACCAAAACTCGACGGCAAAAATTTAGGAATGGATTCCTCACATGGAGAGAAGAAAAAAAGGTTATGACAACATGGGTCCGAAAACGTATACTTACAGATTTATTCAAACTTTGTGACACAAATTAATTTTAGTAATAATTCACATGTCCTCATGCAATCATCCAATCGTCTCATCAACAGAGGTTCGCCAATAACATCTGGGCAGGCATTGTTGGGGATTCCTTGTTGGGACCCTACATTCTTCCGAATAGGCTTACTGGACAGAATTACAAGAATTTCTTGCGTACTGCATTGCCTGATTACTTGGAAGACATGCCAGCTGCATCCCGTCGACAAATGTTTTTCATGCATGATGGTGCTCCCGCACATTTCAGACTGCTGCCCGCAGGCATCTGAATACCCATTTTTCTGAGCTCTGGATGGGTCTCCGGACCCAAGTTGTAATAAACTGTTTTTCTTCTCTGTATGTGAGGAATCCATTCCTAAATTTTTGCCGTCGAGTTTTGGTACACCCTGTATATTGACTCAGTTATTACGAAATGCTGCCACGAATTTATCCTAGAGTATAGAACTGGAATACTTTGTGGCAAAAACGTACTGCAGTCATTGTGGGATAATTGGAAATATTGGGGATGGCGCCACCTTCCTTAACGAAACGTGCTCAAGTGGAGGCCGCAACAGCCCTGAGGTTAACAAGGTCGCACGCAACTAACATCGCTACTGCTGCTACTCTTCACATGAGACCCAATCAAAGATGCCAAGTCAATGCTATCATGGAACTGTACAAACACTGAGAATCTACATTGTAATTACTACCTAACAAAGAACTTGTCTGAATAGAACACAAGCACGGTGTTGGTTAGTTATTCGATTAAATTAAATTAAATGAAAATGAAATGGCGTATGGTTTTAGTGTCGGGAGTGTCCGAGGACAAGTTCGACTCGCCAGATGCAGGTCTTTTGATTTGCCTCCCGTAGGCGACCTGCGCGTCGTGATGAGGATGAAATGTTGATGAAGACGACACATAGAATACACCCAGCCTCCGGGCCAGCGAAATTAACCAATTGTGGTTAAAATTCCCGACCCTGCCTGGAATCGAACCCGGGACCCCTGTGACCAAAGGCCAGCACGCTAACCATTTAGCCATGGAGCCGGACATTCGATTAAAATTATTGTACATCAATATACAAATAGTTATAAGTAGGAAAAAGTGAAGAAACTTCCAATTGACAAGTAGTTCTCGTAGTGGATGTTAATAAATTCCTTTGCTTGGCGGATTTATGGAGCAACAGAGGCAGGTGTAGTATACAGTTATTGAATTCGGCCTCGATCGATTTGATTGTTGTATTTGTCAATGTATTTCAAACGTTAGGAATATCCTTGGCCATCAGTCTTGTATATACGGTGGAATCCCGGTTAAACGCGGTCCGATTCACCGTGAATTCGGATTGAACGTGGTGCAAAGTATGCCTCCGAA
The DNA here is from genome assembly GCF_040414725.1 of Anabrus simplex. NCBI lineage: Eukaryota > Metazoa > Arthropoda > Insecta > Orthoptera > Tettigoniidae > Anabrus > Anabrus simplex. The sequence continues at coordinate 1,301,835,648 of NC_090265.1, forward strand.
ATAAAAAAAAGAAATTAAAAATATATGCTAACGAACTGCGTAGAGGGATGTCGCATTAGAGTCTATAATTGTTACGGACTCCACGCTAATCAGAACTACAAGAGGTGAGTGGATGTGGTTTTATAAACTGCGTGCCTGTTTATTCGCATAAATAACGGGAGGTGTTCAATTGGCCAAGCTTTTGTGTACACAGAAGAAGGTTAAGATGACCTTCCCCACCCTCATCAATAACTTAAACTTGTTTGCCCGCACCCACGTTTGCAAAACAGATGACCGCGTTGGTCTTTAGTTTTTGTCAGATAATCTCCTAGTTAAGTCTTGAGTTCGGTGCAGGTGCTGTGATGAAAATACTCTATGAACGATAAACTGAACATGATCTATCGTGTGAAGAATGGCATGTCGAATGTGTATATTTTAGGTACAGTGTCTTTCATAAAATGGTATTCTCTTGTAGTCTATAATTGTTTTTCCAATATTCCGTGGCCATAAAGGTCATTTTTCATTTACCGCGGTTAAGCTATAACGTGGGGTAAAGCATGTCCTCCGACAACCGCGTTAAATTTAGCTTCTACTGTATCTGTATGGAAGATACCTGATTAGGCCTAGCTGTCTTTTTCATGGTTATTGAAGTAGTGCTTGTTAATGTACTTTTACGCTTAGTTTAGGAAAATATATTCTGAAATGTAAAATAAAGTCATCTTCTTCTTTTGGTCTTTTCACAGTATGCTGAGGACGATTGCCAAATATTTGACACATGTGGACTTAACCCTGTTTTATGGCTGGATGCCCTTCATGACGCCAACTCGCTATGGATTGATGTATTCACTATTATGTGTTTTCATGGTGGTTGGTGAATGAATATGAAGAGATGTGCATTGAGCAGAAGCCCCCAGTCCTGGAGTCAGACATAGTACCAGAGGCGGCTAAAATCTCCCACCCATCTGGGAATCGAGACCGGGGGCATGTGAACCAAAGACCGCGACGCTGACCATTCAGCCAAGCAGCCAGACGAAACATGAAATTACTATTATTAATTCCATCTACTGGAAGACCTCTGGCAAATCTCACCCAGAGTACCTGATGAATGTCGCAATGGTTATGATAGCGTCTAATATAGGCTGTCGAACACGAATATAACACTTAGAACACTTTACAATACTTGTAAAAACTGAACAATTCCACAGGCAGGGAATACTGTGGACAAATTCTACCACCCGCTCTTACAGGGCGAAAGAGGGGATAAAAAAGAAGAAGAAGAGAGTGAAAGAATAGGAGACAACGAAGGAGAAGAGGAGAAAATGAATACAGACCATAGATGTGGTCAGAGCGATCTGGTAGTGATGGAGTTGACTGTTATTTTATGGAACTGGATGACCATCCTCTCTTAACATTAATTCTAGAAGCAGGTGAACGAGGTCGACCATCGTATAGGGGGATTTTATTGATTTTATACTTTTCAGGACAATTATAAAACAGGAGAGAAAGAACTGCAGAGCGTTATTAGTACAATTACTCAGCTGGTAGCTTTTTATCTTAAAGGCTGTGAGATGGAAGTGGAATTTTCATGTATAACGGTTCAAATCCCGTTATAAACATTCCTCTGTGTTATTATTATTATTATTTTATCTGTATTATTATTATTATTATTATTATTATTATTATTATTATTATTATTATTTGTATTATAATTATATTTTATTCAATTCTATCATCTGATTTCGCTATTGCTTGATGAATTATCGCTTGTTACATTTTATTTCCTTATATATGCGCGCGCGCGGGTGTGTGTGTGTGAGTTAGCATTAAGATAATGTTCATGGCGAGATTTTCTGCTTTATGTAGGATATGTATATATTTTGTGAAACAACTTTCGAGACACTGCATTACGTGGTGCAATAATATCACATTTTCTGTCGAGTCATGCTTGATACCCGTACGTCATTGTTTGCACTTAGAAGCATGAGGTAATTTAGAGAGTTCTTACTCTGCTTGAGGCTATTGCAACACAATATGTAACACTTTGGAGCTGGGTTTGAGTGGTATCATGGACTGTTTTAACCATGACGTGGGTGTAATACCATGTGACAATTAGTGTATATATAAGGAGGCGTCTCCTATAGTCTAAGCCAGTTGGATACAGAGCCTTGCCATAAGGAGATCTACTGAGATGGTAGTGAACAGTCATATGGATAGTTAGGACTTAGTCGACAAGTCAGTTAGATGAAGAAGAAGCAGTGACATGGATACGTAGTCGTCAGTGACCAGATGGATTATATGTTCAGAGTGTGTTTCGTGTATCTGGTCGAGTTCTTGCGCCAGTTCGGTGCCAGCCTAATATTGGGTCTTCGTAATGAAGAATAACAGTTATCAGTGAATTAAGTGTGAAGTTGACTGTGCAGGGTGATTATATTTTTAAGCCATGCTATATCTCGTTTTTGAAACTAAAGGGATATTTCACCAAATTAGGTTTGAGATACCTACACCTGATACCAATTCCAAGGAATACGTCATATTACACTCAAAGTGTTCAAGGTACTGTTAAGTGAAACAGCGGGGGATAAATTTCTTGTACAGATTTTAAAAGTTCGGTCAAGGGGATTTCAAATTTAATGCCTAGAGTTTCTTTCCGTTCTAATTTCAGAGTTTTATATTGTCATTCAAATTATCGCAGTAAGTCTCACCATTTCAATTCAAAATTTAAAGAATATATTTTGTTTAGTATCAAATACAATTCATTGTTTTATTTCAATAGTAGATCAGATAACCTCCAATTTTAGTTGGGAAACCAAACGTCAATATCCTTTTTCCAGAACCTATGTGTTATGCTGTCAAAGTAAACTTATTACCCCAAACCCTAGAGACATTCAAGATTCTCATCCTATTATTGGTACATTTATTTGCAGCTGGCGCCCATCAACATTTGTACGTATAACTAATTAGGTAAGTATAAAGTGAGACCACATAGTGCGACGATCGAGTATTTTATTTAATGCATATAGTTTTATCTATTTGTGAGTAAGCCACACATGTTAGGGAAATAATGTTTTCTCAGTGTGGGTGTTCGGTCTACAAACCTCCTTCAAAACCCAAACGCAGACTAGGGTGCCTTGCGACCCAAAATATTACTGGAATAAGCTTAAAACCCCATTAAAAAAGGAGAAGAGTCTAATTAATAAGGAAATTACACGAGGAGGAAATGTATGGGCGTGAGGAATACAGACAAGTATTTATATTGATAAGGTTCATCTGTCCAAAGAGCTGCGGTTTTGTGTACTTTTTGGTAGCATTAAAATTTTACGTGCCATAGATGGTTTAGTGCGCATTCCTCCAATGGAAAATTATGTTTCGAACAAGGTGGTCGACTGTGTTCAAGGTAAGCGTTGTGTGAATTCTGATCAATTATTGTGAGGTTTTCCACATGGAACAAAGTGTCCCGGTTGTTTTGATCTCATATAAGGATGAGGTCTGAAGGCTTATGATCACTAGGTTCAATACATGTGAAACAATAAACTATACTTGCTTTAGAAATAAATAAAATTGGTTCTGTTATGTACGATAATAAAGCGAATGCTACTGTGGAAGAAAACACACTGGTATTATGATACGAGTATCTTGCTCAAACTACTACACGAATAAGCCACTCGCCAAGCTGTTTGCGGTTAGCTGGCTCATCACTCCCCCTTACCAATTAGGCTGCAATTTCGTAAGCTATGGTGTTCAACAGTAAATAGCAAGATTCGAAATTTGAGTTTGAAAATAGTTGACCTTAGTGGTGTTATATGCAACTGTTGGATGTTTGCTCCCAAGTTAGTCGTTTTGACCCAAGCTGAAATCGGAGGCAATTAAAAGTAATTAAATGTGTTCATAACAAAAATGTTAAAGAATTTTGGTAAAGTAAACTAATGGCATCCCGGTGTCTGTTATGACCGTTACAACCAACTTAAGCAAGCGATATTCTTCTTCTTATTATTATACAGTTTGGCAATTAACATGTTATATGATTATAGCCATGGTGCGAAGTGAAGGCCACTCTACCGAGGACTTCTTGAGGCCATTGGAAGGATAAATCAACGATGACGTCCTGTCTCAACAGTGTTTTAAACTAAACACAACTTCATACTTTACAGTAACCCGCAGTTTTCTTTCAGTGCGCTTGAAAGAGTTCACTAGCACGCGAGAAGTAGCAAAACAAAGAGAACATACTTATAAGTTCTTCTCTAGGAAACGCATTTATCGGCGAACTTTGTAAGGAGCACATTTATTTCAAACAATACTGGAAAAGATATGGATGCAATTAATATGAAGTGTCAGGTAAGGGTGTATTCTGCCTGAAGGCAGGTCCGAACCTCCGCAGAGGTGTGCCTGAGCCGGAGTTTACGTACGGTAGCGTGGCCAGTTCCTTTCCGCTCTTCCATTCCGTTACCCCACCAACAGCGCGTGGCAGCCCATCCAAATCTTGACCACGCCCAATGTTGCTTAACTTCGGAGATCTCACGCGAACCGGTATTTCAAGTGCGCTTGAAAATATACTTTGCCTGTTACGTGAATTATTGATGATGATGATGATGTTGATGATGCTTGTTGTTTAAAGGGGCCTAACATCGAAGGTCATCGGCCCGCGTGAATTATTTGTGTAAACTGTGAAGTTATTTATATTCTGTTACACAGGACAAAGACAGGGCTTATGTATACTTTTTAAGGAGCGACACAGTTTTCTGAATTAAGTTCAAGAGGTTGAATTTTGAGTTTAAGATTTAAGACTTTCGTTATCCGATTCATAAACTCAATCTGTGACTGAACGTGTTGAGAGCGAACAGAAAACTAAGGTTGGACAGCAAGTTAGAAAGAGAGAAAGACAGAGAGGAGCTCTAACAAATAAGAGGGAGAAATACAGCTCCAGTTTGAAAACTAGAGATCACCATGCACATTGATGGCCTAGACTGAATACCTCGAGTCTCACAAAGTTCTTCCTATCCATTATTTCCCTTAAGACTGGTCACGCCTCCCAGCCACATTTGGGTATGTAGTCCATCAGAACAATATTCTATGGGTTTACTTTCCTATGCCTCCGAGTAAAGGAAAATGAACCTTATAAAAATTATACTCTAGGAGTTAGTAAATACGTCACGCAAACATACTTTCCTATAGTACAGTACGGTAAGGTTCATTTTCCTTCACACATCGACATAGGAAAAAAGAACACAACGAACATTGTTCTGATGGACAACATATCCATGTGTGGCTGGGAGGCGTAACCAGTCTTAAGCGACATAATGGATAAGAAGAACTTTGTGAGATACGAGGTATTCAATCTAGGGCATCAATATTTCGTCTGGTGAGACTGACTGAAAGAACTGACACGAAGAAATTTTGAATCAAATGTTGTTTTCTCGTTTACCTTTGAAATTTTCCTATTCCAGCCAGACTCGCCCGCTATTCGAGTGGCACGGTTTTTCTCCATTTAGTTATTGGTGCAATTTCTATTGGAATTTAACAATAATGTACCTTGGCCCCAGCCGAGAGTATATATTTTGTTTTCGAACAACGTAGTTTTACGGATGACTTATTCGTACAGGTTTGTATTGCACAGTCCGCCATCTGGCGAGAAATACTGTTGCATTACATTGTATGATATATCATGTATTCACTTCTAGCTTTGTTTAATTTAAAAGTGCCATAGTGTCCTTTTGAAGAAGTAGTTGTTAGTGTACCAGTTACGAATCCACATCCTTGGCTAAATTTTCAGCATACTTGGTTCAGAAGATATCGGGTTCGATTCCCGGCGGGGCTGAGAAATTTAACTGCGTATTGTTAATTCCTCTGCCTCGGGGACTGGATATTTCTGTTTATCTTAATATATTTCTCTTTATCCACATACATCATACAGTCAACCAAATAAACTCACAATAATGAATAGGCCCTTCCACATAGGATTGGAATCTGGAAGGGCATCCGTCCATAAAACTGGATCAAATATACACCAAATGCTGCCAGCAGAAAATTTGTAAAAGGCCAGTAAGAAGAAGAAGGTGTAATAAATACACAAAGTAAAACTTTAACTTCTTACGCGAAGACGTATTTTGTTTAAGAGTCCGCAAAGTGTTGCTACGACGACTTGAGCGACCGCAGTTTGGACTTAATCAATCCGGAAAGTAAATCGTTTAGACAATATTTGCCAAAATGTTAAACAAGTACGAAAAACGGTGAATGCATGATGAGCCCGCTGAAGTTCTTTGCTTAAATGGTAAATACTATATTTAGAAACTCTCTTAATTATGTATCAGCGTAAAGTTTCTTGAAAGTAAAAGAAAATGTCATATTAAATCAATATTTCTCAATATTCGTTGTTCATTTAAAATGCAGCACGTTTATATGTAACGATGTTGAGTCACAATTTCCGCTTATACTTATTACTTTATGATGATGTATTTTTTCAAGAATCCACTACATTATTCCTATGCAATTCTTCGGACTGTTACACTCAATCCTAAAAGTAACTGTTCTAGAGTGCGTGGAGCCTATTAAAAGTAATGTTGGATAGCTTGTTTCCTTCTTTAGAGGATTAAGGCATAGAAATAATCCGTCAATTCAAAAATTTTGCATTCAGTGATTTCTTGGTAAATGACTGCTGGTTCTAGCACAATTCAATGTCAAAGGCTATATTGAAGCTAACAACAACAACAACAACAACAAAACAACAAACTGAATAATAATAATAATAGTAACAATGATAATAACAATAAAGATGTCAGCACTCCAACGTAATTATCCTGTGCCTTAAGACCGATTTTTGTGTACGGGAGTGAAAGTTGGACGGACTCGGGTTATCTGATGCTGTACATTAAGTACTGTAACAGTCATGAAATAAGTGAAAATTATTATTGATACAAACAAATAGGATCAAAGGCAGTAGGATAATCACTATGTGGAGATAAGTGCTAAGTTACAAATTAACTCGATGGACGAAGCTACGCGTATGAATAGACCAGTGGTGGGGTAATCGGAGGCCAATGGAAGAGGATAACTAACCTAGGAGGTTAAGAGATGCAGACGGAGATTAAGGTGACGATAGTTAAGGCTGGTTTACACGGTACACTAGATTTCGCAACCAAGTTTCGCAACTGGCTTTTATTGGAATGCACATTCGTGAAGTGCAGTTGCGACACTACATTATGACACTAAGAACTTTCGGCTACTTCGAACTTTTCGTGAAACTAAAGTGGTAATTTTGAGGCTATGAACATTTTGATCCGTTACTTGGTTTGCAAAATGAAGTAGGGATGGGAGGAAACAGTAAAATATATTGACTTTTACGTAGTACAGATGTGTTTATGGTATTTTAACTATGTTATAAATAAAGTCGAATGCTCTTCTGGGATTGAATATATTCTGAAAGGTAATTATATGGATGGACTGATAATAATTGATGAACTAGAAAAGAAAATCCATTCCATTAGGAATAGGCCTCCCTAACTAACCACATGGCACTACAGCCCTTAAGGGCCTTGGCCTACCAAGCGACCGCTGCTCAGCCCGAAGGCCTGCAGATTACGAGGTGTCGTGTGGTCATCACGACGAATCCTCTCGGCCGTTATTCTTAGCTTTCTAGACCGGGAATAGGCCTACCTACACGAATAAAACAATCGGGAAGATAAAGAACAGTAAGAAGTCCAGTAGCGGCACGGAAGAAAGTTGAGAGCCGAGAATTCCCTACTTCAACAATGCTGATTCCTTCTTCACGAAAACAGTTTCCAAAACAAGTTCTTTAAATCTGTTACGCATAATTTATTAACGTTTACAAAATATCACATTAAGTTATAGAGGTAGATATTTTATTTTCAGATTCAAGCTTCTACACTTTTTCTTTTTAGTAGGGTTGCAGGACATCCTAAATGTGATCTTCTAATTATGCATTCCTTATTCCATATTCATCTGTTTCTTTTCTCAGCCTTTAGAGTCACCAATAACAGCTCTGCCACGACTGTAGTTGTTGTCAAGGATGTGAACATCCAACATAATTACATAATGCTGAATTAAAATGAAGAAGATATCATGAAAGTACAGTATGCACTAGTGTCTCCATGTGAACAACCATCCATGCAATTACGTTCATGAAATCTGTTTCATAAAATTAGTTGCGAAACCTAGCCTTTAGACTCAGATTTGAATGATTTAAAGGTAAATAGGTGTGAAAAAAGTAAATGGAACCTCAGAGTTAGTTACAAAGAGAGGATTGTGGAGACGTTTAGATGATAATATTACTAATAATAATAATAATAATAATAATAATAATAATAATAATAATAATAATAATAATAATAATAATAATAATAAATGCCCGTGTGGGGATTTACCGGTTACCTCCATCGGGCGCGTCCCATTGGAATTGGGGAAGCTCGCTGCCTCTGCTGCCAGCAGAGTCAGAGGGTAGTAGGGAAATAAAATACCACCGTGAAAAAAAACTGGTCCCTTGCCAGGGTTACGGCGAAGACTGGTAAATGACCAGAAGCCAGAAAACATCTTGAGGCAACCTCTAGGGCTAACAACCCTAGTTATAAAAGGATGGGTACCCGTCCAAAGCAAAGTCAAGTCAAAAAGCATGATGGCACATTTCAAGAAACATACTCCAGGGGTAAATCTTCGGATAAATCCCTCGTCGTGAACGCCACGGCGCACGAGTCTCGTTCGGATTCTGGGGGAGACTCGACATCATGCAAGAGACGAGTCGGAGCGTCTCGGTGTACCCCGAAGAGTCAAAAACTCAGGCCAAAATCTAAAACCTTTCTGGCAACTTTCAACATAAATTCATTTACACAAACTGGCAAGCTGAAAACCCTCACCAAAACTCTTCACGAAAATCAGATATCCATAATGGCCCTACAGGAAACAAGGTACCCAGATGAAGAGATTTTTGAATCCGAAGGCTACCGATTTTTCAAGAGCAAAGCGCAAAGAGGAATCCTCAATGGAGCTGTGATGCTTGGAACCACGTTTGCTGTTAGAACCAAGATCCTTAAATCGGTTGCAAATTTCGAACCTGTGAATGACAGATTGTCTATACTCACAATGAAATGCGCGAACAAAACCTACGCCCTAGTTAACGCACATGCTCCTACAAACGATAAGAACAAGTCTGATCCAGACGAAGTTGATAATTTCTGGGACCTACTGGATGAAAAATTAAACAAAATCCCCAAACACCATGTCAAGCTTCTTTTGGGTGACTTCAATGCCCAACTAGGTCGTGAACAGAAGTACAAGAAAGTTATAGGAAATTACCCTTCTCACAAGAGAACCAATCCCAACGGCAAAAGACTGGTGTCCATTTGCGAAAATCACAACCTGCAGGTCATGTCGACCCACTTTCGCCATCTACCCAGAAAACAAATGACTTGGCGTTCTCCCGTCCAAGCTCTCGGAGAGTTCCAAATTGTTCATGTTGCAATCTCCAGGAGAAACAGCCCTGAGATTATGAATGTCAAGGTAAAGGAAGGCATCAATGTGGCCTCAGATCATTATATGTCTCTTATCAAATTCAAACCAATTCCCGCAAACACAAGGAAGACAACCAAACAGATCACACGCTTCGACAATGATAAACTTCGGCAAAGGGTCGAGGAGTTCCAGGAGAAGGCTAGACCAAATGACTGTGACTTTAAAAACGCCAAAAGTCTCCTTGTTGAGGCCGCCAAAGACGTTGCAGAAATCAAGAGAAGCAAAAAGCATGCCTGGTGGAATGGTACCTGCGAATCAGTCCTCCAAGAAAGACTCAATGCGTGGAAACAGTACTACTCTACGAAATCAGAAAATGATTGGGAAACCTACAAAACCCAACGTGCCCAAGCAGCTAGGGTGTTCAGAACTGAGAAACGTAAATACGAAAAATCTGTCATTGAAAAGATAGAACAAAACTTTAGGAAGAATGAAAGCAGAGAGTACTACGGACCCTTCAAACGCAAACTCACTGGCTATAAAGCACCATCTCTATGCTTTGAGAGAAAGGACGGCACACTGGCGACGTCAAATGAAGAAAATTGCAGCATTCTGGCAGACTACTTCAAGAATTTACTTAATTGCTCTAAACCGCAAAGCCCCATTGAAACCAAGGAACCCTTACTCAGGTACCCAGATTCCAGACCACCCGACAGAGATAAAATCAAGCGCCACATTGTCCGTCTCAAAAATAACAAAGCGCCGGGGGGAAGACTCAGTAGTAGCAGAACTATGGAAATATGCCCCAGAGGAATCACTTGATATCTTGCAAAAGCAAATAGAAGAAATTTGGAACAAGGAGACCCTACCCGAAGATTGGAAAATAGCTTTGATCCATCCATTACACAAAAAAGGCAGCATGAAGAACATCAACAACTACAGAGGAATATTTTTGCTACCCGTGACTTACAAAATTCTATCACTTGCCATCCTGGAGCGTTTGGAAGCACAAATCGAACATCAAATAGGTGAATACCAAGGAGGGTTCAGAAAAGGTCGCTCAACAGCTGAACAGATACAAAATCTCAAAACGATCATCAGATATTGTACACTAAGGTCCAAGCACTATGTGTCTGTCTTTGTGGACTTTAAGAAAGCGTACGACTCCATTGACCGGGAAGTCCTGCTAAACATCTTAAATGAATTTGGAGTTGATTTGAAACTGCTGGCATTAATTAGAGCCACCCTGACAGATACAAAATCCAAGGTGAAGTTCCACGGATGTCTCTCGTATTCCCTTGACATCAAAACAGGAGTCCGACAAGGTGATGGGCTATCCCCGATACTCTTCAACTGTGTTCTTGAAGAAATCATCAGAACCTGGCGGGTGAGATTACAGGAAACCAACTACAGTCCATTGAGAATAGGAACCAAATCCAAGGGGATCGCAACAGACTGCTTAGCATTTGCCGATGATATTGCTGTTCTCTCAAACGACATAGAAACCGCTAGAGCTCAAGTTGAAATTTTAAAGGAAATTGCCGAACAAACTGGTTTGCAGATATCGTTTGAGAAAACAGAAGTAATGACTAACATTAAAGAGGCTCCACCAAAACTCCATACAAAATACGGGGACATCACCCGAGTAGACAAATTCAAATACCTGGGTGAGATCATCATGAAAAATGGACTGGACAAAGAAGCACTTCAGGAGCGAGTACGCAAACTGGAAATAGCCTACCAAACATCCCGCACAATCTACAACAAAAATGCCTTTCCCAAAACACCAAGATACGTCACTATGAAACAGTTCTGAAGCCAGTATTTCTATATGCAGCCGAAACCCTGTCTCTAAATGCCAACAAAGGACTCCTTGAAGAACTGGAGAAAAGAGAACGCAAAATTGTGAGAGGAATCTTGGGATCGAAGTACAGAAATGGAGTCCATCAAAAGAGATCCAACAAGGAAGTCTACAGCAAAATAGAGGAAATTACCGACACAATCAGAAAAAGACGGGCTCTATTTTACGGTCATCTGAAAAGAATGGACGGAAGAAAGTTAACTAAAGGAATATTTCACTTTTTGATTCAAACCCCAAAATCACAATTCCCTGGTTTAGAAATACCAAAGAAGACCTTCAAATGCTACATATCTCAGCTGAAGACGCCCTTAACAGAGATCTCTTCCGCAAGAAAATATTGACGAACGGGCTAAACCGAGACGAGCAACCGAAGAGAAGACACGGAGCCCCTTGGACAGAGGAGCGTAAGCAGGCCCACTCACAAAGAATGAGGGAAATTTGGGCTCTAAAGAAGGCCAAGTTCAGTGTCAAATGCAACAAGACTTAACGTGGTCCTTGATGGCCCCAGCGAATTGCATATATAATAATAAATGAAAATTTTAAACTCTACCGGTATCGAACGACACAAACAGAAAAAACCACTCCGCACAATAGAGCAGACATAACATTAACAGATCAATAAAATCAACACACATATCTTATTGACACCGCTATCCCGCATGACCACAATATGAAACAGAAATACAGGGAGAAGGTAGATAAATATACTTCTCTGGCTATGGAAGTAGCAAGGATCTGGAAACAAGGCAGAGTGACAGTTCTTCCTTTTCTCCCTTTTCCCACCGGACTTACACCCAAATAATTTCCAGAGCTCTTAATGCAACTACAGCTTCCCATCTTCATTCACAATGTGCCACAAAAGGCTACAGTTTAGAAGGCCTGTAACATCGTCAGGACATTCCTGAATGCTCAGTACGGACCATGAATAGAAAAGGCTGCAACCTCTACAACGAAGAGAATAATGAAGGCGAATATTGTAAAGTTATATAAATTATGATTGAGCTCTATTTCTTATACATAAAATATCGAAATACGTACTATGTTACCAACTAAAATTGTGTAAAATTGTGTAATAATAATAATAATAATAATAATAATAATAATAATAATAATAATAATAATAATAATAATAATAATAATAATAATAGTACCGGCTGGTACACTTCTACGCCGCACATTTGAATTTTCCGCCTTAAAGTCCTCTTCTACGGGAGAAACTCTGAACTTTAAAAACAGGATCAACTCCTAAGTTTCTCAGAAGATGTCACTACCGTAAATTTTGTGATTACGAAGTTGTCAGTACTGTGCGGATTTCAACTTGTTTTTTTTTCCATTGATCAAGAAGTGTGGACTTTCTCTTATGATGTCTCTCCAAAAAAAAAAAACCTATGATCATGCACCCTGGTGCGAAGTGAAGGAACTTTCTTGAAGAAATTTTGTATTCATAAGTTTTCTTATTACTAAATTTCGTTCTTTCATTTGCGGGTTGGCATTATTTTCTTTCCGCCAGTTTTGAAGCTAGCCAATCAATTATTTCTGTAATTAATTTTCAGCCAATCCCGTATGTCTTCTTCGATTTTGTGTGTAACAGTGTACTGTAACCAATAAACGCCTGTGGGTGTGGCTTAATTATTCATGAAAGGTCTCGAATCTTCCGCGAGGGTATAAAAACTGCTGATTTTCTTGTTTCTCTGCCACTTCGTCAGTTTCTAACCTAGTGTATGGACATGTAACAGGAGGCGGGAAGCGCCCCTTTCATCAGGCATCAGCTCTTCAATAAGGTAATGGCCGCTTAACATCTTTATTTCTTGCTAGCTCAGCAGTTTAACCCGCGGGGAAGGTCCGAAACCTTTACTATGTAACCTATTTTCAAACATGTAATTTTCCATCGCTTTTGTAAAACTTCATATTTATTTAACTGTAATTCGGGGATAGGGAGTGATTTACCCTCTCGAGTTCCCCTTCATTTTGGCTTGAGGTGACTACGTTTTGTAATCGGTTTTCTTCCTTTCTGTAATGTCTTAAATTTTCCTTATACGAGTCACCTCCATAGTTTGGGAATAGCCCCTGTTCCATCGGCCTTGTGCCTCTTAGGTTTTAAGAAGTTTCATTCACGAGTGCAAGTACACGCCTCCATTCATTTTTTGGCCCATTTACTTAACCTATTCTTTTTCTACTAAGGCCCAGTAGGTTGGGTACGAGATACCCCCGCTTCATTTGATTTAAGTTGTGCCTTGTGGGCAATTAAGTGTTAAATCTGGTATGGCCTGGTAATAGGCGTGAAAAATTGAGAGCGGGCCAGCTCTTTTATATGTGGTAAAAGTGCCTCTAGGAGGCCTGATATGGTTTTTGGAGCAAATGCTCCTTGAATGAAGGGGTTTTCTGGCCTTTGGACAAAAATGTGCCTTGGTAAAGTTAAGTGGAAAGCTCATAAATTGTAAAAAGTGAGGCTTGAAGCCCAGATTGTTAATTTGTCTCTAAATCTTGGCTTTTCTGGTCTTGTACCTGATTGTCGCTTATTTGTTGACTTGTTGTTATTTGTTAAATTTTGAAATTCTATGTGAATGTTAAGTTTTGCTATTTTCGAAAATATAACCTTTAATGCAATTTTAATTCATATCTCGGCCATGTAGTTAGACCCATTCACCCCGGCACCTTCTTTCACCTCTGCTAATCCACCAAACCACGGTAGTAATAATAATAATAATAATAATAATAATAATAATAATAATAATAATAATAATTTCCAATGCCACTTCATCTGAATGGATGTGATCAGTGAACCACCGAAGGGTCTACTGAGGTCTGCGTCAGAGATTAAAAGCCTGGATCATCTTTCTGTTGCCACACGCTGATCTCAGCGGCAATTCCACTTGAAGTCACCAGGATTTGATGTTTGTCACGAAAAGTGGGTTGGCACAGCTCCTCGAATTTGCACTGATTTTGCTCGTGGGTCCCTTTATCCATCCAATTGATACAGTAATCCTCCCGCAGTGTTATGTGGGTTGATCCTGTGCCTGGTCCAACAAGAGGCACTCTTAACCTCGAACATTATGATCTGTACGAAAACATTTTTAGAATATAGATCATTCATCAGAAAAACGGTAGTCTGTGGCTTTTCAATGCAAAATTCAGCAGCTGCCTGCTAGTGCCCTTACACGTGGCACGTTGTATCTGGACTAACAAGTACGTCTCTTGGAGTGTTTAGTTGCATGTTGCATTGTAAACTGTATACATTAGCAACATGCGGAGAATTAATCCCATGAATGAGGTCAAAATGTCATTGACAAAGTAGCGACGTGCTGAATGTGGGAACGCAATCGGAGTCAAGGATATGGAGTTCGTAAATAAATGACGTTATATACGGTAGCATAATACGGTATAATGTCATAGAAGAACATGGCGTTAATCTGGTTAGAAATCCTGATTTTAAAGGAGAGGAGGAGCCTGCACCTAAATATGGCTGTTCAAGAAGTACAAGATTTTCACCCCAGAACAACAAAAAAAGTCAAGTCAAAGTGAGTGCAAACTATATCCACCCAAAAATTCTAGGCCTAGTATATTAGAAGATATTGATGATAGCATACTGGAGAAAGCATCTGAAGACTAAATAATCGTGGTTTCAACGTCTATAACAAAATAATGAGGCACTACGAGTACATTAGAAGTAATAAATCAAATTGAAAATTAATTTTATATTATGTGAATAGAAAATGACGAGAAAGAACTCATCTGAAAAGAAACAGGCTGTCACCATTTAAGCTTTTAAAAGAACATGCAATATCAGAATTTGATAAATTAAGGTTGCATGGATCTACAGTTCACTATTGGCATCTGAAAATGTGGGCACTAGAAGATTTTAAAATGGTTGGCCTGGGCAATTTCAAAGCTTCGATTACTTCTATCGACAATTTTAAGGCTGAACATGGCATTTCATCCCGGCATATTGCCACATTCGTCACAGGAAAGGATATAGAAGAAGGCAAAAGTCAAAAGAGTTTGTAGAGTAAGTGAACAGATTTATAACAAAGGGGAGTGTGAATAAAAATCATGTTTGGAACGGTAGGTAAGGGTTATTCTGCCCGAAGGCAGGTCCGAACCTCCGCAGAGGTGTTCCCGAGCCGGAGTTTACGTACGGTAGGGTGGCCAGTTCCTTTCCGCTCCTCCATTCCCTTACCCCCACCAACAGCGCGTGGCAACCCATCCAACTCCTGACCACGCCCGATGTTGCTTAACTTCGGAGATCTCACGGGATCCGTTGTTTCAACACGGCTACGGCCGTTGGCTTTGGAACAGTGATTAAAGTCAATTTCATTATAAAATATCTTCAATGTGAACACTTTCTCTCACAGAGGAGAGAGACTACAGCTATTTATATAGCTGTACACACGGCTATACAATAGATTTGGCTTTACCAATGAGATTAGCTAACAATCTGTGCATTTCTTTTCAAGAAACAATCGCCGCATTCAGGGATGTTCTATTTAAAGTGATACAGTCGTAACACTTCTTCGTTTGTCGGGCTGAGTGGCTCAGACAGTGGAGTGATGACTTTCTGAGTCCACGCTGGCGGGTTCGATCTCCCGGCTCAGTGCGGTATTATATGAATTTGCTCATATACGTAAGTTTTGTATCGGTGGATTTATCAGCACTTAAAATAACTCTTTAGGGACAAAATTCCGGCACCTTGGCATGTTACCATCCCAGTAAACCGCTACACGAGAAAACCACAGGTGTTTAACGAATGGACATCACGTCGCCTCCGCAGAACCATACCGGGCGCTTGACGGACTACTAAGAGTCAGACCACCGCCCAGTTGAATGTTGGAGGTCAGGAACCCATTTCTGCAAGGAGGCAACTGCACCGCATAGGCTTCACCGGCCAACGACCAACTCGTGTCCCGTAACAGTAGTTAGTGGGCCGTAAAAAACAATGATATTATTATTATTATTATGTGCCGAAACTTGTTTGTCCATCTCTAAAACAACATCATTTATAACCCTGTAATGTCACTTAACGAGTCGTTTGCTACCTTTGGTGTTCTACATGCAATAGGAAGGAACAAGTTATTTAAAACATTGTATACAGTATACGCTACATCAATTCAGGTAACCAGAGTAGCTCTATGAACATTGTGCTGCGGAGCACAGTGCACCACATCTCTTAAATGCAACAATAACTCCTAGGTTGTGAAATAAACATTTTAACTTCATTAGTTGTATCTGAATTTTTCCTACTATTATTCTGTATGTAGCCATCGTCTTGTGGTACACACAATGTATAGTTGTAGCCTACTTTCTGTGCTAACGTAAGGTACATGCTACCCCATAGTTGATTGTAGCTGCTAGAGAATAAAGATGTGTCTTTAGCGAGGTGTTATGACAGCTCTTATCTAGTGCTCGTAAACTTTAATTGCTCTGAAGAACTCGTGAGGTCAACAATACAGACATAAACACACAATCCCAACAGCGTGTGAGTAAGGGTCAGGACGTAGTAGTTTAAAAAATACACTGTGGAAGGGTATAAAAGAGAGACCATTATGAGAACATTGCTGAGCTAGAAATTTTGAGAGTAACTAACAATATTCATGCTTGTAATTTGTGCATTCAGCACAACTGGGCACGGACATTTTGTGGTATGGACTCCAGTCTCCGGAAAGGTAATGGAGAGGGAGAATAGAAAACGCGACACATTATTATATGAAACCATCAAATAATTAGTAAATAAATACTAAGAATGTTAGAAACAAACATGGTTACATCAGTGCTCTTAGAAAGATCAGCTTTTTTTTTTTTTGCTAGGGGCTTTACGTCGCACCGACACAGATAGGTCTTATGGCGACGATGGGATAGTAAAGGCCTAGGAGTTGGAAGGAAGCGGCCGTGGCCTTAATTAAGGTACAGTCCCAGCATTTGCCTGGTGTGAAAATGGGAAACCACGGAAAACCATCTTCAGGGCTGCCGATAGTGGGATTCGAACCTACTATCTCCCGGATGCAAGCTCACAACCGCGCGCCTCTACACGCACGGCCAACTCGCCCGGTAGATCAGCTTTTTGCTTGTTAGTAAAGTGTGAGAGACCGGTGAGGTCAGCCACCATATAACAATTTACTTTGAAGATATGTATACTGAGTGACCAAAAGTCACAGTAAGGGGTGTCCCATTAGGAAATGTGCCGTGTATGACCCTGAGCGATGTCGCGAGTTAACCGACTTTGAACGTGGGATTTCATTGGCGCACGGCGTATGCGGAGATAACACGCGAATTCGGGTTTCCGAGGGTGGATCTTCGATATCGCAAAATGTTACCACCCCCGTAAACCGCCGAACGGGAAAACCACAGGTGTTTAACGAACGGACATCACGTCGCCTCCGCAGAACCACACTGGGTGCTCGAGTCAGACCACCGCCCAGTTGGATGTTGGAGGCCAAGAACCCATTTCTGTAAGGAGGCAACTGCACCGCACAGGCTTCAGCGGCCAACGACCAACTCGTGTCCCTTTGCTGACACCTCGACACAGAGATCAACGACGTGCAACGGCCCGCGAACATCGTTAATGGACCATGGAACAGCGGCAACGTGTGGTATGGTTCGATTAATCACGGTTCCAGTTGTATTGAGCTGATGGGCGCGTGAAAATGTGGCCTGTACCCCATGAAGCTATGGATCCTGCGTGTCAACAAGGTAGTGTCCAGGTGGGAGGTGGCTCAATTCTGGTCTGGCCGGCGCGGCGTTCTCATCGTCGCAATTAGGTCCCATTGTCCGGCTGCAGGAGCACTGACAGGTGCACGTTATGTGCACATTCTTTCAGACCATCTGTATCCCTTTCTGGCTCTAGAGTACCCTGGTATGATGATAATCGGGGTTAAAAGTCAGGTTGTGAGTTTCACAAATAGGTAAAGCCCTCACAGTTTTAATTACTGCGTTGATGGGGTGAAAGTTCCTTTTTGGGGATCATTGTAAGTACCTAGGTATTCATATAAGGAAAGATATTCATTGGGGTAATCACATTAATATGATTGTAATAAAGGGCACAGATATCTGCACATGGTAATGAGGGTATTTAGGGGTTGTAGTAGGGATGTAAAGGAGAGGGCTAATAAGTCTCTGGTAATACCCCAACTAGAGTATGGTTCCAGTGTATGGGAGCCTCACCAGGATTACTTGATTCAAGAACTGGAAAAAATCCAAAGAAAAGCAGCTCTAATTGTTCTGGGCGTTTTCCGACAAAAGAGTAGCGTTACCTACAAAAATGTTGCAAAATTTGGGCTGGGAAGACTTTGGAGAAAGGAGACGAGCTGCTCGACTAAGTGGTATGTTCCGAGCTGTCAGTGGAGAAATGGCATAGAATGACATCAGTAGACGAAAAATTTTGAGTGGTGTCTTTAAATGTAGGAAAAATCACAATATGAAGATAAAGTTGGAATTCAAGAGGACAAATTGGGGTAAATATTCGTTTATAGGAACGAGAATTAGGGACTGGAATAACTTACCAAGGGAGATGGTCAATACATTCCCAATTTCTTTTCAATCATTTAAGAAAAAGCTAGGAAAACAACAGATAGGCAATCTGCCGCCTGGGCGACTGCCCTAAATGCAAATCAGTAGTGATTGATTGATTGATTGATTGATTGATTGATTGATTGATTGATTGATTGATTGATTGACTGATTGATTGATTGATTGATGGAGATGCCATGTTTCAACAGGACAATGCGCCATATCACCGCTCTGTGGTAGCACGCAGGTGGTTGGAGGAGAACTCCAGTGAAATTACGACCACGGATTGGCTCTCCGGATCCCCTGATCTTAATCCAATTGAGCATTTATGGGATGCTGTCGATGCTGGTGTACGCTCCACGAACTCCGCACCAACTACACAAGACCAATAATTGTGGGTAGCAGTGCAAGATGCGTGAGTCCAGATCCCTCCACAACGATTCCAGCACCTAGTAGAGTCGACGCCTCGCCGTATTGCTGTCGTTTTGAGGGCTCGAGGAGGAGCAACTCGTTATAAACATCACATTCAGTGTTTTCCCAGTACTTTTGGCCAATCAGTGTATGTACAATACTTCTTTGTATTTTTTATAAGATGTTTGTTCTTGGCGTCGACCTCTACAGATCGTTTGCCACATATATACAATAGACACTGCTCAGAAATAAATTTCATCAATCTTTTGTATGACGTCTCCCCGGGCGTGAATTGCAGCCTTACATCGCATTTTGACGCTTCTAACCATACATACATACATACATACATTATCATTATAGACTGTCATGCCTTTCAGCGTTCAGTCTGCAAGCATCTGTGAATTTACTAAACGTCACCACAATCCTCGATTTGCAACTAGTGTTGTGGCCTCATTTAGTTCTATACCTCTTATCTTTAAATCGCTAGAAACTGAGTCTAACCATCGTCGCCTTGGTCTACCTCTACTTCTCTTACCCTCCATAGCAGAGTCCATTATTCTCATAGGGAACCTATCCTCCTCCATTCGCCTCACATGACCCCACCACCGAAGCCGGTTTATGCGTACAGCTTCATCCATCGAGTTCATTCCTAAATTAGCCTGTATCTCCTCATTCCGAGTACCCTCCTGCCATTGTTCCCACCTGTTTGTACCAGCAATCATTCTTGCTACTTTCATGTCTGTTACTTCTAACATGAATAAGGTATCCTGAGTCCACCCAGCTTTCGCTCCTGTAAAGCAAAGTTGGTCTGAAAACAGACCGATGTAAAGATAGTTTCGTCTGGGAGCTGACTTTCTTCTTACAGAATACTGTTGATCGCAACTGTGAGCTCACTGCATTAGCTTTACGACACCTTGATTCAATCTCACTTACTATATTACCATCCTGGGAGAACACACAACCTAAATACTTGAAATTATCGACTTGTTCTAGCTTTGTATCACTAATCTGACATTCAGTTATGTTGAATTTCTTACCTACTGACATCAATTTAGTCTTCGAGAGGCTAATTTTCATACCATACTCCTTGCACCTATTTTCAAGTTCCAAGATATTAGACTGCAGGCTTTTGGCACAATCTGCAATTAAGACCAAGTCGTCAGCATAGGCCAAACTGCTTACTACATTTCCACCTAACTGAATCCCTCCTCGCCCTTTTATACCTTTCAGCAGATGATCCATGTAAACTACGAACAGCAAAGGCGAAAGATTACAGCCTTGTCTAACCCTTGTAAGTACCCTGAACCAAGAACTCATTCTACCATCAATTCTCACTGATGCCCAATTGTCAACATTAATGCCTTTGATTGATTTTAATAATCTACCTTTAATTCCATAGTCCCCCAGTATAGCGAACATATTTTCCCTCGGTACCCTGTCATATGCTTTCTCTAGATCTACGAAACATAAACACAACTGCCTATTCTTCTCGTAGCATTTTTCAGTTAATTGGCGCATACTGAAAATCTGATCCTGACAGCCTCCCTGTGGTCTGAAATCACGCTGGTTTTCATCCAACTTCCTCTCAACGACTTATCGCACCCTCCCTTCCAAGATGCCAGTGAATACTTTGCCTGGTATACTAATCAATGAGATACATCGATAGTTGTTGCAATCCTTCCTGTTCCCTTGCTTATAGATAGGTGCAATTACTGCTTCTAACCAGAAGCTGAAAATTCATTTCAGACAGATCTACTTCTTCACAAGGGCTTCTTCAAGGGCTTTAAATGCGTAAATAGGATGCGCTCACCGTCGACTGCGTAATTTCAGTTAGTCCCATATTTAATCGATAGAATTCAAGTCTGGGCTTCAGGATAGCCACTCCATTCTTGGAAAATTGTGCTCCTTTTGGAGTCGACGACCGACATTGTCATCATGAGGTATAGCACCGTCGGGCATGACAAGCGCATTATCTCCAATATCTCTCACTTGTGGAATAACGCGAGGCATTTCGATTTCATCAATATACCGTCGAGCATTCGAGGATCCATTTCTAACGATAACGCGACCAGTTTTTATATCCAGACTTATATCTCCCCAAATCATTACGGATCCTTCTTCAAAAGCAACAGTGGATCGAACTGTTTTCGGATCGGATCACTCTCAAAGTCTTCTCCAAACATGCAAACGGCATCTGACCCATATAAAAAGAATCGTGACTCATCAGTAAAAAGCACAGGGCGCCAGTGTTATAGCTCCCAGTTAGTGTGGTATCTTGCGAACTGAAATCTCATCCGAGGTTTTCTTTCCAGGGCAGGAGCCATATGAGCTCATCAGGACCTTCAACCAGCCTTTCAGAGTCTATTTCTGATGGTTTGATCACTAATTTTTAACCTGGAAGCTTACTGTAGGTCCGTTTGCTGTGCTCGTCTGCCTTAATGAAGCATTGTAACGGCACGGAATATCTCAGCTGACGAGAGCTGCTTCCCTCTTTTCCTGCCACGATCTTAGCGATCTGCTGTGATTCCAAACAAGCCATGTATTCAGACCAACCTTCACACACGCTTTCATTTGTGTCACTTGAAGCTCTTAGTTGGTACTGAAACACGACGAACAAACCAACGACAGAGGCGACATCTTTTATACAAATTAGAAAAGTTATTTTACCACCTTTTGATCCCCAACCCAATACATATAAGTACAGTTTTGATGTGAGTATGTAGAAAGGTGAACAAATGTAATTTTGCTTAACGTAGCTGTAGGTTTTCGGTAATGAAAATGAAATGGCGTATGGCTTTTAGTGCCGGGAGTGTCCGAGGACATGTTCGGCTCGCCAGATGCAGTTCGTTTGATTTGACACCCGTAGGCGACCTGCGTGTCGGGATCAGGATGAAATGGTGATGAAGACGGCACATTCACCCAGCCCCTGTGCCAGAGAAATTAACCAATTATGGTTAAAATTCCCGACCTTGCCGGAAATCGAACCCGGTACCCGTGTGACCAAAGGTCAGGACGCTAATGATTTAGCCATGGAGAGGTTTTCGGTGACGCTATGCATGTAAAGGTAGCGGCCATAATTTCAATTAAGGTACAGTCTAGGTATTTGCCTGGGTGAAAACGGGAAATACAGAAAGTTATCTTCAGGTTTGTCGACTAGAACAGCCGTGTCCGTGGAGGGCATCTCGCACCGATGGCTTGGTGACGGAGCCGGAGCAAGGCATAGGGCAATCAACTGCGACTGCACAATAGAGTTTTGTGACGTTGCGCACGTTCAGCTGAAAATTACTTACTAGATAACTCGTAGATCCCGTAGGTAACGGCCGAATTTAGTGATGGATTCGATTTCTTATAAGCTTGCAATGTGAAAATGGAAGAGACCAAGTTATTCTTCTCAATAACTTGTGTGAAAGGTTGCTATTTTTTATGTGTGGTGTTGTCATCGCCGGAAAGGAATGTAATGTGGACCCGCACTGTGAAGATAGGTAAAGTCTGGACCTGAAGGAAACATTGTTAAGCGAGGTGATCCGGCTATATTCACGTAGATTGATCCGTTCAGATGTAGCTCAGGGATACATAATATTGTCAGTTACATGGTTCTGCAAGCGTGCTAGAAGGGTCGTACCTGCTTGCATAAGGCACAGTCTAGAGGTATGTTCGTCATCCTCTGTTTACCTTTCAGCATGGTCAAATACCTCAGCAACTGACATTAAATGCAATGTATAGTTCTAAATTTGGGTTATTCTTATAAATTGCTCCATTTATTTATGTATTGCAAATCTTTAATTTCGCTAAATTTCATATATTCTTTGTAAAATTATTGGTTTATATTTTGTTAAAGGCGAGTTACGTTCTTTTATGTATGTAATTGCATATTTATAATGTCCGCCTCTGTGGTGTAGTGGTTAGTGGGATTAGCTGCCACGCCTGGAGGCCCGGGTTCGATTCCCGGCTCTGCCACGAAATTTGAAAAATGGTACGAGGGCTGGAACGGGGTCCACTCAGCCTCGGGTGGGTTCAATTCACACCTCAGCCATCCTGGAAGTAGTTTTCCTTGGTTTCTCACTTCTCCTCCAGGCAAATGCCGGGATGGTACCTAACTTAAGGCCACGGCCGCTTCCTTCCCTCTTCCTTGTCTATCCCTTCCACTCTTCCCATCCCCCCGCAAGGCCCCTGTTCAGCATAGCAGGTGAGGCCGTCTGGGCGAAGTACTGGTCATCCTCCCCAGTTGTATACCCTACTCGGAGTCTGAAGCTCCAGAACACTGCCCTTGAGGCGGTAGAGGTGGGATCCCTCGCAGAGTCCGAGGAAAAACCCACCCTGGAGGGTAAACGGATAAAAAAGAAGAAGAAGTAGCTTTATAATAAGTTAATGTGAAGAGTAACTTTCCATGTAATTCATGGATGAATTTAATCGAAAACAAAATAATTTACTGGGTAACGTACTGAATTAAACCAATTCAATACATCATATATTCAGGTCAAACTAGAGGACCTCTGCTGCTCCGCAGTACGTCAGATAACTCGTCTTGATATGCCTGTTACATTCATATTGTTTTGCCTGCCCTTTTCAATAGTTTTATGAACATTTAATAGCAGTAATATAGTTTATAACATTTATTTCCATATAATATTCACTGTGCTTCAACCATACGGCCGTACCTCGACCTTAACATTTTCAAACTATCCTGCCTGTGTTAGTGCAACATTCAATTGGCCGTGACTGAATACTGGTTCGGGTAGTTAGACACCCACGTTTTGAAGAGTTTGTCCCTGGTCATACAATAGGCTAGTCGACTTGATTATTACCTTCCCGTCTGTACGTACGTAAACCGTTTTCTTCAGGGCCGTTTTCTTGGGCCCCTTTAAACAACAATCATCATCATCAAACTGTTTTCTCTTAGCAGGAGTTATTAGGCACGTCGTGCCATCTGTTGAGTATATTCAGCAGGTGGGGAAGGTCAGAAAATCAAAGCGTATCTTGCAGATAATAGTATTCTTCCATCAGAGGAAGTGTATACTCCCTGGCTTGAAAGGTAATAAACATGGCTGCATGCAACGACATTACTAAGGATGAAAATTACATATATCAGTATATTAGTGAAAGTGTTAGTCGCTTACAACCTGTCAAGTACAGAATGTATTACGGGTTAGGGCAAGCCTTCGACTGGAGTTATTGGAGTGAACATTTAATGATTTGATTTTATGATTACTGAAATTTGGCTGAACTTAGAGACCTATCAATGTCTCATGATTCATCGGCAGGTAATTCCTGAGACAATAAAACGGAAATGAAGCAAATTGGTCCACTAGAATGGACGGACGGATTTGCCAAAGCTGATTTTTAGTAAACTCGTTTAATGTGTAGATCATTACCTCACAGCAAGTACTAGTACATGTTTCGTCCACTTATTGGACATATTCAGCTAATACCATCAGCATTACACTGAAATATTAAAAGAACAATTTAATAAAATCTATGAGAAACTAGTGTATGACCATTAAAATCTAAAACGATACATCAACTTAAAATATGAATAGAAAGTGCATCTATCAAGTCGTAAACTCACACATATTCTGGCAAGCTAATCACTAAAGTCTTGCAATTGTTCTTTGATGTGTTGGTACACAAGGTCTTGATGTGGTGAAATCCAAATTATGTGTCGCATATAACAACGTTTTAAATTAGGATATACGTCCTCCTGTGGCACGGAGTAGTCTTATTTAATGTTGCGGTGAACTTCAACAGGGAGCCATTGAGCCTTTTGAATACTGAGGTATTGCTATTGACAACTGCATAACACGTAAATCGTGTGAGGTCTAAAACAAAGAAAAATCCGAATCAAATTAAAGACCAATCACATAAATATGCCGAGGATGTATTCTTGCACATCCAACGATACATCAACTTAAAATATGAATAGAAAGTGCATCTATCAGGTCGTAAAATCACACATATTCTGGCAAGCTAATCACTAAAGTCTTGCAATTGTTCTGCCAAGCCCACTGAAATGCATGCACCAACCGACCCTATGAGCGATATTTTCACACCATTCATAACAGGGACTGGCTGCATAAGGAATGGTATTACTAGCATCACTCATACCTCAGTCACTTTCATATTGTCAAGGCCAAAGGATGAGACTGAGACAGGTCAATGAAAGTAACAAATTTGATGTAGCCCACATCAGAAGACCTAGTGCACTGTGAACACTACATCTCGCCAGCAAAGGCATAATAATTAATAGCTTGAAAAAATTGTTGTAAGTGCAGTGGTGCAGCCTTATTCAAATAGAGGAGATAGTCATTCGTACGCTCGTAATATCACCAAAGAAATTTAAAATAAGTTACTCCACGGCACCAGTATTTCTTAAGGTCAATAAATGAGGAAGGAGTGTTAAAAGAGCAAACAATATCTCGGTTGTGTGTAACTGTTAATATTCTGATCATAGCAACGAGATCTCCAGTTTGACCTGGAATCCAAGCCCAGGGACGTAACTTCCTTTAATTTTAAAATTCCTATGTATTAGCCGGTATTCGAACCGCTCGCTTAATGATAGGAAGCTTGCTACATTATCATTAGTTAATCACGCCGAATGAGCTTTGAATCAGTACCGACACCATGCAGTACAGTCCGTTATCAAAGGTTGTGTGTAGTAAGTCCAATCACCAGAAACAGATTCAAGAAGATGATGTACAGCATGTCCTTAGATCCTGTTGCCTGTGCAGATACCTTCATTAGCTTCCCTTCACATTCTCTTGTTCACTGTTCGTAGCAGCATAAAGCCATGGAGGGAATAAGAGAATGAAACACCGTAGGACTGTTTATTGGGCTTCTAAGCCAACGAGCTCTTGTTTGTGTACAATACCTAACGTGCTTTGCAGCACAATACACTGCAACTTCATTCCACGCGCGAACTGCAAATGTTGGAGCGTTTGCTGAAGGAGTAGAAGATCGATAAACATGATTGTTCTTCCATCACGGGCTGCTTGCACCTTTGTTCACTTCCCAGTAATGAGAGAACTAACGGGAGTACTCTTTCATTAACCTGACAGCAGCAAAGATAACAGATGTGAACATGCTCGCTTCGGAGTGAGTGCAATTAGCTGGCAGTGTCAACAGAGCGCACCTTATCTTCCGGGAGATTGGCTATTCGATACGTGGATTACTGTATTTAAATTGACAGCGGAGTAGTAATCTTCTCGTAGCATTAGCTCCAGTGAAGAGTGATTTTCCCTTTCAGTCCTTCAATAGCCATTGGCAGTTAGGAGGATCTCCTCATTGAGGAAACAAACGACTACTCTTGATATTTTCACGCCTCTTCATATTTTACTGTTAATACTTTAACACAACCTACTTTTGTAGTCGAACACAACTCGACTATAGATTGAATTCTGGTACTGGAAACAGATATCCTGTGTTTTTTCCCTCCTCATACTCAGTAAACCTTTGGCAAAATATTGAGGCAACACCATGATACGACATTCCAAGACACCAATCCCAATTATTCACAGAAGTATTTCTTATTCGTTTTAACGTCATCTTTTCATGTTTTATATCAATTCGATACAGCACCTAATTAAAAAGTACTGGAAGTTATGGCCAGATTCTCCTCCTAACGATACTCGTTGATACTAGGGCCCCTAGATTAGCAGCTGAGACAACACAACACCAGCTTGGGTTCTTCTTCTTCTTCGTCTTATATATATCTATATATATAAAATAGCTTGTCCCGACTGACTGACTGACTGACTGACTGACTGACTGATTCATCATCGCCGAGCCAAAACTACTGGACATAATGAAATGAAATTTTGGGGATACATTCATATTAAGATGTAGGTGCTCGCTAAGAGAGGATTTTTGGATATTCCTTCGCTAAGGGGGTGAAAAGGGGGGTGAAATTTTAAAATGAGTCGATCTATATCTCAAAACTTTAAAAGTTTACAAATGTAAAAATTGGTATTTAGAATCTTCTTTAAAAATAAGGAAATACGTATTTTTTTGTTTTCAGAAAATCCCAATAGAAGCGATGAAAAAGGGTGAAAATGGGGGGAAAAGGGTTGAATGCCTTTAATCAGGATACCGATACTTATATCTCAGAAACTGAAGGCATTACAGACCTGAAAATTGGTACTTTTGATCTGTTTTAAAAATAAAAAACACGTATTTTTTGTTTTTGGAAAATCCAATTAATGGGAGTGTGAAAAGGGGGGTGACTTTTTAAAATCAGTGTATCTATATCTCAAAACTTTGAAAGTTTACAGATGTAAAAATTGGTATTTAGAATCTTCATTAAAAATAAGAAACACGTATTTTTTTGTTTTCGGAAAATCCCAATAGGAAAGGTGGAAAGGGGTAAAATGGGTTGAATGCATTTAATGAAGATACTTATATCTCAGAAACTGAATATATTACAGACCTGAAAATTGGTGTTTTGGATCTCCTTTAAAAGTAAAGAAACACGTGATTTTTTTTGTTTTTGGAAAATCCAATTAATGGGGGGAGGGGTGAGAGGAAGTGAATGTTTAAAATGAGTATATCTATATCTCAAAACTTTTAAAGTTTATAGATGTAAAAAATTAGTATTTAGAATCTCCTTTAAAAATAAAGAAACACGTATAATTTTGTTTTCGGAAAATCCTAATAGGAAGGGTGGAAAAGGTTGAAAAAGGGGTCCAATGCCTTTCATGAGTCTACTTATATTTCAGAACCTGAAGATATTACAGACCTGAAAATTGGTTTTTGGGATCTCCTTTAAAAATAAAGAAACGCGTATTTTTGTGTTTTTGGAAAATCCAATTAATGGGGTGGTGGGGGTGAAAAGGCGGTGATTTTTTAAAATGTGTCTATCTATATCTCAAAACTTTTAAAGTTTATAGATGTAAAAATTGGTATTTAGAATCTCCTTTAAAAATAAAGCAACACGTATTCTTTTGTTTTCGGAAAATCCCAATAGGAAGGGTGTAAAAGGGTGAATAATGGGTTGAATGCCTTTAATGAGGCTACTTATATTAGAGAACCTGAAGATATTACAGACCTGAAAATTGGTATTTGGGATCTATTTAAAAGTAAAGAAACGCGTATTTTTTCGTGTTTGGAAAATCCAAATACCGGGGGATGAAAAGGTGGGGTGAAATTTTAAAATGAGTGTCTACATCTTAATACTTTAAAATTGACAGATGTAAAAATTGGTAGTTAGAATCTCTAAAAATAAAGGAGCACGTATTTTTTTGTTCCCTGTAAATCCCAATAGGAGGGGTGTAAAAGGGTGAAAAATGGGTTGAATGCCTTTAATGAGGATACATATATATCTCAGAAACGAAAGATATTACAGAACTGAAAATTTGTATATGGGATCTCCTTTAAAAATGAAGAAACAGGTATTTTTTTTTGTTTTTGGAAAATCCAATTAATGGCGGTTTAAACAGGAGTGACAAATTGGGGTGAATTTTTTAAGACTATATCTACAGAATATCTTGGAAACGTAAAATGTTACAGACGTAAGAAGTGGGTGTTTGGAATCTTCTGTAAATGTAAAGAAACATAGGTGATTTGTTTTTGGAAACTCCACTTAAGGGGAACTCAAAAGGGGTGAAATTTTAAAAGAGAATTTTTACAGTATATCTAAAAAAACTTAACACGTTACAGAAGTGAAAAATGGTATTTTTATCTCTATTAAACATAAAGAAACGTGTATTTTTAGATTTCGGAAATACCACTTGGGCGGAGGGGGGGGGGGGTAAAAGTGACTGGTGTTGAATTCTTTTAATTAGGCTACTGATATCTCAAAAATGAAGATGTTACAGACGTGAAATTTGATATTTGCAATCTGCTTTAAAAGTAAAGAAACATGTATTCTCGGAAAATCCAATGAAGTGGGGGGAGGGGGTGAAAGAATTGAAAAATTAATTGGCTTAATTGTATGAGAATACATACATCTAATAAAAACTACAGTTGTTACAGACGTGAAAATTCGTATTTGGATCCCCTTTAAAAACAAAGAAATACGCGTTTTTGGGGGGGGGGGGGGGAACCATCTTGGAGGGCGGGAGTGTAAAGGAGTTGAATTCCTTTCATGAGGACACATAAATCAAAAACTGAAGAAGTTAACAGTCGTGATAATTGGTATTTAGATCCTTTACTATTAAAGAAACAAGTATTTTTTGCGGGAAAATTCACTTGGGGGGGGGAGTAGTGTGAAATGAAGTGAAAAAAGTAAATTATTTTTATGAGGATACTTATATTTCAAAACTGAAGGTAATAGACGTGAACATTGGTGTTTGGAATATCCTTTAAACATAAATAAACAAGCCTTCTTTTACTTTGGGGGGGGGGGGGCGGTAAATAAACTTAACGGTGGTGGGGTGTAGAAGGAGGTGAGACCAATTCATTTTACTGTTCTTAATATACTTATAAGGATCCTCCGTTGCTCAGGCGGCAGCGCGCCGGCCTCTCACACCTGGGTTCCGTGGTTCAAATCCCGGTCACTCCATGTGACATTCGTGCTGGACAAAACGGAGGCGGGACAGGTTTTTTCTCCGGATACTCCGGTTTTCCCTGTCATCAGCCATTCCAGCAACTCATAATAATAATAATAATAATAATAATAATAATAATAATAATAATGTTCCGGACCATCGTCAAATGTGCGGACCGCGCTGGAAACGGCTCCTAGACGGGTAATGCTAAGAATGCAGTCCGGCTGCGGGTTCAGTGCCGCCAAGGCACCCAATATGACACCACGCCGTATCTCCTGAAGGATTTTATCCATATTAAAAATGATTATAGGAAAAGATGGCAAAGATTTACGGACCCAACTGACCGGGAGGAATGCCTGAGCCTAGCCCGGGAAGTACGAAATCGATTGCTGGAAAGGAAGATTGAAAAATGGGAGGAAACGTGCCGTAATCTAATAGAAAACGAGTCAGATCGGGGATTTTGGTGGATTTTCGCAGAAAATGAGTCAGATCGCGAATTTCGGCGGATTATATACTAAAACAATAAGCATTCAATTATAAATGTCAGTATAATACCGTAGCGAAGCACGGGTATCTTGCTAGTATATATATATATATATATATATATAGGGTTTTTATCATCCATTTCAATCATAATTTCATTTCTTTGTATTGCGGCTATAATGTATTCTGAACGAACAAATTATTGGGTAAAGTATTTCAACATCATTCATATTTATAACTTGCAGTAAATTTTCCCATAGCCGTTGTGAGGTGACCAGAGTCAGCAAGCTAATTTCAGCACATTTCCAGGAAAAGTACGTCATCTAGGTTACGAGCGACCTTACCCGCTCTACCTCATGAAGAGTCAGTTGATATATTATAAACACCCACTTTTCAAACTCCGCTTCGGGACGCTTTATTTCAGCGGGAAAGTTCAGCCTATGTGAATGAACGTAATGAAGCAACGTGATGGATTCACAGCTATACATAGGAGAAGGGATGAGACCTCGAATCTTACTGGACCATGTGATATGGCTGATGGAAGGAGACTTTTGAACCGATATATACCACCGACAAGAGCTGGAGAGGACACTCTTATTCTTACTCGTAAGCAGATTGTTACTTGTATTCGGACATTCTGATTCTCAATCTTGGAAGAAACTCTTACTACGATTCTACGTCTGCACGTCGGAGAAGATTTTAACTTAGTTCACTTCGCATCTGAGTATATTCTACTCAAAAGTTACTCTCATTGGGACTTGTTATCTCAATGACGAGAGGTAGTCAACGGGAGACCGGTTTTGATTAGTTAGGGGAGGAGAGCTTTTATTATGAATTTAGCTACGCTACTGTTCCGTAATACGGAAGAATACGAGTGTATTCTCTCCATGAACATAACCCATGGTGGTTTTGCATTTAAAATTAGGACTCATTACGACTTTATGTAAGGAGTAAAGTAGGATGTGTTAAAGACAGGAAGCAGGACTGGAATCCAACAACAGATGAAGCAGCCGGCACGAGAGATCCACCCATCTTCAGCTTCAAGACAACAGTCTACAATTGGTGAGCTAAAGGCATAAGTTACTGCAAGTCTTCGCGCAACAGTTCATTTTAAAAATTAATCTCATTCAATTTTTCTTTTGCTTCCGTAAGTTCAGATTTCGTTAAAACGCCGTTACGTCACGTTTTTCATCTTAATAAATAGCTGTTTTAATTTGTATTTTATGAAATGATTATTAATGATCCTTAAATTCCAAGTTAGTGTACTTAATGATTTGTGTTCCGTTCACCTCACCCCTGGGAGTTTTTGAGTCTCATTACGTATTATTATTCTTATTATTAATTATCTACTTTTGTTTTCAAGCCATAAGCTTGAAGACCTGCGCCCATGGGATATTGTTTATGGAGAAACAAGGAGATATCTTTTATTTATTTTAATATTAAAGTGACCCGCCACGTTATAATTTTGTCTAACATCTGTGGGCCAAGGTGGGACGTCACAACTTGATTGGACGCTTCTGAGCTGCGTATCTAAGAAAATAAATAAATTCAGTACCTATAGTCCTGTTTACTGTACTAAATTTAAGGTGATAATTTAATAATAATAATAATAATAATAATAATAATAATAATAATAATAATAATAATAATAATAATAATAATAATAATAATAATAATGTTACCCGGGAGTTCCCGTACGTGCCAGTAAATCTACAGACACGAGGCTGACGTTTTTCACCACTGGACTATGCCAGGACAGATCCTGCCATCTCAGCCCGTTATGTTGTGCAAAGGAAATAAATTTAAAAAGTAAACAACACATACAATACTAGACTTCATATCCGTAGATTTAGTCCACCAACCCAATCTATGCTTCATCTGCTCCATCAGAGATGTTCATTCAATAGACGTAGAAAGCTCGTTCAGGGCAACCAGTTACCACATTCTGAATGACTAGGAGTGTGGTTTTACAGACTCAGCTTGAGAAGGCAACTATCCTCATTGTGGAGAGAATAACATCTACCATGATCGGTCCTCGTGCTGTTCAAGATCTTCTTTAGGCATCTAGCGATATAGATGGACTCCAGCATTTATACGAGGGGAAGTGAATTAAATGGTGGCGATTTTTGCGATTGATATGTCCAAGAATTCTGACTCAGCCAGCTTGACAGCGATCTGCTACTCATGTCGTCTTGATTCCAGTCGTTCTAATATATCTCCCGTAATTTGAGAGTGCAATAGTAAACTTTAGTTCTGACTGATTCTTCTCAATTCCTTTAACAGTCCCTCAGATCTTAAACAAAGTGGTAACATTTTATTAAAACGGCAGATGGTACCTAACAAACGGGTCACTCCACAGTCACCAGAGACAGACAGACAGAATATATAGGCACCAAGCTCACAGAGTTGCTGGAGAGTTACAAAGCCCAGACGTTATCGTTTCACCTTGAAGGACGTAGTTTTATTCCTCGCCATGAAATGGAAAAAAATATAAATGAAATATCTGACGAGCCACATGGTCCTGGGGTTCGCTTGAATTTTTTTTTTTTGCTATGGGCTTTACGTCGCACCGACACAGATAGGTCTTATGGCGACGATGGGATATGAAAGGCCTAGGAGTTGGAAGGAAGCGGCCGTGGCCTTAATTAAGGTACAGCCCCAGCATTTGCCTGGTGTGAAAATGGGAAACCACGGAAAACCATTTTCAGGGCTGCCGATAGTGGGATTCGAACCTACTATCTCCCGGATGCAAGCCCACAGCCGCGCGCCTCTACGCGCACGGCCAACTCGCCCGGTCCGCTTGAAATTAATATCAAGTTTCATGGCAGCAAAGGCGACCAGGTGTTGAGCTAACCGTGATATTCTCTTCTTACCTACTGACATAACTTTCGTCTTGGAAAGCTGATTTTCATATCATATTAATTGCATCTATTTTCATGTTCCAAGTTCAAGTTCCAAGGCATTCAGGACAATCTGTCTTAAGACCAAGTCGTCAGCACCTCCCTTCCAAAACTCCAGCGAAGACCTTGCCTGGTATGCTGATCAATGAAATGCCTCGATAGCTGTTGCAATCCTTCCTGTTCCCTTGCTTATAAACGGGTGCAATTACTGCTTTCGTACAAACATAAGGCACCTTTCTAGCATTCTATGCTTTCTTACTCCATAAAACCATTTCATACCTGCCTTCCCACTATATTTCACCATTTCAGGTCTAATTTAATCTATTCCTACTGTCTTATGGAGTTTATTTACCATCTTTTCTTCATCCTCCAGAATAATTTCACTTACATAATTGTCTTCCTCCCCATAAGCACGGTTGTTGGCGACGTCACCAGAAATATTTCATTTTACGATGAGGAGGTTTTAAAAATATTCCTTCCCCCTGTCCAGTTATTCCTTGTAAAAAAAAGATCTTGGAAGAGTGCATCTTGAGTATTCTTCGTCTTGTACCGACGGAGTATAAGATTCTCTGTCTGCAGCAGTAAATTTCTGTAAATATTTTCCGCCACATCTGTTGAACAGTAGATTAGTATGGTTACCTTTAACCCTGTGATTACAGTTATATTTTAACACTCATCTCTGTCATATAGGCTACTGCATTATCCCTTAGCAACATAAGCACATAAATACAAATAGCGGGCGAGTAGGCCGTGCGGTTAGGAGCGCGCTGCTGTGAGCTAGCATGCGGGAGGTAGTGGGTTCGAACCCCACTGTCAGCAGCCCTGAAGATGGTTTTCCGTGGCTTCCCATATTCACACCAGGCACATTCTGGGACTGTACCTTAATTAAGGCCACGGCCACTTCCTTCCCACTCCTAGGCCTTTCCTATCCCATCGTCGCCATAAGACCTCTCTGTGTCGGTGCGACGTAAAGCCAATTGTAAAAAAAAAAAAAACATATACAAATAATTCATAACGTGACAATGCCATATGCCACATGATTATGTAAGTATTTAGAGGTTGTAGTAAGGGTGTAGAGGAGAGGGCGTATACGTCACTGGTAAGACTGCAGTAAGAGCATTGTTCCAGTGTTGGAGACCCCCACAAGGACTACTTGTTATGAGAACTGGAAAAAATTCAAAGGAAAGCAGTACTATTTGTTCTGGGTGATTTCCGATAAAGGAGTAGTGTTACAAAACAGATGCAAACTTCGGTCTGGGGAGACTTAGAAGTAAGGAGAAGAGATGCTCGGTTAAGTGGAATGTTCCGAGCTGTCAGTGGAGAGTTGGCGAGGAATAACATAAGTAGACGAATAAGCTTGAGCGGAGCTTTTAAAAGTAGGAAAGATCATAATATGAAGATAAAGTTGGAATTCAAGAGGGCAGCTTGGGGCAACTATCCATTTATAGGACGAGGTGTAAGATATTAGAATAAATTATCAAATAAAATGTTCGATAAATTTCTAAGTCCTTTGAAAATGTTTAAGGAAAAGCTAGGTGAACGATTGATAGGGAATCTGTCATCTGGGCGACAGCCTTAAATGCAGATCATTATACGATCGATCGATCGATGATTGATTGATTGATTGATTGATTGAACTGACCTGCAATCACATCGTGGTTTTCTCTCTGGTATAATGTTGCTTTTATAATTTACATATTCGTCCCCTATAAGTCGGGCCTTTTTAAAATAAATCACGTTTCTTCTCCTTCTTTCTGACATTAACATCTATTATTCTTTCAGAATCAGAATATTTTTGCAAGCCTTGTTTAAGGAACAGCCCCAGCATTTGCCTGCTGTGAAAATAGGAAACCACCGAAATCCATCTTCAGGGCTGCCGACAGTGGGGTTCGAACCCACTATCTCCCGGATAGTGGATACTGGTCGCACTTATGCGACTGCAGCTGTCGAGCTCGGTAGAATCAGAATCACAGTACATTGTCTCTCGCTATATTTTCCACTCTAATTGTATCATAATAGATGGTTCTTCTGCTTCTCACCCGGCAGTGCTACTTGATATGTCATGCCTACTCACTTCAGGTAAAACTGTACATGTCACCATGTGCACTTTCCCCATCAAACCGCATTCAGTGGTATAGGCAGACGTCAGAAATACATTGCCATGTGTACTTTCACCTGGAAATGACAGCTACACACTTAATAAGTGGATTCCCAACCATAGCTCCATTATGTAAAACAAATGACATGTGCAGTTTCAGAAAAAAAATGCGATGTTATTTTATTCTTCCCTCGGGAAGTAGGTCACCAATTCAACAACGAACTCTTGGGCGACAGTTTAGGAACGTCTTTATCGGGAAATAATTTTATTGGGGCAGTGTATTATATCTAGAGGTGGGAATTTGCCTATTTGCCTATTTTATTCCTGTGTTCAGAAACGTAGGCTTTTGAGGTATAAATCCGTTTTAGGGTCTTTTCAGCTATATTTCGTTGTTTTTATTGTGCCTATAAATGCCTATTCAGGGGTTAGTGCTTATTTGTAGTATAATTGCCTATTTGATGCCTTTTTACTGTATTTTAAAACAGCCGATTTTCTTCCAGTGCATTATATTGTAGCTGGTGTGCTCGACAGAATTATATTCTCTTTTCTCAATATCTGTTTACCCCACGTAAAAAGTGAATTCTCAGTAGTCACCAGAAATAGTTCTAGGGAAATTTCCATCAGGAGAGACAAGGAACAATTTGACCTCGAAGCCTTCATCCTCCTAGGAGATGTTGCTTCAACCCCTCCAATCGCCTAAGACATATGCGATAATCAGTCAACGTCGAACTATTTTGCACAATCTATATGCCCTGTGCCCCCCTTTTGATGCGAACTGTTGTACGTGTACGCTTTATGTTCAGAACGTGTTGTGATTTATTGTGAAGTGGGAGAAGAAGAAGAAGTGTGTTTGCGGCAATGCCCAAAGAAAAATCGTCGAAGCCCTACTGGCTGAAGCATTGGATCACAGAGGATCCCAATTTCACTACGGATCTGTCAAGCCTGCTGTAAGGAGGCAAGTTCGTTTGTTCCTTTTACTTTTGTGATTGAGAACTACGATCGCATTTCACTGTAGCATATAGGCGTATTAATTTATGTATTGTCCGGCTCCATAGCTAAATGGTTAGCGTGCTGGCCTTTGGTCACAGGGATCCCGGGTTCGATTCCCGGCAGGGTCAGGAATTTTAACCATAATTGGCTAATTCCCCTGGCACGGGGACTGGGTGTATGTGTCGTCTTCATCATCATTTCATCCTCATCACGATGCCCAGGTCGCCTATGAGAGTCAAATCAAAAGACCTGTACCTGGCGAGCCGAAGTCCTCGGACACGTCCCGGCACTAAAAGCCATACGCCATTTCCAATTTGTGTATTGTGGCAAGTTGTTTTGTTGCAATGCTGTATTAGTCGTGAACTTTCAATAATTTATATTGCTAAAATGTCAATAATCATGAAAATAATTGAACGAGGAGTTGGAACGCCGGTGGTCTCTTGTCACAGATTGGATTAAAATTAAATCGGTATTTTGAACTGTGATTCATATCCTGTGTAAATAGAGATTTACTACTGAAATGTAATTTTTAAAACTCCCTTAAAAAATCGTGAATTCTATTACACTTCGCTAAGCCTTCGCGAAACACAGGTTGCAGATCCAATGTAGTCCGGCTAGGACGATGCCACAGCGTGCTTTACGAGGTTGCCAAGACTATCTTTACAAGACCAGGCTAGCGAAAAGACCGTTGGTCTGTACTGGTGAGATCCGGTAAGTAACCATTTTACTTGTGGGGGGAGCAAAGAGAGTCGGAGGGACGTAAGCTCCCAGGTTAACAAGCCTCTAGCATCCCCTCTAGAGTCTTGCTAAATTGTGACAAAAATAAAGTTATGTGAGCATGTCACGACAATTTCAAATTACGCGGTTTTTAATTTTCAACGAGGGTGGTGGCCTTCTGGGATCTATTGCAGGCAACAGAAAGCAGTCTTCATGTCAGCTGATCCGGCTGACCAAAGCCGGCGAATAGAAACAAATAAAATGTTCAGAAATCTGAGATTTATACTGTCTCCGTTTTCATTCTTCTATGTAAGTAAGAATACTGCTAGGGGCAGTTTGGTGGGTCCTTGGCAAGCAAAAAGGACGGATCTCTCCCCTAGCTACTCCGGTATCGTTTCACGTCTTTTTTATTATATTTTTCATCCGGTGAACTCGACACGATACTGCCAAATTATAACTGAAAATCCTTGAGGACATATTTCCATGTAAATTACTAATTCCCTTGTTCCTACTTTAAAGATTTTTGTACTTCTAAAAACATCACCTCTAATAGTCATTTTTATTAAACAAATGCAATATATATATACTAAGCATTATTGCCAATTAGCCCAACTTTAGAAATTTAAGATATAGGGACAATATAATTTATGTCAATTTTATTATTTTTCAGATCAAATATGAGAAAAATACAACATAGATCAACTTAGAAATACTGCGATGCTTCTGATTCGGAGTACAGAAATCTGTATCAACGCAGTCTCTCTACCAATCCACTTTGGGCAGCGACCAACAACCATCTTCAGACCTATGCACTGCCATGTTGGGAGCTCATATGCCCCTGCATGAACCGGACCATCTGCAGATTTCAACAAGCTGCCGGGAGCAATCACCAAGTTGCGGAAGAGTGGCATGCCGCTAGTGGAGTCATCTAGGATTGTGGAAGAAGTCAGGGGAAGTTTTGACCGAACCTCTGGGAAGGCAGCCGCTGTCAGCGAAATAAAACCAGATGAAGTGACTTCACTGAAGTTTTGTCCAATCACTCCATGTGATGTTGAGAGATCTTTCTCTCAGTACAAAAACATTACGCATGAGAGGAGAACAAGATTGTTACCGGAAAACATTGAAACGTTGCTGGTAAATTCATTTTATAGTAACTGAGTGCGTTATTAAATTATAAGCAATTTTTTCATGCCTATTTTGTTGCCATTTTACACGTTAGTGCCTATTTAAATGCCTATTTTGGCTAACTTAAGAGCCTATATGCTTGCCTATTTTAACTGTTTTTTTAGTGCCTATGATTCTTGTCTCTAGTTATATCATTAGGGGCCGATGACCTTCGATGTTAGGCTCCTTAAAACAACAAACATCATCATCATCATCATCACCGTCAGTTATATCATACGTTTTGGAGGTATTTTGTGAATCTGACGTAAGAGGTTTTCCACAACCAAGTGCCAAAGATTGTAGGTTCCCTCGAACACATAAAAATG
Source organism: Anabrus simplex (assembly GCF_040414725.1). NCBI lineage: Eukaryota > Metazoa > Arthropoda > Insecta > Orthoptera > Tettigoniidae > Anabrus > Anabrus simplex. The sequence goes on from NC_090265.1 coordinate 1,301,874,008, forward strand.
ACCTTTTCTTTCCTTAAAGCGCAAATTAGACTAATGAGATTCTCTTGTGAGGACGATAAAAACAAGCATCTCACGTATACATTGACGGCCAGTTGTATGTTAATAACTTCAATGATAATCTCTATTGCTATTCGTAACCCTGTACGATAAACTACCGTACCGTATATATCAAATGAAATATTTGAAGATATCTTTCTTACTAATGATCCTCTTAAGACGCACATCTTCCTGCGAATACATTAATTATTCTAGGGAACAATGCAGCTTAATTTGTTGCAGTCTCGTGCATGTATTATTTAACCTCATCTATCTTCATTCTGCCATCTCATTACGTTCTCTAAAGATATCAGGGATCCAACACGTTCATGTTTTATGGGGTTTACTTCATGTATCCGCAGTGATAATACAGCTCTCCCGCTTCATGCTGTGGTAAATCGTTGGGTCGTAAATTTATGCTTCATTCTCTTTAGTACTTCATGTGTATCATAAAGAAATTCTGTCTCTCACTCGAATCATTGCTTCTCTGCTCTCCTTATCGTATTCCTTCAGTACTACTCATTACTCGCCAGGTCGATGAAAATTGCCAAATATTTGCGTGAATTTTTGTTTTACTTATACGAAATCTATAATAGATCAGTATCATACGCCTGCGTTGTCATTAATAGTAACTAAATTCAAGCACCTAGGAGAAATCATTAATCCTCCCGGATTAAATAGTGAAGGAAACAAGAGGGAGAATCTCTAAATTACAGAAAACGTACAGGATCACCTGCAACAGGTATAACAAGAAATCAATATCCCGGAACGTAAAACTAAGACTCTAGAAAACTCTTCGGCCCAGTCTGATCAGAGGAAATCTGGATGAACAGGAAACTATATAGACATTATGATAAAGAATTTCAGACACTATCGGGGAAAAAGACGACTGAACTTCTATGGTTAGTTTGTCCTCTCACTGAAAGTCAAGCACAATTTACTACAGTAATTGAAACTGAAAGAAACCTCCATGAAAACGGCATCTCATATGAAATTGTGTGGGACAGATCTACAATCAGAACACTCGTCGACAATCACCAATTTTCAGACAAACACAAAATTATAAACGACAAACCTAGACAGGAGAAGTCTGATTGACCCACGGCTCTTCAAAGGAGAGTTAAAATCCAACTGGAGAAAAAATTCTGTTACGGCGGCGTCTTCAAAATCCGTCCAAGTAGTTCACGAAACGTAAAGCCAATAATATTGTTATAAACTCCAATTATGAGAGATGGTACTCGGTTTATTCCTGTTAGTAAGGAAAATGGAGAAAATAAGCCAGCTTCAGTATCAGGATAGTGCATAATAATTCCATCTTCAATAACATACTGTAAATACTATAACCTCAGAAGATATTAACAACCATCAAAGACGCCATAGATTCTCAGTATAAATGGCACCAAAAGCACAGAATTAAGGTAAAAGCACTATTATTACCTCTACTTCTAATCACATTATTGCTTACATACTAAATAATCTGTCTTGGGAGACTGGTGGTCCGCAAGTTCGAATTCCTAAACTCTCAACAGCATCCTTGGCAGACATTTTCTCATTGTTCTGGACTTCTTATACAATGTCTCTGGATTTTATTTCATCACCAATAATTAGCACTTTAGCGATCATTCACATAGGTTCTACGGGCTTCCATTCTTTCAATATTGACCAGGGCCGTAATTTCTTCAGGCTCGTGTATTTTAATTTAAAATCCCTGCTTGCAAATGTTACGGGCCTGGTTGTGACTACATGTTCGTTGTAAAATTTAGTAACAATTCTATCGCTTGATTGCATTTTGTAACAGTTTTCGTTATATTTTGCACGAAATAAATATGTAAGAAAGTAAGTAACTAAGTAATTTTTTTTTTTACAAGTTGCTTTACGTCGCACCGACAGACAGGTTTTACGGGAGCGATGGGACAGGAAGGAGCTAAGAGTGGGAAGGAAGGCGCTGTGGCCTTCATTAAGGTACAGACCAGGCATTTGCCTGGTGTGAAAATGGGAAACAACAGAAAACCATCATCAGGGCTGCCGACAGTGGGGTTCGAAACCACTACCGTCCGATTACTGGACACTGGCCGCAATTAAACGACTGCAACTATCGAGCTCGGTAAGTAATATTTTATTTTACCTGGCAAGATTAAGGCCTTCAGGCCTTTTCTTTCATCTAACCAGGCACTGAAATATATAACTACATTGTATTACATTGCAATAATTAAATTAAGTACAAATTAAATTAATAATGAAGATATGAAGGAATTAAATATAACAGGAAACATTATTAAAACTAGTATCCTATATGTAAAAATGAGGTAGCGCATAAAATTTAATAACATTTCTAAAATAAAACGATTAAGAATTTTAAACTAATCTTCTACCGGGGCATTCTTGAAAATAGAATGGTTGTGAGTAGTAGCGTCAAATTTATATATGATCCATATTGGTGGATGAAATATCTCCAAAGAGCTTCTTTGAAAGTGCGAATAGCACTTTATCCTCTGATAGTTTCAGGAAGGAGGTTCAACTCACGGCAGGCAAGTACTGTGAATGAATGATCGTAAATGGCAGTTCTATGGGTAGGCAAAGCAAGGATGGAATTATTAGTAGATCTAGTGTTAAGACTGTGATAGGATGACAGGTATTTGAAGTATGAAGTAAGGTAAAATGGCTGTGTGTGAAGAATGAAGGACTTTACGGAGAAGGCATAGGATAAGCACAGTGCGACGTATTTCTAGTCGGGGCCAAGATAGGTGGTTGTATGAAGGAGTTACATAGTCAAAGTAACATAGGTTACAGGCATATCTCACACATGCATTTTGATCATGTTGCAATCTGCTCAATAACTCCTAGAGTCTCAATAAATTGCATCACAATAGTCAAAATGAGGGAAAACTAGAGCTTTTACCAGCATTTTTAAACGTGTTCAGAAAATAAGTAATTACACCCGCGCAGCATGTGCAACGTGTAGAATGTTTTATAGCTGATTTTCGTAATATGCGTTGTCCATGACATCATTGAACGTAACGCCTACGAGGTTTACTGATGTCATGAATGGTATGTTAGTATTACGTAACATTATATATAGCTTCTCACGTCGATTGATCTTCACGGTTAACTTCGGATATCCAAGAACGGTTTACGTTATTACTGGGTTTAACGTGAGACACATCTCAAAGACCAGGAATAAAATTATATTACATCCTGATTGATTTTTCCTATAGCCGAAACTATTTGATCTGGAGATGTATGGAGGTAAATTCGTATATCATCAGCGCAAATGTGGTATTTGCAGTTCGTTAAGGTTTGGGAGACATCATTAATGTAAATAGAAAAATGAAGGGGTCCTGACACCGACCCTTGTGGCTCACCACACTTCACGGACCGCCAAGTTGATTTGTTCATCTTATCTGAAACACACTGCCGACGGTCATGAAGATGGAAATGCAATCAAAGGAGAGCACTGTCCGAGAAACGGAGGGAATACAATTTAGATAACAAAATGTCAGTATCTACAGAGGCAAAAGCTTTGCTCAAGTCTAGCAGTATTAAAACTGTCATTTCCTTACTGCCCATTGCTTCTCGTTGGTGTATCACAAATTACAATCCATTGCGTGGCCACAGGGGATGGCATTTTTGAACACTAAAATACCTGATTTCAGGGGACAAGTACAAAGTATGTGTTAGTTTTTGAGAGTTTTAATGTACTGGACACCACATTGAAGCAAATAATCCCAATAAATTAAAAGAAAAGGTCATTCAAACTTAATAGTATTTTGTAATTCTTATAAAATTAACGAGTATCCAAAGTAGCTTTCTTTTTTCGTTGAGTTTAAATATCAAGACAACGGTCGATGGAGCCTAATGGAAAGCACACAGAAACGCTGGAAGAGATAAGTTGTGGAAGCTGAGTGAAGTCTGGGATGTAGGAAATGAAAAAGCTTTCACAGCTCGAGGGTAGAATAACGGAGGGGTGAAAGAGTTGGAGATGTGCAAAAATAATATATAGGCTACCACTATACGAGTATGAGTCTTGAATGGCAAGTGGTACATGGGAGAATGAAAAGAGAGAAATAGTTTCAGATAAAAGCTGGAGAGTGGTCTCTTGTCATCTCTGATTCCTCGTAACTGAGTGCAACACATTAAGGCGTTGACCACTGTAACTGCTAATGAAGGCTTCTGGGAGCAAATTAGATAATCTTTGTAAAGTTTTCTGAACTCCAAACAAATTCTTAGATGGTGACCTGGAGGCGTGGCACTTCATTCTAATATCCCCTCCAACTAATTGCAAATACACACGTCCACGTCAATGTAGTGAATTCTCCGAAGCCACCGGCATGATGAGCATGATACATCTCGGAGGCGTGGAAGGCCCGATGATAAGTTTGAGGGTTAAAGGGTGGGTAAAAACTAAAAGATCTAAACCTTCACTAACAATTTATTGGGACTAACAAACTTAATAATTAATAATAATAATTAATAATAATAATAATTAATAATGACGTGCGGTCTCTTTTTTCTACTACTTAAGGTATCACTGCAAATCATTTTACATGACTCCTCCGTCCTAAGTATGCGCATCGGGTACGGAAGTGACACCTCATATCCAGGATAAACATTAATAGAAATCTACCAAACTTAATGGAAATTTATTTTCAATTTATTCTCATGTACACTTTTCGATAGTAGGATACATACATACATACATACATACATACATACATACATACATACATACATACATACATTATCATTACAGACTGTTATGCCTTCTCAGCGTTCAGTCTGCAAGCCTCTGGGAATTTACTAAACGTCGCCACAATCCTCGATTTGCAACTAGTGTTGTGGCCTCATTTATTTCTATAACTCTTATCTTTAAATCGTTAAAAACCGAGTCTAACCATCGTCGTCTTGGTCTCCCTCTACTTATCTTACCCTGCATAGCAGAGTCCATTATTCTCCCAGGTAACCTATCCTCCTCCATTCGCCTCACATGACCCCACCACCGAAGTCGGTTTATGCGTACAGCTTCATCCATCGAGTTCATTCCTAAATTAGCCTTTATCTCCTCATTCCGATCACCCTCCTGCAATTGTTCCCACCTGTTTGCACCAGCAATCATTCTTGCTACTTTCATTTCTGTTACTTCTAACTTATGAATAAGATATCCTGAGTCCACCCAGCTTTCGCTCCCGTAAAACAAAGTTGGTCTGAAAACAGACCGATGTAAAGATAGTTTCGTCTGGGAGCTGACTTCCTTCTTACAGAATACTGCTGATAGCAACTGCGAGCTCACTGCATTAGCTTTACTACACCTTGATTCAATCTCACTTACTATATTACCATCCTGGGAGAACACACAACCTAAATACTTGAAATTATCGACCTGTTCTAGCTTTGTATCACAAATCTGACATTCGATTCTGTTGAATTTCTTACCTACTGACATCAATTTAATCTTCGAGAGGCTAATTTTCATACCATACTCATTGGACCTATTTTCAAGTTCCAAGATATTAGACTACAGGCTTTCTGCACAATCTGCCATTAAGACCAAGTCGTCAGCATAGGCCAAACTGCTTACTACATTTCCACTTAACTGAATCCCTCCCTGCCATTTTATACCTTTCAGCAGATGCTCCATGAAAACTACGAACAGCAAAGGTGAAAGATTACAGCCTTGTATAACCCCTGTAAGTACCTTGAACCAAGAACTCATTCTACCATCAATTCTCACTGAAGTCCAATTTTCAACATAAATGCCTTTGATTGATTTTAGTAATCTACCTTTAATTCTATAGTCCCCCAGTATAGTGAACATCTTTTCCCTCGGTACCCTGTCATATGCTTTCTCTAGATCTACGAAACAAACACAACTGCCTATTCCTCTCGTAGCATTTTTCAATTACCTGGCGCATACTGAAAATCTGATACTGACAGCCTCTCTGTGGTCTGAAACCACACTGGTTTTTATCCAAGTTCCTTTTAACGACTGATCGCACCCTCCCTTTCAAGATGCCAGTGAATACTTTGCCTGGTATACTAATCAATGAGATACCTCGATAGTTGTTGCAATCCTTCCTGTTCCCTTGCTTATAGATAGGTGCAGTTACTGCTTTTGTCCAATCTGAAGGTACCTTACCAACACTCCACGCTAATTTTACTACTCTATGAAGCCATTTCATCCCTGCCTTCCCACTATACTTCACCATTTTAGGTCTAATTTCATCTATTCCTGCTGCCTTATGACAATGGAGTTTATTTACCATCCTTTCCACTTCCTCAAGCATAATTTCACCAACATCATTTTCCTCCTCCCCATGAGCTTGGCTGTTTGCAACACCAGCAGGATGATTTCCGTTTACAATGAGAAGATGTTCAAAATATTCCCTCCACCTCTCCAGTTATTCCCTGGGATCTATTATGAGTTCACCTTGAATTACTCAAAACACTGTTCATTTCCTTTTTCCCTCCCTTCCTTTCTTTATTACTGTCCAGAAAGGTTTCCCTGCTGCTTGACCTAGCCTTTCCAGGTTATTACCAAAATCTTCTCATGACTTCTTTTTGGATTCAACAACAATTTGTTTCGCTCTGTTTCTTTCATCTACGTACAAATCCCTGTCTGCCTCGGCCCTTGTTTGGAACCATTTCTGATAAGCCTTCTTTTTACGTTTACAGGCTGCTCTCACTTCATCATTCCACCAAGATGTTAAATTAAATAGGGTAAATAAGAAGGAATATTATTAACGGAATGTTTTACAGTCTAAGTCCTAGCAGAAATAGCTCAAAAGCGAGTGCGTGTAGAGCTGATTTCTTATGACAGGAAAACTATTGGACACATTTTAACTAATCTTCACATTTATAATCCTCCTATCCAAAGATAGGTTTTAGGTCCTTTACTATTTCTGAATCCAAGAGTGGACTAGGGGTTGATAGAAAGAACAAAACAGCGATTTTACACTCCCACAAAACATCTATCATGAAGCTTAATGGAAATCTACGGAACTTTCATGGAAATCAACTTGTAGAGCAACTTTCTTCTCGTGTATACTTTTCGATAGCAGGATTAAGGGAGAAATTATTATTAACGGAATGTTTTAGAGTCTAAATTACACTCCAACTCCTAGCGGGTACGCGTAGAGCTGATTTCTTATAACTGGCAAGCCAAATTTTATATTTTGAATCGACCTATCCAAAGGTACGTTTTAGGATTTATACCACTTCAAAACCTCTGAATGAACCGGGAATTTGTAGGAATAGAGCGAGTTCGCCGTGCTGTTAGGGTCGCGCAGCTGTGAGCTTGCATTCGGGAAATAGTGGGTTCGAACTCCACTGTTAGGGATTGGGACGCCCTCTATGTCCTCTATCGGTTTAACATTCAGTGACTGAGAGTAGCAGAGAATTGTCTAGCTGTAAAACCAGAGAGTATGTACTATTAATAAAAGTATTTGTTCATAGCTTGTAAACGGTCGTTAATCGCGTGAAAGAAAATATACTACCCACTATAGGCAGCCTTGAAGATGGTTTTTCGTAGATTTTCATTTTCACCCCGGGCAAATGCTGGGCTATACCTTAATTAAGGCCACGGCTGCTTCCTTCCCACTCCTAGCCCTTTCCTATTCCATCTTCGCCGTAAGACCTATCTGTGTCGGTGCGACGTAAAACAAATATTTAAAAAAAGTATAGAAAGACCGAAACAGTTATTTTAATCTTCCACAAAATATCCATTACATTAACGGACATCTGCCAACCACAATGGAAATGTATTTCTAAAACTTTTTCTCACGTACACTTTTTCCATAAGAGGACTAATACGGAAGATATTATTAAGGGAATATATTAATAATGGGTATAGGCCAGGAAAGAGTGCACGTAGAGCTGATTTCCTAGAACCAGGAAACTACTGTACATCTTTTAACCAAACTTAATTTATTCAGAAACCAGCTATCCAAAGATAGGTTTTAGGATCCATACTATTTCAAAATTTCTAAATGGACGACGGGGTCGAACACAACGATTTCACTCTCCCACAAAATATTTTTGACAAACTTTTATTGGAATCTACAAACCTTAATGTAAATATACTTACAAAAATATTTTCTCATGTACACATTTTCGATAGGAGGAATAATAAGTAAGATATTTCGGAACGTTTCACTGTCTAAGTCTTAGCGGAGATAGCCCAGCACTGGGTGCGCGTAGTGCTGATTTGTTATCAGTAGGACCCGGATTTTTATGTAATATAAAAGTGCAAAATATGTGCATAAAATGTAGTAAATGTCTGTGAAATATGTAACTAAATATGCAAAATTCTAAAAATATGTAATTAAATATGCAATATTCTAAAAATATGTAATATTCTAAAATATGTAATTAAATATGCAATATTCTAAAAATATGTAACTAAATATGTAATGGTATTAATGAACTGAATTTATGAAAATGTTCGTATATTCCTTTTATTATGACTTATGATTATGATATGAGGCAGTAAAATTATTTTAAATATCTCCATGTTTTATGACAAGGTCATCGTTGTTGCTTTAGACAATTTAATTAGTCTACTGTTTTCTAATTTCGACAGTAGGATATTAAATAATCAAATTAAAGGGATAATCGAAATACTTCAAACATTTAAAAATAATGTTATGCACTGTAAATCGTGGACTATATTACACAATGTATTGTTCTAGCTAATTTCCTTTCATTCTCATGCCCTGAAAATGAAACAATAAATGTTACTAAATATAAAGTTAATATAAAATCTGTCTTTAAATGCCTGTTAAGTAACACAGACAGTACGATAACTTCTTTAACGCGATGCGCAGTATGTCACCAAGTACTTGTCCATGATTTCCATTGTGATGTTTTGGGGCTCATCTGATAAAATCCTCTTGTTGGCTGAGAAGGACCGTTCAATATCACAGGAAGTTACTGGTGTATATTTTGAAAGAAGAAAATACCTGGGTGGAATATATTCCGGGGGATCTTCTTGTTCGCCACTAATGCTCTTGCAAACAGACAGAGCTTGAATAATCTAGATTTCGTTTCAAGACAGCATGAAGTTTGTTAGAAAATCTGACCCATGAAAGGCCATCCCAGATCCTGAGAAAAGATTACTGCTGTTGTATGCAGTTGAGGCACTCGGTCCTACTGTATTTCGTACACAAAGGGTTAGACATTTAGAATTTTAAGGAGATTTTAAAGCCAACTTAGCAATTGAAATATATTCTGTGTGAGATGAAATTCGCCAGTTATATTCTTCTTCTTATTCTCAAGACGTCGTCTACAAACGGAGGTAGACGATCCACACGGCCAGCTCTGCTCTTGACCTTGCAGCCATGCTATGTGAATTTATTGGAATATCTCTCAGGATCTTTAATGCAGTGGTTTCCCGTTGCCTTCTGCATCCTAATGCCGTTGACCAAACTGATTCCTCCGCCTTTGGGAACAATTACTATAGAATGAAAATTAAAGGAGCTGACACAATTTCTTAGATATGTACAAAAAGTTTCATTTTTCACATAATATGTGATATTAGTAAGAATACGTAAAAAGAAACACAGGTATAACCATGTAAGAACCACAATTCACCGACAATTTTTTTATTTCCAGTCGTCTACAAGTAAAGGAATGGAATATGTAATTATATAAGGATCCGGGCTCTAGCTGTAGGCCTAACTACTGAACATCTTTTCTTTCTTCTTTGGTTAAGGAATTTATTCACAGCACTGTTTGGAGGCCTGGAGTTCGAATCTGTCACCAACACCGGCCATTATCAGTGTGGTAAGTCCATGTGGTTCTCCCCATATTCCAAGGAAATGCTTGGGTAGTACCTCATTTCGAATACCAATGCACCTATCCTCCCTCTACACTCAGTTAATGACAGCATCATACACTTCCACACATACATCAATAACATAGGTTGCCTAGCAGTTTACGTTTACAGTTTCCCGTCAGTCCATACTTCGCGATAACTTTCAACAAATCACAGGATCAGACTCTGAGAGTTACATGTCATGACCTCGGCTCGAGCTGCTTCTCATACGGCTTACACTACGTTGCATACTCCCGTGTTAATAGCAATAAATCACGCTCCGTTTGTGCTCACGGTAACGGAACGAAGGATGTGATGCATAAAGAAACATTAGTTTAAATGATAGGTTTTAAGTGTCTCTAATATAGAATTAGCCTCACATGTAAACGCCTAAAATTCAGTATGTTAGCAACGAAGAAGTTACTCATCCTTTGAATGTGTCAATCTCTTGTTTCGGACAGTGAAGCGCAAATAATAACAGTGATTCACAAGGGGTAGATATCTGACATGATGTTTACTGTTTCTAGTGCAGTTTACAATGCTGATTTCAAATCTGGAAACCGTTTTGCTCTATCACGTCAGGTTTTGCAGATGACAAAGTTTTATTTTTTCATGGAATAGCATTCATTGAAACAATTTCATACAAAGACGAAGATTTTAATTTGATTCTTTCTTTTGTCAGTGATAGTGGATATTATGGCGTCCATAGATTGCACAAATTCACCAGATCTCTTTTGCTAAGTGTGCGGCTATGTAATAAACAAATCCAGTAAGTGCCATGTGGTGCATTTGCACTAATTTTAGCTGAAGCCATGTTCATTAGTACTCCATTTAGCAATCAGTGTTCCAGAGAAACTTCTGTATGTGAATTGTTTTCCTTGATACAACGTTAAACATACGTAAATGGTTCACGTCGTATATCTCAAGTACGGTGGGTGATAGATACAAATGGTTTGCATATTTTGAATGAACTTCTTTCAATTGTCTTCGAACGCCTGTTGGATACCAAGATATCCACCTAAAGTCATAATTTGTTGATCCGTGTAATGTGCGGAGACCATGTTGCCTGTAGCCTCTACAGTAAGCAAAACTAAACTAACATTATTTTTTCGAATATTCCATTTAGTATATTTGTACCTTCATCCATAATAACCTGTCAATGCGGGTGGGTACAGCTAGTTACATAATACAGCCCTAGTCAGAGGGCGCAGTACACACCTAAAAATAAAAAATACCTGCCATATGAATTTGAGTTGTAACTAATTTAAATTTTTTATATAAAACATCATATCCCAGAAGGAAACCACAAAATAATTTCACGGATAACGAATACTATAAAACTATTCAAGTTCTTTAGACTTTTTCAGCCGTGAAGTTGTCAGTCTATCGTCCCTCTGTGGAACTGGGATCTTTGATCATTCAGCCCAATGCCACATTCATTGCTGATTGCTCATTGGTGGTTGTGGTGGTGATTATAGTTTTAAGATGAAGTACAACTCATAAACCATGCTGTCTTAACACTAATCAAGAAAGAAAAAGAGGCCGACGGTTCAACGAATGACGTTATCTCCAAAGAAAAGGAAGGGGCCACAAAGTGAATGAAAATTAAAAAAGACTCTAGACCTTACAAACATAATATCGGAACCGTCGGGGTAGGAAGAGAACACGAGTTGACCATGGGAGATCGGTACGTATCTTCTGCAGTGCACTGTCAATGCATGCGTTTCAGAAGAGGCTTGCAGTGGTGTCGCCAGCGTCATGGTGAGGTGTGGCCATCCTAGTGATGAGCCCAGTGCCATACTAGGGCGAAAGGCTGCTAATTTAATAATTTAAAAATTCTAAAGAGCTAGAATTCTTGTATAATTTAAAGTTATTTGTAAATTAAAAAAATGTTTCGCACCAGAAATAAAAATAGGTATAAAAATGAACATTTCAGAAACAATTTTATTTTTACTTGGTTGGTATTCTGAATGCAAATTTGGGTATCTTGAATACTTCCTACACGCGTGGCCAAGTGTATCAAAGCATTTGGCAACGCATCTGAAAAATGCCCTTTAGACTCTATATGACTAACCTGAATAGTAATAAGCCAGCTGAGTAGCTCACACTGAGCTCATTTTGTGGGGTTTGATCATGGCTCACATCGGTCGAATTTGAAGGTACTCAAAAACACCTTCTTCGTGTCGATATTTACTTGCACGCTTGACAAAAACTCCGAAAACGGTAAAAAGGAGATTAGGTGGTGGGGACGAAAAACCAAAACATTATTATGAATAGTAATAAAGTATAAAACCCGTAATGCAGTACAGCAGAGTCCTTCAAAATCATGGAAGGTGTTTTAAGTAACAGCGACAGGTTATATACTAGGAAGATATTAGCAAGCAATTTTGTTTTTGTTTGGGAAGTTAAACATCACGATAGAAAAAAAGACCAACAATGTGGAATGTAATCAGTTCTCGATCGATCAACCTTAACTTGTCAATGTTGTACGCACCTACCAAGATGGATGATGGAATACATTACGTACACAGTTGGCGCACGTGCCGGCAGCGAAGTGAGAAGTCTGAAGTGAAGATGGTTCATGTCAACGAAAGTAGCTTCGCGTAAGGCGATTATAAAGACGCGAGTATTTACTTTCTAAACGGAAGTAATGAATTTTGGTTTGCAAACGTATAGGCCGTAAAATTAAATATATGTAGAAAATAGATGATACTGTAAATGCTGAAAAAGTAACATTGTTTTAATGCTTAATATAAAGGGTTTCTTGTATACTGGCTCGTACTGGTGTCCAGAGTCTGATGACTGACGGGTTCAGTGGCTCAGTGGGAAAAGGTGCTATCTTCCTGAGCCCATGTTGGCGAGTTCAATCCTGGTTCAGTATCATATTATTTAAGGGTGCTCAAATACGTTAGCCTCATGTCGGTAACTTTACTGGCACGTGAACAAACTCCTACGGAACAAACTTCCGGCAAATCAGCGTCTTTAGAATCCGTAAAATTAGTTTGTGAACGTAAAACCAATAACATTACTTCTTTTAATGACTTGTGCGGCCTTGCTGTCTACGTTGATTTGTGAAACTTCGGAAAGCCTCTTCCAGTATCTCCGAGAGTGGCACTTAACATTTTGATTCTCAGTTGTACCTTGTTCACGTCCCTCAGACGAGTCTAAGGTTCGTGGTACCCGGACTACACGACGAGAAACTACTAGACTATGGCGATCAACCATAAATGATCAGTTCACCAGAAAATCTAAGAACATTTTAGCTATAATAATAATAATAATAATAATAATAATAATAATAATAATAATAATAATAATAATAATAATAATAATAATTTGGAAGTGGGAATTAAAGTAAATGGAGAGCTAATAAGTAATTTGCGATGTGCAGATGACACAGTAATTCTTGCTAATAGTGTTGAAAGCTTGGAACTATTCCTGGACAAAATTAATATAGATGGGGAAGAAATAGGTCTAAACATCAACATTAAAAAAACTAATGTTTTTTTTTTTCAACAGAGAAAGAAATAATGCTATTCTGAAATTTAAAGACCAACAAATTCAACAACTAAATAAAATATATTGGTTGTTGGATAACAGATGATTTGAACCCACACCTAGAAATTAAGAGCCGAATAGAAATAGCAAGATCAACATTCAGGAAGATGAAGACATTATTGTGTAATGATGCATTAAATTTAAAACTTCGGCAGCGTATAGTGAAATGTTATATTTGGTCTACTCTCCTTTATGGAGTTGAAGCTTGGACGTTAAAAGAGGCCACCATCAAAAGACTGGAAGCCTTAGAACTTTGGTTTCATAGAAGAATGCTCAGTCTCGTGGATTGACCATTCCACTAATGAATCGTACGTTTATGTCTCGATGGTATTTAGTCCATCGTCTATTTCGTCTATTTCAGTTACGAGTAAAAACGTCATTGGCATCATTTTCACCTTCGGCGGCATTCATTTCTTCAGTTGATGAAATTCCGGCATGGCAGAAATCCTAATCCAATGAGGTTTAAAATGACGCAAGCAATATCTCGTATCTCCCAATGCTCTTCCTATCCATTATTTTCCTCAAGACTGGTGAAGCCTCCCAGCCACGTACGGATATGCAGTCCATCAGAAAAACGTTCGATGTGTTCACTTTCCTATAGAAATGTGTAAAGGAAAAGAAACGTATTCTATATGTTCATAAAGTATTTACGCAATCCTACACCTCAACAGTCTGAGCCACTCAGCCCGGCAGGCTGACTAACACTTCCCTTATGAGGAATATGATGGAACTACAGGATACCTGATATCATAGACGAGGTGTCACTGAATAAAGTTCCACCCTTATATGTATTTCTTTGTTTAAGTCATGAAGAGTTTTTAAACTCAATCAATTGCTTCAGGTTGCGTCAGGCGCGAGGTGAGAAACTGCGTGGAAGTAAAACTTCTCACGAAATAGCTCGGCAATATACCTCATGTTTACGATGGTTTAGCCTCGTCTTTATGGCCAGAAGCGTTCTTCCTTTAGTTCATGTTTAATATAAAGACTGGGAGTCATTTTGTGTTACGAGTGCTCTGATGGTACAGAATGTGGGTGGCAGCAGCCAACTTAAGCAACCTGCTCCAAAGCTTCTTTATTATTTATTGCACCACGTTTATTAAACGAGGACGACAAACGTCATAGTTAACACATGCTGCAGGAGACTGGGACTGTTCCAAGAGTGTCTAGCACGTCTGGCACAGTTTTGTCGCAAATTTTGTTTCACTATCAAAATCAAGCGCTAGATCGAGATTATCTCCATTCTTAAGTGTATCATAACCACAGGACGTGATCATCGACTTTCCTTGAAATACATAATATTAATCTGTTTGACCTTTCTCTTTAATAATAATAATAATAATAATAATAATAATAATAATAATAATAATAGTATATAGTCATTAGTCCCGTTACTTGGTACGGGGTCGGGGATGAGGTGAGATGAATTTATATGGCACGCTTTTAAGGCCGGATACCCTTCCTGACGCCAACCTCAGTTTAGGACCTAATGAAGATGAATTGAATGCCGAAAGAAATTGAGTAAGTAGGTAGAAGGAATCGATCGTGGCCTATGAATAAAATTACGAATAAAATCACTGTTTGTTTCATCGATCTAACTAAACTTTTTTTTTTGGCTAATGGCCTTACGTCGCACCGACACAGATAGGTCTTATGGCGACGATGGGATAGGAAAGGCCTAGGATTGGGAAGGAAGCGGCCGTGGCCTTAATTAATGTATAGCCCCAGCATTTGCCTGGTGTGAAAATGGGAAACCACGGAAAACCATCTTCAGGGCTGCCGACAGTGGGATTCGAACCCACTATCTCCCGGATGCAAGCTCACAGCCGCGCGCCCCTAACCGCACGGCCAACTCGCCCGGTAACTTAATTCTAGGCTCGCCTAAATTAATACACACGCACACACAGAATTCTATTTTATGTGAATGGCTAGAATCCACTAATTGCTGTCTATTTAGAAGTCTCTCACAGCAGGAATGCGCAGTCCTTACGTGAACGGGCGATAATCCTTATTTACAGGCTCCACCTTTCACTTTCGTTCGCACGCCCAGTCCCTTCACGCAGGTAGATTTGAACACAGGGCTACTGGCCACGACACGGCGACTGTTCCTTGGTTGAACTCCAGAGAAAGTCCACCACTATCGTGTTCAAACACAGGGAACTACTCAATACTGACAACTAAACAGCTCTACAGTGCTAACCAGAACTAAGATGTCCTTCGCAACAACGACTGTGATTAACACTGCTCCAATTCTACTTACACCAACTGTACCACACGTTCCGAACACGGCGATATTCTGACTCCAGTGGGACACTGGCTATAACCAGCACTACTGCCGACCAGCTCTAATCATTCACTCCACGTCGGTACACTTAACAGTACGGTACTCCACACAGTACTCTGCTCAGCACACGACAATACACATATTCCGGTGGGTCACTGACGGTAGCCACACTACTGCCGCCCCAGTCCAAAACTCCAACACTGATTTACTGTTCACGGCTAGTTTCCTATTTATACCCTGGTTATGAAGTACTAGAATATTCAGGGCTCGGCTAGAAAGAGAACATACCCGTTTCGTGTTCCAAAAGGTACATGGGGAAAGCAGACGAAGATAACAATAGAGGAGAGAGGCTGTCAATATGCCCTCAGACTGGGAGCTCCCAGTTGGCTCAGTAGTTTCTTCCAGGAAATACCGAAGGAGGCTACGACAGAGTTGTCACGCAACAGAAGGAACTGTCCCGGCATTTGCCTGGAAGTGAAAATGGGAAACCATTCTCAGGCCAGCCGACGACGGGGTTCCAGCCCACGTGTCTCCCGAATGTGGAGCTTTGATCAATCAATCAATCAATCAATCAATCAATCAATCAATCAATCAATCAATCAATCAATCAATCAATCAATCAATCAATCAATACTGATCTGTATTTAGGGCAGTCGCCCAGGTGGCAGATTCCCTAACTGTTGTTTTCCTAGCCTTTTTTTTAAATGATTGCAAAGAAGTTGGAAATTTATTGAACATCTCCCTTGGTAAGTTATTCCAATACCTAACTCCCCTTCCTATAATCGAATATTTGACCCGATTTGTCCTCTTGAATTCCAGCTTTATCTTCATATTGTGATTTTTCCTACTTTTAAAGACACCACTCAAACTTATTCGTCTACTAATGTCATTCCGCGCCATCTCTCCAGTGACAGCTCGGAACATACCAGCTCGTCTCCTTTCTCCCAAGTCTTCCCAGCCCAAACTTTGCAACATGTTTGTAACGCTATTCTTTTGTCGGAAATCACCCAGAACAAATCGAGCTGCTTTTCTTTGGATTTTTTTCCAGTTCATGAATTAAGTAATCCTGGTGAGGGTCTCATACACTGGAACCATACTCTACTTGGGGTATTACCAGAAACTGATATGCCCTCTCCTTTACATCCTTACTACAAGCCCTAAATACCCTCATGAGAATGTGCACAGATCTGTGCTCTTTATTTACAATCATATTTATGTGATTATCCCAATGAAGATATTTCCTTATATTAACACCTAGGTACTTGCAATGATCTCCTAAAGGAACTTTCACCCCATCAACGCAGTAATTTAAACTGACAGGACTTCTCCTATTTGTGAAACTCACAACCTGACTTTTAACCCCGTTTATCATCGTACCATTGCCTACTGTCCACCTCACAACATTATCGAGGTCATTTTGCAGTTGCTCACAATCTTGTAACTTATTTATTACTCTGTACAGAATAATATCATCTGCAAAAAGCCTTATCTCTGATTCCACTTCTTTACTCATATCATTGATATATATAAGAAAACATAAAGGTCCAATAATACTGCCTTGAGGAATTCCCCTCTTAATTATTACAGGGTCACATAAAGCTTCACCTACTCTAATTCTCTGAGATCTATTGTCTAGAAATATAGCAACCCATTAATTTGACTCCATAACCGTAGCGCTTTAACACACGTGGTCATTCTGCTCGGTTATAATAATAATAATAATAATAATAATAATAATAATAATACAAATACAAAAAGCTCGTGGAATGTCACAGATGGACAGACACCAGGATCCACATTCAGATCACGGAAGCCGAGAGAAAGAGGAGGAGTGAGAGAATGAAGAGGTATTGGGAAGAAAGAAGACGTTCCGAACAAGTCCTCGTGATCCTCAGGGGTCGTAACGAACCTAATAATAATAATATGGCCTCAGCTACCGTGCATGCACCTTTTAATTTGACGGCGTCTAGGCTGTGTGTGGTCAATTTCGTCGTTCCGCTTGACTATACCAGACGGCAGAGTAAACTAGATCTCTCTTAGACGTCTATGGATGGTGAGTTTTAACTTTTTCCCCAGGTAAACAGCAAGTGCGTCACCAGAGGTCTTTAACATGCCGACAACGAACAACATGGAGTGTCGAAAGGACTTTTTCCATACAAAATTCCGATTACCTCAACCAAGTTTGAACCCACGATCTTGGGATCCAGAGGGCGATCTACAGTTGGAGCTATTAGCAGCCCACAGTTGATGAGACGTGCTGGGTAAACGCGATGTCCCTAATTAGGTTTAACATTACCTCACCGAGCTCGATAGCTTCAGTCGCTTAAGTGCGGCCAGTATCCAGTATTCGGGAGATAGTGGGTTCGAACCCCACTGTCGGCAGCCCTGAAGATGGTTTTCCATGGTTTCCCATTTTCACACTAGGCAAATGCTGGGGCTGTACTTTAATTAAGGCCACGGCCGCTTCCTTCCATACAAAATTCCGATTCCTGACCTATGTCGCCATAAGACCTATCTGTGTCGGTGCGACGTAAAACCAATTGCACAAAAAAAAAAAAAAAAAAGAAAGAAAGAAAAGGAAAAAAAGAAAAAGAACATTACCTGAACTACACTGTTCAAAACGAACGGCTGCTGGTGACGTAGGCCTACTTTGCCCTGGGTCAGACCTCTCTACATTATAAACAGAACTCTAGAACCTTGAGATAGGCTACTTATAAATGGAAGTTATGTTCAGTTCACGTAGTATGTAAAATAAAAAGCAATATGTTCGTTCACTTTTAAATAAGTTTCACATGATGGGATTACGGAGATACTGTGATAATGAGAATCGTTGTTGCGAAAATGATTTCCTCATCAAAATAATTACGAATACTTTTAAATAAGAGATGTTTTTCATATTCTTGTGAAAAGAAAGATCGGGAGAGTGAAATTAAGTACCGTAAATGTGCACATTTAATAGCTGAAATTACATTGATCATCTATCGATAGTACAATTGAACAGGCTAATTCTGTGCGTTGCGGCACGGCCAGTTACGATTGCTATCTCTGTACTCGGGAGACAGACGAGTTAGATTCCCCCGTCGGCCATCTTCGAAACGGTTTTCTGAAGATTCTCATTTCAACTCCAGGTAGATGCCGGAATGATATATTTCTCATGGACATGGCCGCTTTCATCCCATTCCTATCCCGTAAAATTCCACCGACATCCAGACAACACCTTCACACAGAGGTACATACAGCTCATCTCCATGGAGTGTACCTCGAAAAGCACCTACAGAAATGGCGAGCCGAACATGTCTTCGGACACTCCAGGCACTAAAAGCCATACGCTAAAAATACCCATATTTGATGAAAACATCGATAATGTACATTTACGAGAAAATATTTAATACTTCGTAACGTTTCTCTTGATAAGAAATTAATAATTAAATGGCCTTCAGTAAGCACAATTAAATATATTACGCTTTATACAGAATCACGTAATAGAAAAAGTAGGTAAATAAATTCACCTTTTAAATGAGTAAATAAAAATAGCAAATTAAAAACAGCCATCACAGCATGAAATGTTCATGTTCTACCTTACACTGCGTTGTGCGGGTTTCGAGAGAGTTACTAGCTACGGTAGAACAGTCTGGCCACGGCTGTGTTCAGTTCCACCTATGGCTCATTTTCTCATTCCTGGCTTAGAATTGTTCATTTCTATAAGAACTAAAATCACCGTTCTTCTTTTTGTAGCTTTCTTCCACACACTGGAGGGTTTGTGGGTGCGACAAACTGCGACGTGCGACTAAGTCTAATGAACTTGATATGTATTCGAACTAGAGACCATGAACTGAAAATCCCATGACCGATTCACAGCAAATAATGTCTAAATTAACCTTTAAATGGCACAACCAATCACATCGAAGATACTTGCCGCAGATAACGACAAATAACAATCAAGAGATGTTACACCAACGCTTGAACGGCCTACGCTCCAAAATAGCATGCGGCCAGGCAATAGGGGAGAGGAGAAGGTCGAGAAGTGGTAAAAGGGTGTTACAGCCACCATAAACACGTGAGGTAACCCTGTTTAGCTCCTTGGAGCTCCTTCCCCTTCTGTTCTTTTCCGTTCAATCGAGCTAGTCATACCCCTTGTGTCATGTAATAAGGATGCAGCATCTATCTGTACATTCGGTTTCTGGTCGTGATTTTGAGAAGGTTGACAGTATACGCGATGTGGAGACGATATCCGTCAAAGTGGTGTCTGGCCAACTGTCGTTCTGTCTGCATTCAATAAACACAGAACTGCTCATCCGTTTTTATGAAACTTGCCACTATTAAGATATGGACATCCAATATTTCCTCGCACTTGATTTTATCTCAGTCCGTCAAGTAGGAGCTGAGTAATGTAACCTCGAGAATATCGCCTCTCAATTAGAGAGAAACGAACAAAGAGTGCTGGGACGAATAGCTCGGGCGGCAGAACGCTGGCCTTCCGAGTTCAGCTTGGTAGGTGGTATTTGAAGGTGCTCAAATAGGCCAGTCTCTGGTATGAGGAAGTTCCCGTTATTCAAAGTTATGAACTTCATTAATGTTTCCGTATTGAACTGAGATCAACGATAAGATATCTATTAGGTTCAACCTTTTCAATACTAATTAGGTACGTGTTTACGTTACAAATACCTTTTATTCAACTTGGGGACCGGTTTCGACATATATAATGTCATCATCAGCCATGAAATGAATCACAAATATATAAGCAAAGACATAATAATCAAAACTATTATGGATACATATTGAAATATGTTCATTAAAAATCTATAACTGTCCATTCACACCATGTGTTAAGATAAATCTGTTATGGAGATTTATCTTAACACATGGTGTGAATGGACAGTTATAGAAGATAAATCCGTTATGGCATTTCGACTTCAAACATGCAGGTGGACCTGTGAGTAACTAAACAGGTTCTGCCACATGCTGCTAACAAAGACATCTGTGATTGTCCGACACCAGCCGCTGTCCGATACCTCCCGATCCTCCCCTAGTCATTTTACCAGTCCAGATTCTGAATACAGTGTGATAGAAATCAGCAAAACTAAAGAAATTATAATTTCGGAAAGTGCTTTTGATAAATTTTCTGTAACCCTCTCATCAAGTGTAGGCCTACGTTTCTTCGCATCGTATTTTGAGAGTCAATATAAGACTCTTCGTAGATAGGCGTCCATCTGAGTGGTATGTTTTGTCACGTATTCATCACTGTGTACGTACCTTATTCAACGAGCAAAGCACCACGGAAGACCACTGTCGACAGTGGTATACGAACCTACGAAACGCCAAATACAAGCTCACAAATACGCGACCTGACCTATGAAACTAATTCGCTTAGTAAAAAAAAGAAAAAAAAGAAAAAGAGATATGAAAGAAAACAAAAGGAGAAGTGAAGCAACATTCTGACCACTAGCAGAACGTCAAACACTAATGGAAGCGAGGTCAGCCAGTGAGGGGGTGGGATTTGGAGGAGCTAGGGAGCAAGATAAATTCATAGCGAGTCACAATGTAAACGCGATAACTTTCTCTGCCAGACAAATACCTTCACTCAGAAAATATCATTGCTAAAAGAGAGAAAAGAATCTGTAGAGTGAGATGTGATTTTCTTTTTAGCTAGAGGTTTAACGTGGCATTAACACGTAGAAGGATTTCGGCGACAAGGATGGGACACGGGTAGGATTGAGAAAGCAGTTGCCCTGACCTTAATGAAGGTATAGCTCCGGCATTCGCCGGGTTCGAAAATAGGTAACCATGAGGAACCATTTTCAGGGCTGTCGACAGTGATATACGAACCTACCATACGCCTAATACAAGCTCACAAATGCGCGACCTGACCTATGCAACCAATTCTTTCAGTAGAAAAATATTAAATGCGATTTGAATGATGACATTATTTATGGACTGAGTTTTTAACAAGAGATAATATCAGAATCAAATGTTTTCAAGATATATAAGATAATCCGTGGCTCAGACGGCAGCGCGTCGGTCTCTCACCGCTGGATACCGTGGTTCAAATCCCGGTGACTCCATGTGAGATTTGTGCTGAACAAAGCGGAGGCGGGACAGGTTTTTCTCCGGGTACTCCGGTTTTCCCTGTCATCTTTCATTCCAGCAACACTTCCATTATCATTTCATAGCATTTATCACTCATGAATAAATCACCTTGGGAGTGGCGACCCCATTGTAATAACAGCCTATACAGTATATGCTTCATTCATTACATCCCTGACCCGGTCAATGACTGGAAAACAGGTTGTAGGTTTTCAATAACAGTAGTAATGGTTTTTACGTCCCACTAACTGCTTTTACGGTTTTTGGAGACGACGAGGTGCCGGAACTGTGTCCCGTTGTCCCGCAGGAGTTCATTTTTATGTGCCAGTAAATCTACTGACACGAGGCTGACGTATTTGAGCACCTTCAAATACCACCGGACTGAGCGAGGATCGAACCTGCCAAGTTGGGCTCAGAAGGTCAGCGTTCTACCGTCCGAGCAACTGAGCCCTGATATATGTAAGAGCAAGTGTCGATGTTGGTAACCTACAAAATACACTATCTCTTAGTGCTGAAGTTGGGGGTAAATGAAGTGACATTCTGAAGTTTGCCAGGAAGTTTAAAAGAGACTGTCACTTGGCAGGTGACGATACTAGATCACAATGACGTACCATTACCTTCACATGAATTGCTTTGTGTTCCCAGCTGACCTACTTTAGGCGTTGCGTGTCATCATTCATGCGCACATGTAGCCCTATTACAGTACTACACCATTCGCAGACAATCATATTTACATAGCGATATACCACGGTACTCTTCCACAATAGATATCACTTTAACGCGAGAAATGACTCTTCGATACAATCAAAATAAAATATTGTAGAATTTATCAATGAATAAGATGTTAGTTAGCCAGGTGTAGTTAGTCTACGCTTAGGGTAGCAGGATCGAATCCGGTAGACTTAGTTGGTATTTTAAAAAATTGTTTTAGAACTTTGATTGCAGATTTCTTCTTCTTCTTCTTCTTACTCTGTTTACCCTCCAGGGTTGGTTTTTCCCTCGGATTTAGCGAGAGATCCCACCTCTACCGCCTCAAGGGCAGTGTCCTGGAGCTTTGGACTCTGGGTAGGGAGATACAACTGGGGAGAAAGACCAGTAACTCGCCCAGGCGGCCTCACCTGCTATGCTAAACAGGGGCCTTGTGGAGGATGGGAAGATTGGTGGGGATAGACAAGGAAGAGGGAAGGAAGCGGCCGTGGCCTTAAGTTAGGTACCATCCCGGCATTTGCCTGGAGGAGAAGTGGGAAACCACGGAAAATCACTTCGAGGATGGCTGAGGTGGGAATCGAATCCACCTCTAATCATTTGACCTCCCGAGGCTGAGTGGACCCCGTACCACTTTTCAAATTTCGTGGCAGAGCCGGGAATCAAATCTGGACCTCCGGGGGTGGCAGCTAATCACACTGACAACTACACCACAGAGGCGAACGATTGCAGATTTATTATCGCATAAAATTAACCACTTTTCTTCTTTTTCTTCTGCTTAATCCGTTTACCCTGCAGGGTTCATGTTTTCCTCGGACTCAGCGAGGGATCCCACCTATTAACCCTCAAGAGCAGTGTTCCGGAGCGTGAGACTTGGGGTCGGGTGGATACAACTGGGGAGAAGGACCAGTACTTCGTCCAGGTGGCCTCACCTGCTATGTTGGGGGATGGGAAGATTGAAAGGGATAGGCAAGGAAGAGGAAAGGAAGCGGCTATGGTCTTAAGTGAGGTACGATCCCGGCATTTGCCTGAAGGAGAAGTGGGAAATCACGGAAAACGACTTCGAGGATGGCTGAGGCGGGAATTGAAACACCCTCTAATCAGTTGATCTGAGGCTGAGTGGACCCCCTTTTAGCCCTCGTGCCACTTTTCAAATTTCGTGGCAGAGCAAGGAATCGAACCCGGGCCTCCCGAGGTGGCAACTAATCAAACTAACCACTACATGACAGAGGCGGACATTAACCACTTTTAAGGTAAAAATTGTATTCCAAACTCTCCTGATATTTATAGCAATTAGAGGAACGTCGATGACGCAGTACCGGTCTGAATGGCTCGGTCAGAAAGGCGCTGTACTTACAGGTCAAGTTAGCGGGTTCCACCCCGCCTTAGTCCGGTGGTATTTGAAAGTACTCAAATACGCCAGCCTCGTTTCGGCTTAATGGCATGTAAAAGAACTCCGGCGAGGGGAAATTGTGGCACTTCCGCTTATCCGAAAACCGTGAAAGTATTTAGTAAGATGTGGAGCCATAACTATTAATATATACACACTGACAAACCGAAAGTGTTGGAATAGCAGTACTCAAAATATAATATTAGATGGCACCATCGTGCCGTGATGCCTCGAAAAACTCAGACCTGTATCAGGTGTGATCTGACATCTCGAGAGTGAGTGCACCGACTGTGTTGGTCGTGGCAAGGCGACGTGAATTATTGTCTTTTGAACGGGCATGAAATTGGGGGCCAGATGGATGGAATATTTCATTGTAGAAACTATACGAATATTTAACATTCCTCGATTGACGGTGTCACATGTGTATCGATAATACCTTATGGAAGGCATTACCACCCACAGTAAGCAGTGCAGTGGCCGATCACGAATGCTTCACGATCGCGATTAGCGGCGTCTGGCTAGAACTGTCCGTGATAACAAACAAGCCATATCCACATTCAAGGCAGGAGGTATCAGACGCACATCCAGCAGGTGAGTACAGTGGACGACACCGGCCCAGCGTCTCACCTGGACGCGGTGTGTGCTTACGTGCCACGGGCTGGATCCACTGATCCACCTGAGCAGTTCGATGACCAGTGAACTGCTTGGTGACTATTTGTAGCCCGTCATGGACTTTACGCACGGTTAATACTACTACAAAAACGTTTCATTCCGTCGCTGAAGATGACGGCGGGCCTCCTAGACGGTAATGCCGTCTCTCAGAACAGGGAGATGTGACACGGTGAAGGAGATGTTCGGATAAGATGAGGAGTTTGGCGGCCGTGGCCTATACTAGGAACTGTCCCAGCATTCGCCTTAGTGCAAGAAAATGTGAAACCACGGGAAACCATTCTCAGGACAGCCGACGGACCAGTCGTGGCCACCAGTAGGCCAAAACCCACTATGCATCCGCCGACCCACGGTTACTAGACTAGACATTACGAATCATCAACTGGATGCACAGTAGCAAGCCACGCCTCCTGACGTCACGCGGTACCCAAGTTCGCTACGCCAAGCCGAGCGCTATTAGTCTAGTGCAAAGCCTCTCAAACGCCCAAAATCTCACGCGTGCAAACTGAGGCGCAGAGTACAGTGCATCGGTCCCACTCGGCTCGGCTCGGACCAACGCTTCGTCTCTGGGCTTTTCGGATAAGCTCGGCTCAACTCGGCTCGGATTTGGAGCGCTACGGAGCAAGTGAGGAAGAGGCAGACAGCGGACCGAGCGACACAGGCGTGGGCAAAGAGAGAGACAGCGCTATTGCTCCAAATCGACAAGTGAGGGTCTGCACTCTGGTCAACCGAGCGAAGTCGTCTTTTGCTCCGTGCACAGCATAATGCACTGGTGCATGCACTCCGAGAGGCCCTGGACTCTAGTGATAATGTTTACTTTCCCGAAAGTGTAGGAGCTTAATTTTTCTGTGCTGTGCTGTACTGTCACCGGTTGCTCCAACCACGTTAGACATCAGACGGACTTAGACATTTCTTCGCTTTCCGAAGAACTGTGAAATTAAATTATAGTGGATTAATGTCTGTAATCGGGCTGACTCATTTACTGTTGAGAATGTTCGTGTGTGCTTTGTTCACAAAGCCAGTATGTACGGAATTCAAACCATTAACATTCCTCCTTCACCTAAGAATGGTCTAGAAACTATTTGAAGGGAGTATTTACTGAAACCCACGGACGAATGCATTAATGCTATGATTAAAATGGAAAATTAATTTAGTGTCTTACATGGAATCTCTAGTAAGAAGTGTTCAGGAGGTTTTACATTATTAAAACATATCCTCATCTTGACGATTTTGTTTTGTTCTTTATCATAACAAGGTCAAAAACATAACAAGGACAAAAACATAAACAAACGTAGAGATACGAGTTCTCACAAAAGGTGTGAACGTACTAACGAACAAAGGAAAAGTGTGGGAAAAAAAAAAGAGTTGTTGGATGACTTTAGAGTGAAGTAAACCAAACAACCAAGTAAAAATCTAAATGTAAATATTTTGTATTGCATATAATGTAAATGTGTGGGCCTGAACAGTTTTACTAAGAATGATGATCATTTATTAGGTGTTTTTAAATACTGATCTTTCAATCGCATTATCTGACTGAGGGTTTTCTCCGCATCACAGGTTTATATGGCCTACGCCCATGGAAGCCTCTCTCCCCATAAAACAATGGAGAGCCTCTTGATAGAGTGGAAGTGGTTGACTTTCTTCAGGTGCTTTTTACTAACATTTTCCCGGACTAAATACATTTATAAATAATTATTTGTCCATAGAAAAGTAATATCAGGTGTTTACAACGCTACTTAACACCAACAATCCGCCAAAACAACTCTAAAAGCATGCCCCATGTAATTGGTCGTGTTTCCTTAATTTTTAATGAAGTGTTTTAGGAATAAAACTATCTACAAACTTAAACAACACCATAATTAGATAAATGCAGATCTATAGCAACTGACAAATATATTTGAAAAAAGTTGGAAAACAATAAAGTAGGTAAATAAAACTAGGCAAATCATTGACAGAAACGCACAGTTACAGTGGGCCGTAGCCCACCGGTGGGAGCCAGCTAACGTCACCAGCCAGAGCGATCCTGCGCGTGACCCTTACCGTCTAGTCTATTAAATTTACGTATCCTTACAACGATGAGATATTCCAGCAGGATGATGCATCATGTCATCTGGACCAAGTTGTCCACAATTTGTTCGAGGAGCGTTCTGGAGTGTTTCAACGACAAATGTAGCCACCTTGTTCGCCTGATATGAATCTGTCGAGCATTTATGGAAAGTGGTGGTGAACCCCCTGCACATCGATGACCCTGCACCTACAAACAGCAGGAAGCAGTGGGTAGCTATCCAAACAGCATGGGTCAGAATCTCTCCATGGGTGTTTCTTCCACTTGTGGAATCGACGCCAGGACGAGTTGCAGCACTTGGCCGAGCTAGAGGAGCGCGAAGATGATACTAGACCCCTATCCCATGGCTTTTGGCATATCAGTGTATATTTGGTAGTGGTTTAATGTCGCAATAACACTCGAAGGCTTTCAGCGACATTATTATTATTATTATTATTATTATTATTATTATTATTATTATTATTATTATTATTAGTAGTAGTAGTAGTAGTAGTAGTAGTAGTAGTAGTAGTAGTAGTATTCAATCACACAGTATTATTAACAGCATCCAGAAGATGAATACTGAAGATCCCATAGGTTGCCCAAGTCAGCAACGAGAACGTATTACAACATAACCATCACAAATCGCAGCAGGAAAGCAACGCATATCGGTCACATTTTTCGAAATGAAAGATACAGCCCGATACAAATGATCATACAAAGAAATTCAGAAGGGAAACGAGGACATGGGTGGAGATTTTCCTTGACGCCGAACCTCCGACAGTGCTCTAGTTCGACATCTATGGTACTACAACTCTAGTACGATACGGGGAACATAAAATAGGAAAACTTGCTCTATGATGGTTGTCAGCTTCTGTGAGGAGGACACGACACATGAATAATAATAATAATAATAATAATAATAATAATAATAATAATAATAATAATAATAATAATAATAATAATAATAATAATAATAATAATAATAATAATAATCATCATCATCATCTGTTTACCCTCCAGGTTCGGTTTTTCCCTCGGACTTGGCGAGGGACCCCACCTCTACCGCCTCAAGGGCAGTGTCCTGGAGCTTCAGACTCTTGGTCGGGGGATACAACTGGGGAGTATGACCAGTACCTCGCCCAGGCGGCTTCACCTGCTATGCTGAACAGGGGCCTTGTGGAGGGATGGGAAGATTGGAAGGGATAGGCAAGGAAGTGGGAAGGAAGCGGCCGTGGCCTTGAGTTAGGTACCATCCCGGCATTCGCCTGGAGGAGAAGTGGGACACCACGGAAAACCACTTCCAGGATGGCTGAGGTGGGAATCGAACCCACCTCTACTCAGTTGACCTCCCGAGGCTGAGTGGACCGCGTTCCAGCCCTCGTGCCACTTTTCAAATTTCGTGGCAGAGCCGGGAATCGAACCCGGGCCTGCGGGGGTGGCAGCTAATCACTCTAACCACTACACCACAGAGGCGGACATAATAATAATAATAATAATAATAATAATAATAATAATAATAATAATAATAATAATAATAATAATAATAATAATAATAATAATAATAATAATAATAATAATAATAATAATAATAATAATAATAATAAGGGGATTGGTATATGTTAGAACATGAAAGAAATAAATTACTCCAATATTCTTTATATATATAGCACAACCATAGCAGCATATACTGGCGAAATCATTTTTTAAATATTTGCAGTAGTTTTGATTTTATGAAATAAAAAGCAAGATGCTGAGTTTTAGCAGTCAGAAAAATGTTTATGTATTCACGCATATCTGAGAAAACTATATCATTTATTTTCTGTAAACTACATTTTCAAATTTATTTCCCTTATAATCCCCTTCTGTCCAGGGTGTGGTGTTAAACTGCGTCCGACCGAGTGACCACCAGTATAAGAGTCGAAACAGACTTTCAACGTATTAGGTCGTGTTACGTACATGTAGTACGTGTTGAAGAGATGTTAAGTACAGAACAAAAATGGCCAGCCGGACACCAGTGGGATCCGAAACCACAACCTCCCGATTTCGCGTCGGTTGCTCTACCAATTGAGCTATGGTGGCCTATGCCATCTTTGTTCTGTTTGAAAGGATCTGACCTACAGGTCTGGCACTGCTGCTAGCACACTGTAGAGTGCGTTTAAGTCGCCCGTTGTGGGGCATGTCAATGAATATTGAATTTTCATGACCGCATTGTAATCGAAACAGACTTTCAACGTATTAGGTCGTGTTACGTACAAGTAGTACGTGTTGAAGAGATGTTAAGTACAGAACAAAAATGGCAAGCCGTACACCAGTGGGATCCGAACGCACAACCTCCCGATTTCGCGTCGGTTGCACTACCAATTGAGCTATGGTGGCCTATGCCATTTTTGTTCTGTTTGAAAGGATCTGAGCTACAGTTCTGGCACTGCTGCTAGCACACTGTAGAGTGCGTTTTTTAAGTTGCCCGTTGTGGGGCATGTCAATGGGGAGGTTGTGGGTTCGGATCCCACTGGTGTCCGGCTGGCCATTTTTGTTCTGTACTTAACATCTCTTCAACACGTACTACATGCACGTAACACGACTTAATACGTTGAAAGTCTGTTTCGATTACAATGCGGTCGTGAAAATTCAATACTCACCGGTATAAGAGTTTCCCCTCTTTCAAGCGTTGAGGAGGTACAGGGCACTCCCTTTTCCTTGGGGTGAGAAATCATCCTTAGAGGCGTATGAACGAACAACGAATTGTCAACGGCATAGAATGCAGAAGGCAACAGGAAACCACTGCATTAAGGATCCTCTGGATGTACCAAGGAACGGTTCATGTTATGAAACACGCACTCGTAAAATTTTCCGGATTACCCCCGCAATCGGATCTCCGAGCGGGGTGTGCTTGTACAAGTGCTCAATGTAGGAGACGCATTGCAACATGAAACGTTCAATCACATCTACAATGTGGAAAACTGGAAAACCTAAAGCTTGGGATTGGAAGGATGAATGTAGATGTGTTAGGAATAGCAGAAGTGAGGTGGTCTGATATTGGAGATTTTTGGAGTGGAGATTACAAAATAATTCACACGTGAACCATTATGGACAAACCAGGAGAGGGAGGAGTTGGAGTGGTGCTGATGAAGGATATGGGTGACCGAGTTAAAGGATACATTCAGCAGAGTAGAAGACTGATTTTAGTGAAATTAGATACTAAACCAAGGGACACCGTGATCATTCAAGTCTACATGCCTACCACTGCCTACGAAGTTGAAGAAGTGGAAATAGTGTACGATGATCTGTCAGAATTTATCAAAGGTGTTAAAGGAGATGAGAATCTGATAATCCTCTGAGACTGGAATGCTGTTATTGGAGAGGGTAAAGATGGAATGGTTGTGGGCCAATTTTGGCTTGACAAACGGAACGATCGAGAAAACCGTTTATTGGAATTGTGCGCTTACAATCAGCTGGTGGTTGTAAACACATTTTTTCAACACCATGAACAAAGACGTTATACTTGGACAATGCCAGGTGGTGGGAATCGATTTCAAATCGATTATATTTTAGTAAAGCAGCGATTTAAGACACAGCTGATGGACTGTAGAAGCTGCTCTGGCCCAGATATTGATAGCGACCGCAACATGGTTTTGAGCGAATGTCAATGAAATGAAGAAACTGAAAGGGAAGAACAGTCAAGAATGTAATAATGAAGCTCTTAGAAATCAAAACCTTGCTATAGATTTTAAAAAGAAGACAGATGAACTTCTGACAGAAATATCAGCAATAGACTTAGGAAGTATGGAGAATAAGTGGAATGCTTGGAAGGGAAGTATTCTAACAGCAGCAAAAGATGTTGTGGGATATCAGCAATAGACTTAGGAAGTATGGAGAATAAGTGGAATGCTTGGAATGGAAGTATTCTAACAGCAGTAAAAGATGTTGTGGGATATCAGCAATAGACAAAGGAAGTATGGAGAATAAGTGGAATGCTTGGAATGGAAGTATTCTAACAGCAGTAAAAGATGTGTGGGATATCAGCAATAGACAAAGGAAGTATGGAGAATAAGTGGAATGCTTGGAAGGGAAGTGTTCTAACAGAGGCAACAGATGTTGTGAGAAACCCGAAAGCACAGAACAGGACAGCCTGGATAAGTAATGAAATAATTGAAAAGATAGGCACAAGAAGAAAGTTTAAGAACTCTGCGACTGAAGGAGGACAACGACATTACAGAAAAATGAGAAACGAAATCGAGGTGCGAAGGCAGCCAGAAAAGAATTTCTGGAATTGCAATGCATGGAAATAGAAGAAGTAGATAAGAATCATAAATTTGAGACAGCGTTTAAGGTTGTCAAAAGGTTTCTTGGGGATAAGAGGATTAGCTGCAATGGACTGAAGACAGATGATGAAGAATTGGTGTATGAAGATTCTGATATTGCCTCAAAATGGAAAGAATACATTGAAAATATGTATGGAGGAAAACATACACCTTGAGAAATCCTAGAAAATGAAGATCTAGTAGATAAAGATGAGGGAGATGAAATACGCCTGGATGAATTTAATCGAGCAATGGAAAGGCTGAAATAAGGAAAGACATCTGGGGTTTATAATATACAAGCAGAGCTGATAAAAGCCACTGGAGACAATGTTAAGAAAGCCCTATTTGATCTGATTTGTGAAATGTATAACACGGGACATATCCAATCGAACTTAAGGAAGTGCGTCATTGTGATCATTCGAAAGAAATCATCTGGTAATAGATGTGACCAATACCGCACACTGAGTCTTGTACCCATGCCTCTAAAATACGCACCAGTATTGTCTTGAAACGTATGGAAGGACAGGTGGAGTTGGCATTGACAGAAGATCAATTTGGATTTAGGAAGGGCACAGGGACTCGAGAAGCAATCCTAGCTTTAAGAATGATTATAGAGAAACGACTACGAAAATATATTCTTACATTCACTGCTTTCGTAGACCAGGAGAAGGCATTTGATAGGTTAAGTGGGATAAACTGTTCATGGTGTTGAAAGAACTGGGTGTCAAGTATAAGAACAGGAGGACAATTTCGAAATTGTATGAAGGCAAGGTAGCTGTTATACGATGTGGAGATTCCACAACAGAGGCCAAACTTAAGCAAGGAGTCCGGCAAGGTTGTTCCCTCTCACCAATTCTTTTTTAATGCATACATCCCAGAAGCAATAGGTGAAGTAAATGATAATTTGCCAATGACTGGAGGTATCAAGATTCAAGGAGAAAGAATTGCCATGCGTCGCTTTGCATATGATATCACAGTCCTAGCAGAAAACGAAGATGATCTGAATTATACATTAGCAGAAATGGAATCCACCTTCAACAAATATAACATAACGATCAACAAAATGAAACCCAAGTCCTTCTCTGTAGTCGGCAGTATGAACCTCCTCGTTGTACTTTAAATGGAGAACAGTTGACAAATGTACAGGAGTTCACATACCTTGGTAGCAAAATAACAGAAGATGGAAGTAGAAGATAAATAGTCAGCCGTATTAACCGAGCCAAAATAGCGTTCAACAAAAAAGGAAGCTCTTTACATGCAAAAACATTAGTACGAGCCTCAAGAAACTTCTTGTGAAGATATATGTGTTGAGCGTACTCTTGTATGGTAATAAAACCTGGACTCTTAGCTTGGCTGATAAGAAACGTATAGTAGCCAAATATGGAGCTACGGGAAAATACCAAAAATTCCACGGGTGGACAAAATCACAAATGAAGAAGCGCTGAAAAGGATTGGAGAGAAGCCATGTTTATGGAATATGCTTACTAACCGAAAAGGCAATGGGATTGGGCATATCTTGAGCCACGAAAGTCTTTTACACACAATACAGGAGGGCATTGTGGAAGGAAAGAACTGTAGAGGTAGACCACGGCTAGAATATATTAAAAAATAATTCACGACAAGGGTTGCGATAATTACTTGGAGTTGAAGAGACTAGCCACAGATCGTTCATCGAAAGCCGCTGCAAACCAATCTTCGAAGTGAGCATCACAGAAGTAATCCCCCTGTAGGTGGGAGCTGTAGGATAACACACATGTATCTCCTGCCAGTCGTAAGAGGTGACTACAAGGGGCCCCATGGACTCTTAACTTGAGAGCGTGGGTTCGCGACCACGGGGCCCTTTGCTGAGTCCTGGCATTGCTTCCACTTACTAGTGAAAGGCTCCTCACTTTCAACTACGTGACCTCCCTTGGTGAAATCTTGTTCTTTTCCGATCCCGGCGCTATTAGGTTCCAAGGGCTAGGGAGTGTTTAATTTTCATACGCTTCGTGACCCTTGTCTTTCTTCCATTTTTTTTTCTCATCAGTGTTACTAGAGGATGGCTGCCTAGTTGTTCTTCCTCTTAAATAATAATCACCACCATAACCACTTCCCTTATGCATAGTGTATATTCATTAATTTTCCGTATAATATTAGTCATAATATCTACAAAACAGACCACGATCATGTGCCTAATGTTGATAGGTGTTGGAACAATATGCAGAAAATTGGCCAAATGTTTATTACATTAAAGTAATAAGAAAATTAATATAACAAATTGTTAGAAATATATTTCTGGAAATAGTTTTGTAGCTTTGACTTTAAACAGAACAATTAAAAAGGGGAATGCAAATATATTATAAGTGAATAGTGAATGTCGGCACGAAAACAGTCACTTTTTTGAATTATTTACTTGTGAGATTGGTTGGAGGGGGGTGCCTGTTTTAGCTCAGTGGCTTAGTTGCTGGCGAGTGTCCAATCCCGGTCGATTCTGGGTTGTGATTTTCATCTCAAAAATCACGTGGCGTCAGGAAGGTCAACCGGCCTCAAATCCTCGGCCAAAACCAAAATGACCTTAGGCGGCTCAAGCGACTTTAGAAATTACTGGGACAAGATGAAGAAAGTTTAACTTGCAAGTTTGGTAATGTTCTAAAATACGTCATTCTATTGCAAATATGTTTGTTTGTTTGTTTGTTTGTTTGTTTGTTCAAACCTTGTTCCGTTTCTCTTCGGGATCGGGTATGAAGTGAGATTGTGGTGGCGGTCTTTTATGACGGGATGCCCTTCCTGACGTCAATCTCATCAGAGGAGTTATTGAGATGAAATAAATGACGTGATATATGATAGCAGGAAGGGAGAGGGTGAAACCCGATGCAGGCACATAACCTACTCCTTCGAATAGCACCAAGGGGTCTCGCCGGGCTAAGTGGCTCGGACGGTAGAGCGCTGCGCTGGCCTTCTGACCCCAACTTGGCAGGATCGATCCTGGCTCAGTCCGGTGATATCTGAAAGTGCTCAAATACATCAGCCTCGTATCGGTAGATTTACTGGCACGTAAAAGAACTCCTGTGGGACACAATTCCGGCACCTCGGTGTCTCCGAAAACCGTCAAAACTAGTTAGTGGGACATACAAATAATAACGTTAGGGGTCTGCTCAAGGCTTAACGTCTCCATCCGACGGACGAATTACCATGAACAGAGTCATATGCCCTCACTCCATATGAGCGCAGCGGAGAGATTTGGAATTGACTCCAGGCTTTTGGCACGCAATCTAGTGATCAGAAATTGTGTACCACCACCTCCCCTACCCTGTCGGCCAACTTTCTGTTGGTGAACATGTTTTCGACGAACGGGACTCGAACAGGCTAACCACGGTGTCAGACCGTTTAGACTTGAACGCCTTAACGATCATGGCCACCGGACGGGCTATTCCATTGCAAATTTTGTATGTAATATATATTGTTTAGAAAGTTTCATTGTTGTATCTATAGTACGGACTGAGATAAAATAGGTTTAAAATGGCCAATTATTGAAGGTAGTAACGTATACCAATCATGTATTGCGAGAGACCTATGTTAGTAAATTTATCATTTCGTTAAATGAAACACTTTCACAATCAACAACGACATCATCATCATCATCATCAGTTACAGGGACGTTAATCATGTAGCTTCATTAGCAGCATAGCTCCCATTGCAGAACAGAGGTACCGTGTCTGAATCTTGATCCCAAGATGGCAGGTTCAAACCCGGTGAAGGTAGTCCATTGTTTGAATGGCGTAATGAATTACTTTCGACACCTCGTGTCGTACGATGCCGATCTCTGGTAACAGATCGGATGTTTACCGGACAGCTTAAATTACAATTCTGCGATAAGTCACCCGAGAGAGAGCTAGTTTATCATCCATCTGGTAGAGTAAAATAGAACGTCGAATTGACATGCATGCAGCCTAAATGGGATCAAATAAAATGCTTGTTCATGGTAGCTGAGGACTTTCAATTATTATTATTATTATTATTATTATTATTATTATTATTATTATTATTATTATTATTATTATTAGTCACATTTCACACGACGTGGCGGTTCACTGCTACTGCTGTGATGAAAAGGTTCTTGTCATGAATCAGGTGTTCGGAATGACAGCCTTCTGTATTTATGGAAGTGTATAGGCTTTGTCCAGATCCTGCAGCTTATTGTGCACAAGTCCTGTTGCGGAGATGACTAAAGGCCTGACGTCGTTTTCCTACAGGTTTCTAATTTCCACTACGGGGTTAGTGTACTTTTCAATCTTCTGGACATAAGTCTGGTGGACATTGTGATCTGAAGGGATTGTCACATCTAGCAGGTCAGTCTTCCTGAGATATTTGTCAATAAGGACATATTTTTCTTTTTTCCTTTACGTCGCACCGACACAGATACGTCTTATGGTGACGATGGGATAGGAAAGGCCTAGGAAGTGAAAGGAAGCGGCCGTGGCCTTAATTAAGGTACAGCCCCGGCATTTTGCCTGGTGTGAAAATGGGAATCCACGGAAAACCATCTTCAGGACTGCCGACAGTGGGGCTCGAACCCACTATCTCCCGATTACTGGATACTGGCCACACTTAAGCGACTGCAGCTATCGAGCTCGGTCAATAAGGACAATATCCGACCTATATGATATTATAGTCTGCAGAGATCGGTTCCAGTATAGCTTGAACCTTTCGTTTCGACCACATCAGATGATCTGTACTCATAATATGGGATTTTATCATCCATAGATTCCGAAATGATTCCCAGCTCTTTCTGCACAATTTTCACTACCTCATCATGCCGATGAGTGTATTCTTTACATGCTATGGTCTTACATATACCCACAATAAACTCTACCGTCTCAGCTGTTTCTGCGCATCTCCTCCATCTGTCGTACATTTCTTCTTTAAATATATACTTGTCCGCCTCTGTGGTGTAGTGGTTAGCGTGATTAGCTGCCACCCCCGGAGGTCCGGGTTCGATTCCCGGCTCTGCCACGAAATTTGAAAAGTGGTACGAGGGCTGGAACGGGGTCCACTCAGCCTCGGGAGGTCAACTGAGTAGAGGTGGGTTCGATTCCCACCTCAGCCATCCTGGAAGTGGTTTTCCGTGGTTTCCCCACTTTTCCTCCAGACAAATGCCGGGATGGTACCTAACTTAAGGCCACGACCGCTTCCTTCCCTCTTCCTTTCTTTTTTTGCTAAGGGCTTTACGTCGCGCCGACACAGATAGGTCTTATGGCGACGATGGGATAGGAAAGGCCTAGGAGTTGGAAGCAGCCGTGGCCTTAATTAAGGTACAGCCCCAGCATTTGCCTGGTGTGAAAATGGGAAACCACGGAAAACCATTTTCAGGGCTGCCGATAGTGGCTTCCCTCTTCCTTGTCTATTCCTTCCAATCTTCCCCATGCCCCGCAAGGCCCCTGTTCAGCATAGCAGGTGAGGCCGCCTGGGCGAGGTACTGGTCATTCTCCCCAGTTGTATCCCCGACCAAGAGTCTGAAGCTCCAGGACACTGCCCTTGAGGCGGTAGAAGTGGTATCCCTCGCTGAGTCCGAGGGACAAACCGAACCTGGAGGGTAAACAGATGATGATGATGATGATGATGATGAATATATACTTGCAGTAGTTACGAGTGTTTATGACTCTGTCCTGGATTGCTCTCAAGAACCTTTCTGTTTCTCCGTGGAGGTAGCCGTGTTTTAACTAGACAGTGGATTCCAGTTTGTCAACAGACGGTTGATGGTTGCTACCTGGCCGAATAGTATTTCGTTCGAAGGCTACTTTTCTAATAATGCTTAATAGAGCTTTAAAATCTATTGCTTATTGCTTAGGTTTACAGAGCGACAAGGTCCATTGCTAGCGTCAGTCAAGACTGCATGCCTTTAATTGGCACCTTTATGAAAACAGAGGTTGGCCTGGCGTATAGCCTCGCACTCGGCATACACGACACGAGGTCGTAAGTGGCCCACGGACGCCATGGACCAGCACGGATAATCCATGGATATCTTAAGTGTATTTTTTGCATTGTGTTTAAAATTCTTAACATCTCTATGGAAGTCCCAATTTCTTTTAGCAGCTGTCGCTTTGCAAGTTTGTATAACTATTAGCTGTATTACCCGGCGTTGCCCGGATAGTTTTTGAATGTTTACCTTCAAAATTTGTATTACTTCTAAATTATGTGTGAAGTTATATTTTTTGTAGAATTCAATATTGAGACGTTGATTGTTATTTTACTATTCATGATGTCGTTAAGTTATTTATATGTGTTCGATTTTAAGAGGGGCTGCCTGGCCGAGGCGGTAAAGGCGTGCTTGGTTCGCCCGAAAGGACGTGGGTTCGAATCCCCGTCAGGAAGTCGTAAAATTTAAGAAACGAGATTTCCACTTCAGAAGGTGCAGAAGGTTCATATGGCCCAGCCTACACCAAAAATGAGTAGCAGGTTAATTCCTGGGGGCAAAGGCGGCCGGACGTAGAGCTAACCACTATGCCCCATCACGTGCCGCGGTTAACAATGGTGGAAGCCTTTACCTTCCACTCCACCAAGGGCCTTCATGGCCTGTACGAAGGTGACTTTGCTTTGCTTTGCTCGATTTACGAGTTTTAGATCATTTCATTTTCGAGAAAAACTTTGTCCATGTGGAAGCCCGAAAAAAAGTGATCATTGTACGGTATGTATTTACCCGACACCGTTTAGACTTGGTGTACACGATTCCAACTGTCGTTAAGCTTGTCACCAATCAACCCTGCGAACCCAAAATCTGTGGATTCTGCGCTAAACTCGGTCATTTTAGACTACAGTACTTTCTTTTCATCCCATCTCAGCCCCGTCCCAATGGAGGCTGAATGTGGATTTAAACGGTATCCAGTAAGTTATAATTCATTTCAGCGACACATAAACCATGAATTCCACGTTAATATCGGTTATTTTAAATTATTTTACTCACTCTCCTCCTCTTTCTGAGTAGGTATACATTTAAAAATCAGACACATTTATGTGTACAAAATAAATTAAAGACAATGATATTTTGTGCATTAAGAGGTAGTAGTAATAGTAGGCTAGTGGTAGTGGTCCACGACTGACACGTAAGCATCATAGCCTTCGGGCTTCAGGGTCCTGGTTACGATTCCCGACCAGATTGTGAGATGTTTTAAAATCTTAATCGATTAATTCTCTTATATGCGTGCTTGCGCTGCCTCCAACTTTCCTCGAACTCTCACGTTACACTATTCTCCACTACAGTAAGATATAATTAACCATACATTACAGACGCTGCCTATCCTCATCAGAGGATCTGATTTACGAGGGCTGCCCAGGCTAGTAATAGCCACACGAAATTACTATTATTATTGTCATTGTTATTATAATCTCTGTAGAAGCTGCAAACCAAATCACGCATAACAAAATTAAACAAATAGTCACTGATCTTCTCATAGAGTATACTGGAAATCAATCAATCAATCAATCAATCAATCAATCAATCAATCAATCAATCAATCAATCAATCAATCAATCAATCAATCAATCAATCAATCAATCAATCAATCAATCAATCAATCAATCAATCAATCAATCAATCAATCAATCAATCAATCAATCAATCAATCAATCAATCAATCAATCAATCAATCAATCAATCAATCAATCAATCAATCAATCAATCAATCAATCAATCAACAGTGATCTGCATTTAGGGCTGCTGTCCAGGTGCCAGATTCACAATCAATTGTTTGCCTAGTCTTTTCTTAAATGAATTGAAAGACGTACCTCTTTTGACAAAAAAAAAAGTTAGTTACTCGATATTCATTCTAGACCTTACATACTACTTGTGGGGAATAGTACCTAGATCCATAACAATAAGGTGACTTAAGTCCACAAGCCTCATTCTTTGAATGTATTGGTATCGTACTGAAAAGAATGGAATGAGATTTATGTAGCCACGTCTTGCCAAATACAGCTATTTCTCATACTCCTCGCTTTGAGATTTATCGCCTGTCATAATTTTATTTTACTCCACAATTCAATCCGCCACCTTCCATCAAACTTAGTCGTAATCACTTTCTTCAGTCTATTCAACTTATTTAATCACTTTTACGTTGCGAAGTTAACGTTGCGCCGACAGCCATCTGCCGGGAACAGACGTCTAGGGAGACATTCAATCAATAACCAACATATAAAATGAGTGAACACCAGACTTGGTTCTGATTCTTTGATATCAATAATTTGTATTGCTTATGGTAACATTTGTTATGGGTTTTCCTTTTTTTTTTTTTTTTTTTTTTTTTTTTTTTTTTTTTTTTTTTTTTTTGGGAGTGTTTATACCTACGTCGCACCAACTCAGATATGCTTTCAGCGACTATGACGTATAGGAAAGGCTAGGACTGGGAACGAAGCAGCTGTAACCTTAATTAGGATACAAAACGATGAAAATATAAAAGTCCTGGGAGCAGTGGAAGTAAAGGCTTCCACAATAAATAACATCGGCACTAAGTGCGATACGGTGGTTAGCTCCATGCCCGGTCACCTCTGCCCTCAGGAATTAACCAGGTATTCAGTTTTGATGAAGGTTGAATGGACCTCAGGGCTATGTGCCTATCCGAAAGTGGAAATAATTTTTTCTTACAGGTCTAGCGACAGCGCAGTCATGTATCACGCTAGCCAGGAATTGAAACCGGAACTCTCTAATAATAATAATAATAATAATAATAATAATAATAATAATAATAATAATAATAATAATATTAATATGACTGGGTTTCTCCCCCCCCCCCCTAACTACTTTTCAAGTATTCAGAGAAGCCGAAATGCCGGAGTTTGGTAACTCCGTGTTCTTACACGAGCCGGTAAATCTACCAATAATACCACTCGACTATTACGCCCCAGTGTAGATATTGATATTGAGAATATACGGGGTCACAAGGAAGATATGGCGTACAATTGGGGTAAAAGGTGAAGTAAAATCCCCACCAGAGAAAATGGTTGAACATTCTCTTGAAACAATTACCACCACCACCACCACCACCACTACCAGAATCTAAATCTATGTTTCCGTGGGACTAACAAATCTGGTGATGTCGAAACATGGCAATGACTGATATTTAGCGTCCTAAATACCATTAGTGAACTTCAGAGTCGTATTGTTCCACGTATTATAAATCTACAGAGACAAAGTATGGATTTAGATCGAATCTGTGATTTTGGGATTGCAAGAATACTTATTCACCTATCCGCAAACTTCTTCACGGGCAAAAAGACAAAGATGGAACGAAAAGCTAAGTTAAGGGATTGCCAGTTTTATGCTTAATACAAATTAAGGACTGGTGACTGGTCTGCCCTTGGGAACTTGAACATTCTGTGATTCCTTACTTACAGCTGTGATACAGCAATACTGTGATACTGTAAGGAATAGCAAAGCAAAGCAAGTCAAAGAATAAACTCATCTTCAAGAAACATTACCGTACTTTTTTTGGTAATTTTCATATTCATATTGTTAAATATTCGAACTGCCGTCACCTACATAAGAAAAGAGTGATGATGTCACTTAGCCACATAACCCCAAAATGCAGTGTTCTATCTCTTGCTCTACTAAGTGGACATTAGTGAATAAGATAACCAGGCTGAACTTTAACTAACCAGCTGGTGTGAAGACTGGCTTTGCTTCAATCAAACGTGTTACTCCGTGATTAAAGATGAGCCAAGTGAACATAATGGCTTCTCCCTCGACAGTTGACTGGCTAAAGTTCAACCTGACTATGTCATTAATTACCAGAATTCGGATGTTAACTCCACTTCAGATCACACTCAGCAATAATTTGTTAGTAACTGTTCGCGCGATCTCCTTTCAGGTGAAATTATGTCATTCAGTCCAGGGTTTCCACCGCAACATTGAAGTCGGCCATCCTTGGAATGTTGCGATCCCATTCGTCGATGAAAATATTAGTGTGGTTTATTTATTTATTTATTTATTTATTTATTTATTTATTTATTTATTTATTTATTTATTTATTTATTTATTTATTTATTTATTTATGTGTTTGTTTATGTGTTTATTTTGTGATCTGGAACAACTAGTTGAAGTAGTTACAGTTCTTCTCCATTTGGTGTTTCTCTTCGCAGTGACTACCATAGAGCAAGCCTTCCCGTATCGTGGTAGTCAAACCACTGTCGGAGGATAATCTTCTCCATCCACGTTCCCCTGTCCCCCTACTTTCTCTGATCATTTGTATCAGCCTGTAATTGTCATTTCGGAAGATTTTGCCGAACAAAAATGCTATTTCTCTACGTTTTGCAAGGGTTAAGACATCGTGTTATTGGTGACTGGTCTGCCCTTGGGAACTTGAACATTCTGTGATTCCTTACTTACAGCTGTGATACAGAAATACTGTGATACTGTTAGGAATAGCAAAGCAAAGCAAGTCAAAGAATAAACTCATCTTCAAGAAACATTACCGTACTTCTTTTTTTGGTAATTTATTTACAAATTTGCTATTCCTTCCTTTTCACACAATACGACTTGAAATAAAATGTTATTATCTATTAATAATGCTGCA
The DNA here is from genome assembly GCF_040414725.1 of Anabrus simplex. Classification (NCBI taxonomy): domain Eukaryota; kingdom Metazoa; phylum Arthropoda; class Insecta; order Orthoptera; family Tettigoniidae; genus Anabrus; species Anabrus simplex. Next base: position 1,301,915,431 of record NC_090265.1, read on the forward strand.
ATTTATTGTTTACGATAAAATTCGCCAGTTTCAAATTTACCAAGTCGCAAGTAGAAAAGGAAGTTCTAAATCATGTTCGCTAAAACGCCTCGTGTTGGGCCTATGATAGAACGTCAAGTCTAGTACGCAGAAGTTGGTAACATACTTTGTTTTGATGGTAACAAATCCTTTCTAAACTACTATAAGTTTGATTTTAGTTTGGCGTAACAGAGCAATCAGGCCTGTACATTAATGTGACAGTTAATCTCGTGAGCATAGCCACGGAACCGCCAGTTTTTGATGGAATTCTGATTTCAAGGAACGCACGTGCATTGCCCAAGATTCGAACCACAGCTATCTTCGTGAGAAACAAGTTGTGGTGGTGATTGTGGTCGTGGTAATGATGGTGGTGGTTACTGTTTTAAAAATTCAGCCTGATACACATGATCATAGAAGAAAGGATGGAAGAGAAACAAGAACGTGAGCAAAGAAGACTTTTCTTGGGCGTGGAACTTCTGTTAGTGGCTTGACATCGAGAATACAGCGCTGTGGCCGGCTCGGCGAATGTAATAGTTCGGCCTGGTATATGATTGCGATGTCGTAATACCTCGTACTGGCTGTGTAACAGGTGAGGACGGTATGGGTAAGACATGTGATCTCGGAGCGTTTAATCGAGGGCAGATTGTCGGTGCCATACGCATGGGCTATTTCATCTTCGAAGTTGTGCAGGCAAACAGCATTTCATGAGCCCCTGTGCCTACAGCGTACCATGACTACGTAGACTCGGGCAAAACCACCATACTGCCGTTGAGTACAAAGTGTTGTCTACAGGGGTTACCGTCGACTGACTTTGATGTTGAGAGTGGATAGACTAGTCACAATGCAACATATTACTCGCGAATTCAGAGCTGGATAACAACGAAGTGTCAGCAGTCATACCATCCGCGACCACCTTCTCGCAATGAAGTACAGAAACCACCGTCCGGCTTAGGTAATACTGCTCACCACTCGTCACAAGACACAAAGAATGATATCGGCAGAGGAACACCACAATTGAACTCTCAGAGGATAGTGAAAGATCACTTGGACAAATGAGTCGTGGTGCCAGTGTGTACAAGCCGATGGCAGGGTACGAGTGCGTCGTCAAGCACTCTAGGCAATAGATTATCTTGTAGACATGATACTGTATTGAACCCTTGGTCGGCCACAGCTGCTACAGCAGAGCAATATTGAACTCTTAAATCTTGGGTCGTTGCGGGAAGAAATTCGGTCACGATCTTAACCAAACGATGGGGTTCAGAAGAGAGCCTAATTACTTGAAATGAGGAGCAAATATGTACTTACTAACTTTTATTAAATTCGAAATGGCACGACAACATTATTATTTTATATAAATCATTGAAATAAAAAAATTATAAATTATTTATTATTGAATGTTTCAAACGCAGTCACATTGCAGAGCGTTGATTTATTTCTCACAATATCGAAGAGTTGCTTCGGGGAAAGTAATAAATTAGTGGACAGCGAAACAAAAAAACTGAAAAAGGAAAAACCTGAATACCGGGCACCTATTATTTCAAACGAGAACTGAGAATTAATCCACACGATCCGTGGAAAATCCGACTTTCAACAAGTAGAACGCCTGATTTCCTCTCAATTAAGGTTATCCACCCGTCGAATACCCTTGCGGATACGGAACACCCGCCGAATGGACCCTTAATCGAACCAAATTGACTATCAGTTGCTTTGGATAGGTTGCGAAATATTATAGGAAAGCATGGTGTTCACTACGAGTTAACAGCAGTATTCACAATTGAAACAAAATTCCACCATGTATTTGTCATTCATGACACCCTTAAGTGATAAAATAATCCCGATGCTAAACGTGCATCACCCAAACAGCTGTTCAGAAGGAACCAACAATACCATGACCCGCGAGGATCTTACGTTACGTCGTTCTGAAGGAACAAAACTGTGAAATGCAGGAAACACTTATTCATCACGCATTTAGAAGAAATGCCAAACACTGAAGTTAATTAAAAAGTGGTAAATCATTTGAAAAATATTATTATCAAACCGATTTTCAGGTTAGAAATGGTTACGTTACGCTTAATAAAATTACCAGTCCACATTGAAAAATACAACAACTTTAAGGAATTCTTTCCTTTGGAAACAATGACTACCATTACAGATCCATCTACTTATTGTTTGTCCAAAACACACTACCTACAAAGCTATCAATTAGTCGAACTCAACTACGCATAAAATGAAAGAACGACAAAGATTGAAAATAAAAATTATATTACTGGCTGACGAATCGAATCCTTATTCGTAACTCAAGTCTCTCACTAATACATTGAGTGTCAATATGCACACTATCAAAGCAAAACGGACGTCAGAACGACAAAGCAATTAAGTCCGCAAAATAAAATAAAATGTCGAAGTTATTTTAACTCAACACGCATGGAGAATTACAGTAAAATATTCAATCACCGCTAGGTCAGTACCCAATGTTGGGCAACCCTCATTTGCCGATAACGGTCCCATATCTTAGGGAGCACCTTAAAGCTGTTGGGAGCCGCGCGCAAGATTGGCCTCATTATTACCGATCTAACCCTCTTCATATTTCGTATTTTACTGTAGATGCTACCATCACCCAGGTCACTTCGCAAAAACATCTAATCTGAGACTTGAGTATGTACAGCTGACATCCCAGATCTATCGTCGGGCTTACTTAAAGTCTGTACACCCTAACACTAATCTCTATGTACACAATACCTTCCTAATTCTATCGTCGAGCGTGAACGAGGACGTCTCATCATCAGTATACTCCTAGGTTAACATGTGACGTCCTAATTCTATTGTCGGGCGGAAACTGGGTCGTATTATGCTTCCCCTAGCATATCAGGCGAACTAGCAATTTCAAACAAACCCTGACATTTCAGTTGTAAACCTGGTCAGACTAATAACACACAACGGAACAACGTCTCTTACTATTAAACGAACGCAAGTCGGAAAATGCAGTAAGTCTCTATCTCGTTACAAAACGTGAACTCGAAAATAAATATTTTGTGGCGAGCAATCCTCCAACTCAAACACGACCTCAGCATGCGCAATGAAGTTTTAGGGAAGAATAATAATTCCCAACACACGTCTACCATTTAGTGGATGTTGTCCAAAAATAATAATCATCACCACCGCATTGGAAACCCTCAAATCGCCTACCGTCATTTCCAAATATTTATATCCATGACTATCCAGTGAAACGAAATTCAATAAATTTACACGGTCAAACAACACCAACCGTGTATTCTAAATGCTCTTTTATCCTTGAGGTCACATTATCCTAATATTCACACTGACTTTACGTAACTGGTCGCTTGACTTTTACTATCAAGATTTTTAATCTTTACTAGAATCGTTTTTCACTTGGGATCTTACTAAAAATCTACTGTGCATCACACGGTAGTCGTCTCAATTTTCGGATTGTTAGCGGAATACACTACAGCCTGCCGCATAAAATTTCACATTTAATATACAGCCTGTCTCAAAAGTCCTTCCTCGGCAAACATAGCCTGTCTCAAAACTCATTCTCCTCGCCTTATCTCGGCGGTATTACTAAAAATCCAGGCTCCCTTTCACCTTCAAATATTTCTACCACTCTCATCTCCACATATATAAATTCTTCGCTCTCAATCCATTTTTCTTATATTTCAAGACCCTTTTCAAATTTCAATCCTCTTGTGAAAAACAATAACCATTATAAAATACACCTCTTTATTTTACTGTTACTACAACTTTCGGACCTCGAGAATACAAGAACACACCGTGATTTTCCATATCATCGACATACACGATGTCACAAAATTTTACTTCCCATGAATAAAACATAACTTTATCGGATTTCACTGGAATTTTTCTAAATGCCCGCAGACCTTGTAAAACATACTTGTTAAATGCACTTTTAACATAGGAAAATTTTATCCCTTGGTAGACATTATTATTATTATTATTATTATTAATATTGATTTTGACAAAAATTTCTGAATTCAAACGATATATGAAATTAAGACATTCGCCACGAGTACTTTAATCATGATCACCTTCCTAATTTTTCTCACTTCGGACAATATCTCGAAGAACAATAACGCAGGATTCAAACGTCGCATTTTACAGTTTCTTGACGTGAATTTTACAAAACTAAAATTTTCACACGCTGACCAAAATTATAACACTTTTCGCCTGATAATTACAAATATCAACCCGACACTCGCCTTGAAAAATTGGTTGGGACAAACAACAGTCTAACTACAACATAATACAAAATATAGACAGACCTGCTTTGATGTCATCTTCACATATTCTGGCTACATTTAGCCAGCTGCCCTTGTGCTTAGCCGCACATGGCTACAAGGAACACCATCTTCTTATATATATATCTATCTTACAAATACTGCCTTTTCACACGTTATTAAATGACAACACAAATCACGCACTTCCTTCGTTATGATTTTGTACAGCAAACCTCCTTCGTTCTGCAGTCTCCCCAGACTCGGCTTTCATTCACCCTAATACAACAGGTGTTCCACAGATAACGAAATCAGAACTACTCTCACTAGCTTCCCAACTCCCTTAACAATTTCCAACACACACGAGGTGATACAATAAAATCAGCTATGTATCTAAACAGACGCCTGCTTTCACAGTTTTGTCGGTGAAAGTTCAGAAAAATTTCTATCACTTTCCCTTTCTAACAGTAGATGTGAACCATAGCAAGGAATATGTACTAAGTTATTTGGAGATCAATTTTACACACTTTTCTGCCGACGACGGGCGTTAGCTTCCGCTGCTTCAGAAACCATACAGACACTGAGAAATATGCAGAGAGGGTTTCTTTTATAGTCTTAGGAGGTGATGCTACTCACACCACTAAGCTTGATTATGTAATCTGCTAATTTCGCGTCCAATAGACCGATTTTCATGAAACTTGTTCCAGAATTCCGGACAGACTTGCGATTTATTTAGATGTTAATCTCATAATTTTACCACACTCGCGACAGGTGAAATAAATTATTTCTGCCCGGGCGTTTCGCGGGTTTTCTCCATCCATTGACCTTGGCAAGTGGAGCTAGTCCACTGATCGGGCGCAGATTTGTACCTAGGCTGAACTGCATTTATATTTACCCTGGGGGTTCTGTCTTCACGTAGGGCTTAAGAATAATTTAGATTCTTTATTTCTGTATTTACTGTGTTGCCAAAATCTCTTGTTACGATGAATTCCGTGAATTTGAAGAATTGTTGAGTACTCGAAGTCCACCGAGGTGTCACGGTATTTCACGAGCCCGCCGCGGGTGAGTTCGTTCCCACGCGACAGAGAGGCTCTTGAAACGCAACTTGGTTGCTCTCAAAAATTAAAGGAGCTTGTTATTTGAAATAAATATTGAGAAAAATAAAAAATATTTTCTCATCGTAGAATTATGGGTTCAGTATAGGCTTTTGGGCTTATGCCGTGTCAAAAAGAGCAAGGTGAACATTCTTTACGTTTCGCAGAGAACTGTGCTCTGCGTCATCAGAAGAAAATCTCAACTGCCCACGAGAAGGCTTCTTAAACAATGAGCTTTTGAATTTAGATGTTATAATAGAAGTGGAAATGGTACGTTCATACATCAACAGATGGCTTCCCGGACGTGGTACAGCGCTGGCGTTCGAAGCGGAAGCTGACGGAACCATCCGAACCAGTCTAAGAGGGTCACATAACATGTGTACGTAACATATGACATTGACAGGTGTATGACAATGGATTATAATTATCTTGTAACAGGGCTCAGCTCAGGTCGGAGGTAACTGTATCATCGTATGAGGACTGTTCACGTGGGATGAAATGGGATCATTGTACATCTGATAACGTGCCTCACCTACGAAGGACATAGGAACCTGCTGCCAGATCATATCCACCCATTTGTTCCTCTCCGACACACTGTAGGAGACCTATACGTACAGCAAGACAATGCTCCATCCAGTCGCTCCCGAACTGCGATTGATTGGTTCGGCCTCTTCATGTATATGAGGATGCTTACCCATTCCCTAAGGTCACCCGACCTCAGTCCTAATGAGCACATCTAGGATGCTGCAGAGAGAGATGTCTGCGCCGTTGACTTTGTTCCCAACAAACTCTGTGCATTACTGGAAGCTGTGCAGTGGTCATGGAACAGTATAACTTCCCACTTCCGTCATTTTGTGGAGTCTCTATCACGCCGCATCGTCATCGTTATCAAGGTGAAAGGACGGGCAACACGCAACTAGTCAGGTATTTCTGATTCATTTGCTCATCAGTGTACAATAGTTTGTGCGAAAATACAGTAGCCCTTGACATCAGGTCTGCCCGGTGAGAACTTGTACAAAAGCAAACCAAAGCAAAGTCACCTCCGTACAAGCCATGAAGGCCCTTGGAGGAGTGGAAGGTAAAGGCTTTCACCATTCTTAACCTCGGCACGTGATGGAGTTGAGTGGTTAGCTCCACGCCCGGCCGCCTTTGCCCCCAAAAATTAACCTGGTACTCATTTTCGGTATAGGCTGTGTGAACCTCAGGGCCATATGCACCTCCGGAAGTGGAAATCTCGTTTCTTAAATTTTACGGCTTCCTGACGGGGATTCGAACCCACGTCCTTCCGGGAGAACCGAGCACGCCTTTACCGCCTCGGCCAGGCAGCCCCCGAGAACTTATACACATTACCACATCACTTTTACCCCTTACATCTAAAAAAAACCAACAAGAACAACAACAAAAACAAAAACAACAACCCCTGTTTACAGAAACCAGGATCTTTTTTGTCGGATATTTTCGTTGGTTATATCGGTTTGACAGTATAGGTTACTTCAGAGCTGAATAGCATTGACTTCCTATAAAATTGGAATGAAGTAATGTTATTAATAGGTACTTGGGTACACAAAGCTAATTAACTAATTAGTGTCTCTATGGTTTAATAAACCATGGGTCAATATAACACATAACTAATTCCAGATAGTCAATTCAGCCTTCATTCAACGACTACGAATACCGCTCTTTATATTAATAGAAACTGATAACGTACTGCCGCTTTCTATTTATTCTCTTAATGGCAGCAATTATTTAATGCATACTCAAGTATTCGATCTGTATGCCGTACACTTGCTCAATATTCAATATCCATATGTAATTCTCCATTCCAACCACGTTTGGTGCCCTCAGTTATTCCCATCTCATTATCAGTGTGTTCTTCATTAGCCAAACCTTATTTTGTCTCTTTCCTACAGTAATTCTGACCTTTGTGCAATTCATTATTGATTGTTGTGCCGCCATAACACATTCAATAAATATGTGCTGTGATTAATAATTTTATTAAGTAGTAACTTTGCTTTATGGAAAGTTATTGCATAAAGCATAACCCACTTTCACATCTTAGTTGTCCGACTCGTTGACTGAATGGTCAGCGTACTGGCCTTCGGTTCAGAGGGTCCCGGGTTCGATTCAAGGCCGGGTCGGGGATTGTAACCTTCATTGGTTACCTCCAATTGCCCGGGGGCTGGGTGTTTGTGCTGTCTCCAACATCCCTGCAACTCACACACCACACATAACACTATCCTCCACCACAATAATACGCAGTTACCTACACACTACAGATGCCACCCACCCTCATCGGAAGGTCTGCCTTACAAGGGCTGCACTCGGCTAGAAATAGCCACACGAAGTTATTATTATTACATCTTAGTAAGATATGCTGCAAAAGAACAATCCAAGAAAACAAAGAAGTGATAGTATTTTCAATGTACAGTATATACCTCCTCATCTTATTCTACATTGTGAAGATATGAGAAGGGGTAGTAATTGCGTTCATGTATAATGTTAAGTAGAATTATGGTGCATAGTAGGGAAACAAATATAATAATCTGTTGAATAATTTAAGTATTTAATTTTAACAACATTTCTGTTATTTAAGATAACCTGTTACAATTAAGTGTAGGTTAGAAGGGTAATGCAGTTCTTTTATTAAATAGTGTCATCATCATCATCATCTGTTTACCCTCCGGGTTCGGCTTTTCCCTCGGACTCAGCGAGGGATCCCACCTCTACCGCCTCAAGGGCAGTGTCCTGGAGCTTCAGACTCTTGGTTGGGGGATACAACTGGGGAGAATGACCAGTACCTCGCCCAGGCGGCCTCACCTGCTATGCTGAACAGGGGCCTTGTGGAGGGATGGGAAGATTGGAAGGGATAGACAAGGAAGAGGGAAGGAAGCGGCCGTGGCCTTAAGTTAGGTACCATCCCGGCATTCGCCTGGAGGAGAAGTGGGACACCACGGAAAACCACTTCGAGGATGGCTGAGGTGGGAATCGAACCCACCTCTACCCAGTTGACCTCTCGAGGCTGAGTGGACCCCGTTCCAGCACTCGTACCACTTTTCAAATTTTCGTGGCAGAGCCGGGAATCGAATCCGGACCTCCGGGGGTGGCAGATAATCACGCTAACCACTACACCACAGAGGCGGACATTAAATAGTGTCTTGCAGGTTTAATAATGATATTTGCTTTACGTCCCACTGACTACTTTACGGTTTTCGGAGACGAACTTGCATGTTTAATTTCTATGTAATTCTTATGCGATTCTTTCGATATTTTAGCAATTAACGGCAGTTTTTATTTCAGTTGGTGCGTAGTAGTATATCGTAATACATCTAAGTAGTATTGCAATTTTATTATTATACTAATTGCTTTAAAATTTGTCGTTTAGTTTACACTGTTTCTTTCATTTGATGTATTTTTATTCACAAACTAATTTTAAATTCTAGATTTTTATATGTCATATTTCTGTAAAGATAATTAAAGAATGGATAAGGAATGCAGGTGCAGGGCTGTGGATTTGAGTACATGGCATTAAGGAGTTAGAGTTATGTAAGAAAAAATTAGGATTCTAACGGGGGATAGGAATAAAGGTAGGTCTTCCTCCACCAATGTATGAGATATGATATGAGGGGGGAAAAGAAGGGGAGAAGTTGTGGAAGATAGCTAGTCTAATGTTTTAAGAGGAAGGAAATCGAGGGCCAAGGCATTTACTCAGGTGGAGAGTTCAGTGGAGGTATCGGCAAGGAATCGGTACAAGTCACTACATACAGAATAGCAGTGGGAAGACGAGGAACATGCAAGTGTTACAGAGGAGGATAGGTGAGAGCATAGGGAAAGGCAGAGTAGAGGATAAGAATTTGGAAATTTATTAAAACGGAGCAAGTGGCAGTGCGGTTAGTGGCGTACAGCTGTGTGCTTGCATCCGGGAGATAGTGGGTTCGAACCTCACTGTCAGCAGCCCTGAAGATGGTTTTCCGTGGTTACCCATTTTACACCAAGCAAATACTGGGGTTGTGCCTTAATTAAGGTCACGGCCACTTCCCTTCCACTCCTAGCCCTTTCCTATCCCATTGTCGCCATAAGACCTATCGCTGTCCGTGCGACGCTACCCTGATGGTATCAGGTTTCTGTGGACTAGGAAGTCTTTCATTTTCACGCCCTCCGTGGCCTTTTTCTTCTTTTATTGCTGATATCTTCATTCTTAGAAGGATCGGACTTTTTTCATTTTTCCTCTGATTAGTATTAATAGAAGATGGTTACCCTGCTGTATTTGCTCTTAAAACGGTAACCACCACCATCATTACCACGACCACAACCACCACCCCAACCCCTTGTTTCTCACGAAGATAGCTGTGTTTCGAATCTCGGGCAATGTACGTGCGTTCCTTGAAATCAGAATTCCACCAAAAACTGGCGGTTCCGTGGCTATGCTCACGAGATTAACAGTCACATAAATGTACAGGCCTGATTGCTCTGTTGCGCCACACTAAAATCAAACTTATAGTAGTTTAGAAAGGATTTGTTACCGCCAAAACAAAGTATGTTACCAACTTCCGTACACTAGACTTGACGTTCTCTCATAGACCCAACACGAAGCGTTTTAGCGAACATAATTTAGAACTACCTTTTCTACTTGCGATTTGGTAAATTTGGAACTGGCGAATTTCATCGTAAACAATAAATTGCAGCAATATTAATAGATAATAACATTTTATTTCAAGTTTTATTGTGTGAAAAGGAAGGAATAGCAAATTACCAAAAAAAAAAAAAGTACGGTAATATTTCTTGAAGATGAGTTTATTCTGTGACTTGCTTTGCTTTGCTATTCCTTACAGCTGAGTGACCCATCGTGGACATTCTAGATGTTAGAAAAAATGCTAAAACTCCTGTAATTTTGTCGTTCCAATAATAATAATAATAATAATAATAATAATAATAATAATAATAATAATAATAATAATAATATCCGCCTCTGTGGTGTAGTGGTTAGCGTGATTAGCTGCCACCCCCGGAGGACAGGGTTCGATTCCCGGTTCTGTCACGAAATTTGAAAAGTGATACGAGGGCTGGAACGGGGTCCACTCAGCCTCGGGAGGTCAACTGAGTAGAGGGGGTTCGATTCCCACCTCAGCCATCCTCGAAGTGGTTTCCCGTGGTTTCCCACTTCTCCTCCAGGCGAATGCCGGAATAGTACCTAACTTAAGGCCACGGCGGGTTCCTTCCCTCTTCCTTGTCTATCCCTTCCAATCTTTCCATTCCCCACAAGGCCCCTGTTCAGTATAGCAGGTGAGGCCGCCTGGGCGAGGTATTGCTCCTCCTCCCCAGTTGTATCCTCCGACCCAAAGTCTGAAGCTCCAGGACACTGCACTTGAGGCGGTAGAGGTGGGATCCCTCGCTGTGTCCGAGGGAAAAACCAACCCTGGAGGATAAACAGATTAAGATATAAGATATAATAATAATAATAATAATAATAATAATAATAATAATAATAATAATAATAATAATGTGGCCTCATCTACCTTGTGCAGACATTTTGATTTAATGCCATATGTGTTTCCTGTGCGTCAATGTTGACGCTCCTTTTCACTCTACCAAATTATAGAGTAAACACGATCTCTCTTGTGGGATTCTTGGCTGAGTTTTAATTAATTTTGTTGGGTAAACACGAGAATTGTTACGTGCCGGCATCATACGACATGGAGTAGCGAATGGACTTACTTCCGCCCTTCAAAAATCCGATTATCTCTGCTGGGTTTCAACCCGCGATCTTTGGATACGGATGCCAGCTCTCTACAGAATGGAGACTGTGGGTTCAACATCATAGGGATACCAATCGGATTGAATACCCTGTCAATATTCTATCGGGCAATCATACTGTCCTGAGTAACCACTGATTACTGTTTCATATTAAAGCTAATAGCTTCACACACCATGCGTGCTTCTCCCCAAGTACACCGCCAGAAGCGATTACGATTACTGCAGGTAAGGTAAAAACGTGATTCGTCACCTAGGAAGATGCGGCACCATTCATCGTCCCAACATTGTCTGTGTGATCTCGGGCTAGCTTTACATGTCGATGAGATGAGACCAATGAAACTATTGCTGCAGGATCACGGGCTCGATATCCAGCTGCACAAAATTTGTTTGTCGCGTAACATGGAGTGTCACAATGACTGAATTTGCACTGATGTTTTGAGGTCCCTCTGAACCTTTAAAATATAGTGGTGACCCTCCTTCGCACTGATTCTGTGTAAGTTCTACGATAATATGCCATATTTGTTGCTCTATAAATCCTCGTCGACCACCACGAGTAATTGCAGTCCTTGGAGTTAACACAAGAACCGATTATCTGAGCATTCTAAAATACGTTAGCTGTTGATATCGTGCTGTTTGCAGTCAAGGCATACCCTTTGAACGATCACTTAATAGCCTGTACGTCAACCAAATACTACCGTGCTCAGCATACTAGAAGTGGTTCTTCTCGATCGCGAGAGGAGTGCCGTATGCTATAATTATGCTTTACGTCGCATCGACACCGCTAAGTCTTATGGCGACGATGGGACAGGAAAGGCCTAGGAATGGGAGGGAAGTGGCCATGGCCTTAATTAAGGTACATCCCCAGCATTTTCCTGGTGTGAAAATGAGAAACCACGGAAAACCATCTTAGGGCTGCCGACAGTGGGATTCGAACCCACTATCTCCCGGATGCGAGCTCACAGCCACGCGCCCCTAACCGCACGGCCAACTCGTCCGGTGAGTGCCGCGGGGATGATCCAATTGGCCTGATCGTTCGCTTCTTTTAACACCAAAAAGGATGAGTCAGATGGAAGTTAAAATATCGGTTATAAAATAATCTGGAATGTCGGAATTTTTCCTTAAGCTGTTCTGTAATTTACTAGTTAATCTAGTGATTTAGGTTCCTCGTAGCACTGTTAAAGTCCGGCAGACTGTGCCGGAATTCGATCTCTTAACGTAAGATTTTAGCATAGCACTTAGCATATCTAGGACATAACATTGTCTTCACCTTCATGTTACAGTATGTTTGTTAAGTGGGAAGCTGCTCCATCTAGGGATCTAATTGAAAATCTGAATCCTGTCAGCTGGTATTCAACTTACAGGGTTCTCTTTTCTTGTTTCAATAACATTATATATTATTTGAAGTCCCAGGAATTCCAAGATAAGCTCAAAAAACTACAATTACACTCCACAAGTTATAATAATTATTATCAGATAATTTCAGTACACGTATGTTCACAAAGCTAGGAGTGAAGATACCTCCGGCTCTGAAATGAAACGATGACGACAACAGCAACAACAACAACAGCCGTAGTTATGATTCATAATATTCAGTGCCGGATTATGGTGTTTGGGGGCCCTGGGCTATTTAAAAATGTGGGGCCCCTTCTTCGTAACAACACATAAGACTAGCATACTGAAGTCGTTATAGAACTACTTCCACTCAAATTGATGAATAGGGAAGTGTTGAAATAGACTACAATTTTTCTCTATTTTTCATGTTAATATTTCATAATGCCAAAACATATTTTACATTTGTCTCATCATCACTATCAAGTCGACATACAAAACAGAACTTACGTGTTTTGGCACCTCTAGGATATTTTCTATCCATTTTACAAGAACATTACAGTTGTAACTTACGAATGGTTCAATAATCAGAGGTGAACTAGAAGTTCTCTTCCTGATGCAAAGGTATAGTATAGCAAGCACATTCCACCGTGCTTTCCCTGTCCCCTCCCGCTCACTTCCTAGACCTCTTCCCCCTTCCCCCTCTGCTCGTACTCGCAAGCTGCCAGATTTAAATTTTCATCAGCAATAACCTTTACAATAATTACAGTGCGTAAGTAGCGAGGATTTGTGTCTCTGGACGGTAATTGATTCTAGCAGTGATGAAATACTAACGCGGACAGCTGATAAGAAGGAAGGAGGGATGGAAGGAAGGAAGGAAGGAAGGAAGGAAGGAAGGAAGGAAGGAAGGAAGGAAGGGTGCGTGTTCGATATTCTGCGAGCGTAAATATTCACATACATGCACAAAGGTGGAGCAGCAGGTCTTTTTGTACAATTTTAGGTTCGGCCAATGGCCGGGGCCCCTTAACACGCGGGGCCCGGGGCTGCAGCTCCTTTAGCCCCCCACCCCGTTAATCCGGCCCTCATAATATTAATCCAATTATAGAAATGACTCTCTTAATAACGCCTTGAAACAGAGACAATAATCTACTAACATTTCGATGTCACCAACACTAATGTGATTCTCGTGATTTTGATGTTTAATGATTCAACAGATTTTTAGCTACTTGTATTTAGAAGTGGCGGAGGAAAATGTCTTGTTTATGAACGTTTGATAATGTCCATACTTATTCTACATAAATAATATCTTTAAGAGCAAAAATACCGTCTACATTAATGTTGTATTATTGTTAAATTTCCCCGAAACAATCGGTAGTATCCTAAGTTGTGTTGAGTGTTAGTTCACAGAAAGTTCTTAAAAATTCTGTGAAGAGTTCGCAACAGCTGGACCCACTCCATCTGCTGGGATCTAATTGCAGTCTGATATCATCTCGAATGAGCTGCTCTCAGAAGAAAGTTCCAGAATGAGAGGGAAGATATGGACACTAAATCTTAATTCCTCTCCTTTTTCTTTTGTTACCGTGTTCTTTTTCAGATTTGCAGTCCAGTAAAAGTGTCTACTTCTTTCAAGTGGGACAGGTGCCAAGAACAATACACTAGAGTGTTGCCACACTAATTGCAGTTTAACACAGCCGAGGAATTTCATAAGACCATTCATTACTAGAACGAGTGCGCGCAATTAACTCACTCATTCTGAACATGCCGCACACTAAACAATGAACACACTTGACTTTTTATACACATTATTAATAAACTTAAATTATTTTATTGTTGTACTGTTCAATTTTGTAACCGTTGTTAAGTGTCATAAAGGGTCCGGAGCCCTAACTTCGCCACTAATAAGGATGACATCTACAGTATATCAATTAATTTCTTAGTATGGATTAATGCTGGAAGCTATGGTACATAAATTATTGAAGCTATTCAAATATAGTCACCTTTATTTGTAATATATTGTGATGACAGTTCAAGGAACTCACCACGCCCAGCAAAAATTGTGTTTTGAGGAAAAGTTGAGAGTGTAGTACAAGTACAGCCCGGCACTGTAAATGAAGAGTTCCAAGTGCTTAGAAAGTTAATTGAAGGGAAATTAAAGAATATATATTAGAATCAAGTGGAGTTTATAGCGGATGCAAGCGAGAAATATTAACATGTAACACCATCATCACTTTGTATATTTTCTTGAAATCTGGAAACAAAATATCATTATCATTATTTCAGTTACAATTTCACGGACCCAAATAGCACAAATAAGTTAGTTAAAGCATGGTTTTTGTGAAATATCGATATTGTTCAGAAAATAATACAACAACTCAAAGAATTTTGTCTCACGTTTCACATGGGATATCCAATATATTTTAACACAACTTCGAGTTCTGAATTTTATTGTGACTTACAGATCCTTTACACCTGCTAAACTATAGCTCATGAAACACTGAGAAAATTAAACGAATGTACACACATTCATTTCACAATTGAAGTTTTCATTAATATGCTGAAATTTATTTAAATGTCAAAATTTTTGTACTTTTCTTGCACGCATAATAATAATTGATTGGAATGTCATGCATTGGAAGCCAGATGAGGTAACGAGGTACATGCCGAGCGTTGCATTCCTGAATGACCCGCTCGCCGAATCCAACAGTCACATTCACTAATCTAGTTACCAGGGTCTGATTAACATGCCATAATTGTGTATCACACGGGTGTACAGTGTGTAGTTCTGTAACTATGGTTCAGTCCCATAGACATAACAGGTGACCTCTTTGATCACTAAACGCCACTAAAATATACCACTTTCAGTTGTGCGTTTCACGTTAATTATTTAACCCTTTAAGTACCATGTTTTATGCCTGTTCTTATGGCGAGTATCCGCGAGGAATTTGCAGCGCTTTAGCCTCACAGGGTATACTCTAAGTCAGGGCACGACATATCCCGTATGCCAGCCCCCCCACCCCGACATTAATTTTTTGTTTCTTTACGTCGCACCGACACAGACAGGTCTTATGGAGACGACGGGATAGGAAAAGCCTAGGAATGGGAAGGAAGCGGCCGTGGCCTTAATTAAAGTGCAGCCCCAGCATTTGCCTGGTGTGAAAATGGGAAACCACAAAAAACCATCTTCAGGGCTGCCGACAGTGGGATTCGTACCCACTATCTCCCAGATGCAAGCTCAGAGCTCAGCGCCCCTAACCGCACGGCCAACTCGCCCGGTTGGGTTACAGCTAGTTTCAATAAACTTCCCTCAATTTGGCACAAATCAGATATATAGAAGATATATGATGACAAAGAAGACCACATTTTAATACACTAGTTTGAAAATCCTAATTTGCTTACAAGTAGTATTCTACTGAATTACTTCCAAATATTTATTAAAGAACAATCCAAGGGGCGACATTTGATTTGTGATCGCACTTTTCACTGAAACAAACTCTTAAATTGGTGTAGTTGCAGTACAGTGGTTTCGCAGCCACGTCGTCGTTTATTTCTCAGCCTTAAATCGGTCAACTGGTGAAGCATTTGAATGTATGAACGTAAGGCTGGAGATGTAAGCAACGAACAGTGATGACCTCAAATAAGTGATGGCTGATAATGTTGTTCATCAAGCTTAACCCTCGACGTTCACAATTACGAGCGTAGCTGGAGAGTTAAAACTGTTTGACGGAATGCCGAATTTAAAAAGAAAACATCATAATTAATAATGTTACTGTTTTTACGTTCCACTAACTACTTTGACGGCTTTCGGAGACGCCGAGGTGCCGAAATTTTCTCTCACAGGAGTTCTTTTACATGCCAGCAAATCTACTAACACGAGGCTGACGTATTTGAGCACCTTAAAATACCACCGGACTGAGTCAGGATTGAACATACCCAGTTGAGGTCAGAAGAACAGCGCCTCAACCGTCTGAGCCACTCAGTCCGGCAAAAAGAAAAGAAACAAAATTAGAGGGCATACAAAAAAAATCAGAAGGTTTACTCTAGTGAATGAAGTTAAACAAAGGACATGCGGCGTATGCTCTCGTGTACCTTCGACTACAGCCCTGGGTATTTGGAGAAAATAAGGGAAATAACTGAAATTGTGAATTTGGTGATTTTACCAGGAATTTTACTGGAAATATTACGATAAAGGAATAATTAAAGCTCAGAAACTTCAACATTACTAACTGCACGGTGCAGTGGTTCAGTTCTTACCTCAAACATAGGCATCAGAGATAAATTATTGGCAATTTCATCTTCCTGGATTGAAGGCACTTGTTGAGTTCCTCAAGGTTCTGTGCTGGGCTCACATCTATTCTCGATCTTCATCAATGATATTTCTGTGTCAATAACAACATCTAGTTAACATGTTTATACCAATGATCTGCAGTTTTACAAACACCATTATCCATGTAAAATTTCAGAAACTATACTAAAACTCAATTCTGAACTGTCCTTGCTATGTAATTGGACAATGTCCGGCTCCATGGCTAAATGTTTAGCATACTGGCCTTTGGTCCAAGGGTTCCCGGATTCAATTATCGTCCGGATCAGGAATTTTAACTTCCATTGATTAATTCCTGTGCCTTGGAAGCTGTGTGTTTGTACTGTCTTCATCATTAGCAGTTACCTCAGCTGGGGCAATTTCATCACAGATGCGGAGACCGACTACAGGGCGTCAATTCGAAAGATCTGCACCAGGCCTCTCCAGAGGCACGCACAATAATAATAATAATAATAATAATAATAATAATAATAATAATAATAATAATAATAATAATAATAATTTTTAAAACATATTTATTTATCAAATTTGCTAATTACAGATTTTTAAATGTTACATCTTCAAAGAAATGTTGTAATTTCGGTACGAACTGGATTTTCTTTTCTATGGTATTTACATTGTACTTTTTATCGATTGTCATTCAAATGTCATAGAAATACCTAGGAAGGTTTTTTTTTTTTTTTTTTTTTTTGCCATTTGCTTTACGTCTCACCGACACAGATATGTCTTACGGCGACGATGGGATAGAAAAGGCCTAGGAATTGGAAGGAAGCGGCCGTGGCCTTAAGTAAGGTACAGCCCCGGCATGTGCCTGGTGTGAAAATGGGAAACCACGGAAAACCATCTTCAGGGCTGCCGACAGTGGGGCTCGAACCCACAATCTCCCGATTACTGGATACTGGCCGCACTTAAGCGACTGCAGCTATCGAGATCGGTACCTAGGAAGTGATACAAATTAGTTTCAAAGAGTATTCTAAACAAAGACATTACTGTACTGTGTTTTAATTTCTCTCTGTTGAGGATTTAGAGTCGGTAATATGTTCGAAATTTCTGTTGCACTTTCACAACTCCTGTAACAAAACTAAACAAAAACACCAACAACAAAACTACTACTTATTACAAAGCACTTAGATAATGCACACATACTTCGTTGAGTCGGGGAGCAACAAACTTCCATCTCGTTCTCTTCAGGTATGCACAGTAAATCTCCTCCTCCAACTGTCCATCAGTAGTCATTATAAAATGGACAGTGTGCCCAATTATCCAGAGTATAGAATTGTGTTTCGTCCTTGGGTTAAGGAGGTGATCTGGTCATATGAATTAGTCCTCTCTATTGATTGTGAAGTTCATTTGTTGAAGAAATGCTTTTGCTTGCATATACACCTGTCTGACCCTCAGACAAGTGGTCAGTCTGTGAAATTTTGAGTCACCTTGAGCATAATATGAGTAGCAGTCCGAATCAGTCATTCATATTCGATATAGCCTTTCCTTTGTCGGTACAATGTTATGGACTACCATATACCATGCAGATCGCACTTTAGCAGGGAGGTGAGAAGCACTAACGTTTTTCCAAAGTTGTTGAAAGTCGGTGTTTGAAGAGCTTGTTGAAATAAACGCATAAGTGGTGTAGGTGTTAGATGAAATAAATCATCATTAACCCGATGTGTTAATTGTACTTCTGGTACGAACTTGGCTTCCGTCAAATAGCACCATTCTTGTAAATAAATGCGGAGATAGTTCGGGGCAGGCGGGACCATCCGAAGATAGGTGAATTGCGTAAGTCCGTAACAGTAGACCAGTGTTTCAACCAAACAGATGAGAAGCTTCGGTGGTTCATATCTATTTTTCTTCCACGACTAAATAAGAGGGCTTAACATTTAATAATGACGTTTACCTACCCAAGTCCACCAGCTGTTGGCTAAAGATACACGGTAGTTATCGGTACTCGGGAGATATTTCCATGCCAGATTTACCAGGAACTAGCACATATTGTCTGTCCAGCAAACGTTGCAGGCAGTGGTAGTACTTTTGCAAGATTCGAACATTGTGGTAGAAGGTATGTGTCGACAGTCCAGATCCTTTGGATTAGAGAGAGGTCTCGGCAGTACAGTTCTTTTTCATATACGTTTATCTTGTTGACAACAGGTCCCCAGTTTTGTTGAATCATGTCACTCGTATTTCCAGCGTAATACATTCCAATTATCATTTGCGTTTCTTCCGTTCGTAGAGGTGGGAGTTGAGGTAACGATGCCCAGTCTCCTAAGGAAATCACTTTGTATTTATTATAGTTGATAGACAACCCAGATACGGCATTGAACTGTGCGAGAGCATTTCGCATGTGGAGTACAACGTTATCCAATGTTAATATTACACTGACGTCATTCGCATAAGCAGCTACTGCGAGCTTTGCAGTTCCTTGTGTGTTATTCCTACTATTTCTTTATGCAGATTGCAAATGAGATTATTTATGGCCAAGGTAAACACCACCATCGAAGCCGAATATCCTTGTTTTACTGACCTTTTAATAGGAATGGTTTTAGTGTGAAACCCATTAATTTGCAAAATCGCAGATACGTTTGTGTATAGACACTGAATGTATAGATAAATGTGGGACTAAGACAATGCCATTTTAAACATTTTAGCAGATACTGATGATTCACACTGTCAAATACACGCTGATAGTCTAAGAACACTAGTAAGCTCTGTGAATGATTGCGTTCGGTTGACGCCATATAATCACGCAGCGTACAGGTAACATCAAAAGTTGTTCGTCCAGGCACTCCGCAGTGTTGTTCAGGGTGAATGATGGATGATGACAATAATGGTTGTAATATGTTGACGAGAATTCTGGCTAATATTTTGTAGTCATAAGTCAGAGGGGTGTTTGGGCGATAGTCATTGACAGTGGTAGCTGTAGAGAACTTCTTTATCAGCACAACAATCCTTCAACGATGTGATTCACAAAGTTGTTTCAATTGTAAAACAGTGTTCAGGACGCAGATGAGGTCTTCATTGATTACCGACCAGCAGACAGAGTAAAAATCCTAAGATATTCAATAAATCTCAGGTGTTTTTGAGCTCTTCTCTTGAGGTATCGCTTTCAAAACCTCTTGTTTAGTTATGGGTCCTTCAAGGCTTCAAGTTATCCTCTTCTATGAGCGGCGGAGGCTTACAGTCAGCAAAAACATTATTTTTTATTGTCTTGGGTTGGCAGCAAACAGTTGTCTATAAAATGAATCGAAAGCCTTACGTATAGTTGGATGTGTTGTGTACTCTTCTCCTTCTGGATCTTGAACTTTCAATATGAGAGATGATGTGCGGTGATTGAAGTCCTTCATTAAACGATGAAGATTGATCCGTTCATTTTCGATTGATTCGTTGACCCGACTGCGTATCTTTAGTCCCTGCATTCGTTGATGATATCTAAAAAAATATTTTTGCTTTATAGCGGCTGATTTTACTTCTTCTCTCTGGTGATGGCTGGTAGTTTTCTTGTAAGTCATAAATACAGCTAAAATAAAGGTTTATTAAACGTCCTTCGTCTTGATAAAGTTTCTAAGATTTTCGCTCCAAGAAATATTTAATTTGCGGCTTCACATACCGATCCCACCAATCAGCACAATCTTGATGTCTATTCTTTCTTTTACTCCATTATGACCAAAGTATTTTGAAGACAGGTTACTTTCATCTTCTAGTAACAGCGTCCTCTACGTGTAAAATTTACATTTAATCTTATACGAATGATTACAGCTGCATGATCATTAGCTACATTTTGTGGAACATAAAATCGATCCAGTCTTGCTGCTGAATTTGAAGAAAAGAAAGTAAATTCAGGTGTATTATGTTTTAGCACCCAAGCATCACACAGTTGGAGGTTTGTAACTAAAGTCAATAATCTCCTGCTCGGCGTAAAGGGACCTGTGCAGTCTATTGCACGCATTATACAGTTAAAGTCACCCCCGCATCACATAATGCGTAGGCACGAGCGAAGTAAATGAGTCTGACTGAAATAATTCGTTCTTTTTTCTGAGGTTTATTACTACCAGATGGCGCATACATGGTATAACAGGTAATCTTGAAATGTTCCACCCAGTCCACGACCAGAGGGAAGCTTCTCTATTGATTGCAGTTCAATTCCTGACTTAGTAAGAATAGCAGTACGTAGGTTATCACTTCCAGTGTTTACATAGGCATTGTAGTTTAATACCGAAGGAAAATAATTGATGGAGACCTCCTGTAGCATTACAAGATCTATATCATGACACTGTAGAAATTTCAGTAGAGCATGCACTGGTGACTGGTGATGAATTATTGTTGATGTTGACTGTCCCGACTGTTAGTATGAGGGTCATGACACTACAACAGAGAGAAAAATAGAATGCAGTCCACAATCGATATTCTGACAAATAATTTTTCTTCGTAGACGGGCAAGGTAATCCTTGCTCACTCGTCCCTGTCTTATACGGATGGTTGTGCTGTTTGCTAACTAACTTACCTACTTTTGGCTGACCGGGGTTATTTCAAGCGATATTTCTGCTACTAGGTTCTCCCTCCGCAATTCTTCCTCCTCTAGGTCCATCTGACTGTTCCACGATCCGAGAATGGGAGGATGCTGTTCAGTATTCACAGACGAAGATAAAATACTTTAATGAGGGCGCTGGCTCTCCGTTTCTGACCTTGTCAAAGGTGATGGCCATTGTATCAAGTTGTTGGTCTTCCTGTATCAGTGTGTTTGAGATCGCTTTAATTTCTTCTATGGTTCCTTGATGTGATACGTGTATGTCCTTGGTATCTAATGTTTCTTCTACCGATATGGTAGCTGCGCCTGAACTGTCATTTGAATCTAATGCAAGTTGGTCCCCTGCAGGTGCGTTAGCTATATCCTGTGAACCGGCATTTAACACTGGTGTGTTTACTACGTCCATGTGTTCTAACTTACTGTCATGACTTGAGCCAGGTGTTGTAGGGTTGACGTTGCTATCTATGCTTCTTTCCACTGCACCGTTTTCTACCCTGTTCTGTACGGACGTTGGTTTGTTTACATCTGTGAGAGCGGGTTCTGTATCTGACCGTGGGTTGTCAAAAGAGGGAGGTTTGAATAGACTGCTTAATGTGAGGCGTGATCTAGATGCCGTCGTTGTTTTGGTGTTAGTAAATCGAGTAAACAATTAGTCCGAATATGAGAAGAACTTCCACACGAAAAAAACAGTGTTGCTCTTGTCCGGAATAGGTTACGTATACCTCATAACTCGCTACATTAAGGGTTGAAGGAATAGGTTTTCCAATTGACATCTGAACTACCCTTATTCCTGTATCGACTTGATAGCGGTATCTATTTGACCACTTCTCGTTTTCTATCTCTTGTACTTTGCCATAATTCTGCAAAACGTGCTGTACCCGCTCGTTCGGTATTTCCGGCGGTATATTCATGAATCGTACAGTGGTAAGTTCTATTTCACCGGGCTGATTGTTACTGTCACTGAAGTACATCTGGTAGCTTCTGTCATTATTACATTTGAGACAGGCTGCATTCTGTTTTCCTACTAGTTGAATTGTTTGTAGTTCATTATCGCATTATTTTTTGCTAATGGCTTTACGTTGCACCGACACAGATAGGTCTTGTGGCGACGATGGGATGGGAAAGGCCTAGGAGTTGGAAGGAAGCGGCCGTAACCTTAATTAAGGTACAGCCCCAGCATTTGCCTCGTATGAAAATAGGAAACCACGGGAAAACATCTTCAGGGCTGCCGACAGTGGGATTCGAACGCACTATCTTCCGGATGCAAGCTCACAGCCGCGCGCCCCTAACCGCACGGCACCACATACCTTTAGAACATCTTCTATCGACTGGAGAATTTCATGGGCTGTTGGTCTCTGTTGGTTCTTGCCGAATGCAAATTTCAGTGTGTTTTTCCGTGTAATTTTGGATGCCATTTTCCCTAATTGTACTCTTTTAATTAACTTCAACCTCAAGTAAACAAACACTCACACTACCGCCCTCGTCAAGTTAGGAGCGGACCGGCCAGACAACCTGTTTGGCCGACTGTACAAGCAGGACTGATTATTCATAATGATTATTTGTATGTATGTATGTATGTATGTATGTATGTATGTATGTATGTATGTATGTATGTATGTATGTATGTATGTTGGGTATTCAGTCCGAAGGCTGGTTCGATCCTCCGCAGCTCCACCAACAGCTGTCATAGATGGCCTAGCCATCACTGAAGAGGCGTACTAGGGAAAGGAGGAGTGAGGTAGTTTCCCGTTGCTTTCCTCACCGAGCCAGCCGTTGCTATTACATGTCAGTCTGCCAAGCCCACTGAAATGCATGCACCAACTGACCCTATGAGCGATATTTTCACACCATTCATAACAGGGACTGGCTGCATAAAGAATGGTATTACTAGCATCACTCATACCTCAGTCACTTTCATATTATCAAAGTCAAGGATGAGACTGAGACAGGTCAATGAAAGTAACAAATTTTATATAGCCCATACCAGAAGACAAATGATTATTTATTATTATTATTATTATTATTATTATTATTATTATTATTATTATTATTATTATTATTATTGGGACATCCAAAATGGTTGTAGAATGAACCTGAAAAAACCCAAAACATAATAATAGTCCGGCAAAAACGTTAAGTTACATTACAAATGGGAACCTACGTCAGGTGTTACATGACACAAAAGTAATAATAATAATAATAATAATAATAATAATAATAATAATAATAATAATAATAATAATAATAATAATAATAATAATAATAATAATAATAATAATGTTATTTGCTTTACGTCCCACTAACTACTTTTGCGGTCTTTGGAGACGCCGAGGTGCCGGAATTTAGTACCGCAGGAGTTCTTTTACGTGCCAGTAAATCTACCGACACGACGTTGTCGTATTTGAGCACCTTCAAATACCACCGGACTGAGCCAGGATCGAACCTGTCAAGTTGGGGTTAGAAGGCCAGTGCCTTAACCGTCTGAGCCACTCAGCCCGGCACATGACACAAAAGTTGCACAGAGCAAAATAGTAAAACATCTTGGAGTTATCTTTGAGGAAGGTCTCTAGAGGGCAGATCGTGTAAAATATACCTGTTCGAGAGTGCATCGACTCCTCCATTCATTGCAAAGAGCCAATAAATTTCTACCACCAACAACAAATTTAACATAGTGAAAACTCTAATAATGTCCCTGTTTCTCTAATGTGATAATGTATATAGTGCCTTTAAGTCACAGTTTGTGAGTATACTACAGAACTCAAAACTACTGCCTACGCTTCATCTTCAGTGAGAATCAGCGTCAACATATCTTAACAAACTGTCAGTGCTAAACCTTCATACAAGAAGGCAACCTGATGCCCAGTGCCAACTACGCAGCACGTATACACCTCAGTACCTAGCAGCCAGGTTTACCAAGCTCTCAGGGACTCTTCAACTCAACACCCGTTTCCACAAGAGGACCATCCTGACCATCGCTGTACACACCACAAAACGGCACTTCCAATTCTTCACGGAAGGTGCTGCGCGGGTCTGGAACTCCATATCTGACGAGTTATGGAACCTGACGTCGGGTTCGTCATTCACAAACCAGTATAATAAATATTTACTTTCCATTCAGTCGTGACTATTATTACTGTTGAAGTTATTATTATTATTATTATTATTATTATTATTATTATTATTATTATTATTATTATTATTATTATTATTATTATTATTATTAAATTTGCAGTATCGTTTACCTTTAGGTTATGAGTTAGTTCTCGAAATTACTTCCTAATTACTTCATTAGTATCAGATTCATGTGATTGTTAACCTTGGTCTGATGTAGGAGAAGGCTTTATAGTCTTAACTAAGCCAAGTAAAACAAGGCAAAAAATAAAGCTAATCATTCCGGGTGATTATCATTTTCTTCAGTGAGTATATGGTACTATAACACTACAGGATACCAGATTAAGGTTTACAACCACAATGACATGTATCTTATAATACATTTATACAATCACACGAAATTTAAACAATAGTTTATAATCAAGGTCTCAAGGCCTAGGTTTTAGGCGGCACTAGCTGTATCTACACACCTTGAGACAACTTGGTAAGGTGGGTCCACGTCCTGCGGGGCTATCGACGTTGCATTTGCCGCGGCCGAAGACCAACCGAGGATGGTATAACCCTCACGGGTCAGAAAGTCCATTTCAGGGAAATCAGGCTGTGAAATGCCCCCCCCCCCCCCAACCAAGTGGATATGGCCACCGCAGAGGCAGCCCCTATAACCGCGCAAGGCTTGATTAGCCGATACCTAGTTAGCCCGAAATTCAATCATCAAACAAACAAAGAGCAAGTCGGATGGATTAACTAGATGTCAACCTGGCCGGATAGCACACAAAGGCCTGGTATGTTCTTTGCCGAAACTCTACACCGCAAAGTAGATGAGGATCGACTGAGTAAGTAAATAAATGAAAAATTAAGTCAAAAAGTACTTATAATAAATATTTTAGGGAATTACGTGTGGTGTAACATAGAACATAGATTGCTAGTATTTAAATATAATAATTTTAGGATTTACTGAAATTGTTGTGATAATAATCGTTACGTGTATAGGAGACAGTAAGAGCACTTACTCTGTACCTCAGAGATCAGACGTTAAGTTCGAACAGCGATCAGGAGGAGAGGGAGTAATCTCATTCTCACCTGAAACATAACAAAGGAAAGGGAATTAATGTAGTAATTTATTCATAGTTTCAAAATTTACAGACAGTAAGACCTGCCTAAAGCGGCAACCAGTCATTCTAAAAAAAAATAATTAAAAAACCTGGCTTTTAGTACACGTGGCCGTTAAATGACAGTTACGAAATTTTGAAATCGGGGAAGAAGTCTATTTCAACACATGATTAGCTTCAGTGGAACCTACAGTATATTAACAGTAACATACACACAACATGTATCAAGAATCGTCAAAGAACGTCTCTGGCATTCATAGACTTTAAGGCAGCTTATGACACTGTTTGGAGAAAGGGTGTTATTTACAAACTACCTCAGGTACCTAAAAGCTACAAGTAATTCTGGTTCAGAATATTCTAGACCCTTCACCACCAAGGACATTGACACAGCTCTGACAGATATGCGAAGCGGTAAGGCACCAGGGTTTGACGGAATACATCCCGAATTCTTGATAAATTGTCTCAAACACGCTCGATTTTGGCTATCCAATCTATTGTAACCGTTCATCACCATGCCATAGGCATGCTAGGAGGTTTGGTCAATTATATATGCCGTTTTCCGCGACATTCTGTGACATATAATGTAGTAATTTGCAGTCTACATGCCGAACCGGGATGTGATTTGCGATATCCCAGCCGGAAGGGAGCAGTTTTCTGCGCTGTACCGAGAAAGGGATAGCGTAGTACTGCTGAACCTTGAAATTGCGCTTTCTTTTCGTGTCAGCGAGGTGGAAGGATAACGCTACGCGTGGAAATGTAGGTTGTCGGAAAGTGGGCTGATTTAAGGTGTGTTAACCCCTTTGAAATAAATGTCCACTACTAATTCAACACTGAATTCATTGGTGCCACTTCACCATAATTTACTAAAAAGAGGAAGAAGAAGAACATCTTCATCTAAGATAATTTTTGGAAATTTATGAGTCAGCTCTCATTCGAACCGATATATTTAATGCTAATTGTTGATGCAATACTTGAATATTCGATCGGTAATGACGCCTGTCATACAGTGGTACGCAGAGTAAAGATGACTGCTGAAATCTGACAACGTGTGGAAAAAAGTGGAAGATCTTGCGTGATGAACCATGACGCGTGATTTTCTAAAAGGACGCTTTTGAGATTGTGAATGACCCACTGATCGCTTTAGTGTTAAATGCGATCAGTAGAAAGTAGAGGTCATAAGCTATAATTTGAGTGTTTTCACGTCGCTGAAAGATTCCGATTACCGGACCTTCAATTTCAGAAGGGGCATAATTTACCTCCCCCCTGATCATTTTGTCCGGAGGCTATAAGTAGAGCCAGGAGCTAGATACAGTATCTCATTGTCATTTGTGAAGCTGCAGTACTCACACGTTAGGAGTGAACTTGGATATCAGTGTATGAAGTGTTGTGTCATAGAAGAAAAACACGTTAGTGCGATGTAAAATATCGCAAAATAAGCCGTGTGATACAAGTTAATGTACAGTATTGATGAATAAAAGTCTTATCTCAACATTTTATATTTTAAATAAGAACAACAGTCAGTTGCGGCTCATGATGCAATAACCAGTGAAAGGGCAAACGCGTTAGAGTGAGTGACGTTCAGCAAAATTAAAGAACTATTCCTGATAAAATTAGCGTTTGCATACTCCATGGACACTCGTGGTGATAGACTGTGTGATTAATGGGAAAATGAACAGTGATTTCTACAAACTTGCCACTATTTGCATTTATCTATTTAAAGTTATCAGTGTATCTTATCAGCAGTAGATCCCTTTGAAAGTACATAAACAGTGTTTAATAACTGATTTCCCATTTTGCCTGTATGTTCGTGAGTGGTCGTCGAAACCCGAGATCTGGAGCCTACAAGAATCGCGCCTAAGTGCCTGCAGTTATTTCTACAAGAAACGTCCAGAGACTTAACTAAGAAGACCACAGTTAGAGCCATGGATCGTGGTAGTACGAGGAGGAACCAAGGACTATCAAAGAGAAGACCACTCATCATGACGGAGTAAAAATCTAAGATGTACCTCGAGATGACGGCAAACCATATCCAGTATTTGATAAGTACAATCCATTTGAATATATTAAACCACGAGATTTTCATGCCAGTAGCAATTTTTATTTTGTAAATATTAAAATGTATGATTAACAATATTAAATGTAGGGAACACTATACGCGTGTGACTGGGGAAATATTTATTATTTTAGTTAGGATTTTCAAGTGATTTAAGAATAATCATTGATATTTAGCAGGCTTATTTGCATGAATTATGATATAGATCCCATAAATTGTTAGTGTATATGAAGCACATATTTGGGAAGAATAGCGATTTAGCTAAACTTATGATTTCTTTGTAATGTTATTATCTGATAAAGTTTTTCATAGTAGTATGAATATAAACTATATGTTTGCTTCAAGGCGATTCAGGTATTATAAATCCCGTATGATAATAGATGATTATTAAAGATGTCTCAAACCGAGGTATTATGCGAATTATATAGATATGCGAGAAGAATTAAATAACCTGTAAGAATGGAGTCTTCTCTGTGAATTAATAGAACGGATTTGAGATGCTGTGGTATGATATGAAAGAGTGAAGCTGTAACATGTTATGCTGTTGGAATGATAAAGGATAATAATAATTATGGCTGTTGTGATATATTGAATTGGGCTGAATATAAAGCCAAATAATGAATAATAAGAAGTAATGGCTCTCAAATGAATGCGTACTCGAGAACAAGCCGAGATGATATATAAAAGAAAGAAAGAAAGAAAGAAAGAAAGAAAGAAAGAAAGAAGAAAGAAAGAAAGAAATGACGAGTTCAATGTGTTTTTGTAGCCACGGAGCTGGTCACACAACTGTTGTCATGATTGACAGTTTTACTACGTGCGACTTAGGGTCGAGGAACATTCCGTAGTTTCCAGCAAAGCTTAAGGTTTACCGGCGAGATCCCTTTCATTCGCCAGAGCTGTCTCAATTCCATTTTAATGATACGTTATGAGTAATGCGGATAATTTTCTGATTTTGCGAAGGATAGATCCCTTCCCATGTTTATGCATTGAATTAGCTCGTGACTGGAGTTTTAAATTTTTTACCTTGGAAGCTGGAGTACTTGAGTTCGACCCATGTTGGAGCGAAGAATTTAACCAGATACTATGGCTTGCTTAAGCCATAATCTTCGAGATGTATTGTGTGATATATGTTTGATCTTTTTATGTAATGTGTTCATGTGTTTTATTATTTCCCAAAGTGTTCTATGGTGATGGGTTCGATTCCAGCGTTGGCTGATTTTTCTTTGAATATAATTTGTTAGGTAAACCCAGGATACACATATGTGTTCAGTGTAAATATATAATTGTCGTGGTCAAATGGACCATGTGTTTGATATACGGCGATGCAATCTCGTGTTTTAAAGGAAACGTACTTATGGGAATATATACTTTCTACAACCATGATAATTAACCACATGATTTGAGGTACGCCGAGGACCAACTACAACTATGAATAAACTACAGGGACACGAAAGCATACTATATATATAATTTTTGGATTATTCTTGATTGCTTCTTGTTCATGTGTTGTAGTATGGCACCATCTCGTGTGATTTTATCAGTATAATAAAATGTTTACAAAATAATATTTCAACGAAAATTCTTATCATTTAATAATATTAGTGTATTCCTCTCACATTGTAGAATGCTACTTTCGTTATATTTTATGTAGTGCCTATTTTTCTTTTTCGAACATTCCATTGCCGTATGCTTTATGAGTTCAGCCGGTGATGAAATGAAAGTAGGGAGGACGAGACTTCAAGCCTGGTAAGTGACTTTTGGAGGTTCTCATCCAACAATTCCATCTATACATCTGTTTGTGAAACCAAATTATGTAGGGCCTAATAGGTGCCCTAAATTACCCAGTATGGGTACACTATCCACTAAAATTGTAAAGACTGGCAAGGTACCTCGTTTGTTTAAATTGACGAAGATCGTTACCATACTGAAGATTTGGAAACCCAGTGGCAGACCAGACAGCTATAGATCTATCTCACTGTCGAGTATATCCTACAAGTTAATTGAGAGACTAATCCTCAGCAGAATCTCTTCAAAAGTGCTTGAGGTAATTCCCATAGAACAAGCAGGATTAATACTACAACGGAGTTGTACGGACCAAGTACTCTCATTAACCACCTACATTGAGGCAGGGTTCCTGAATCGTCAAAAAACATCTGTGGCATTTCATAGACCTTAAAGCAGCTTATGACACTGTTTAGAGAAATGGTCTTATTTACAAACTACCTCAGGTTATCCCTTGTAAGACACTGGCGTGTAAGCAACATGTTGAACGACAGAAGTTTTCAGGTCATCATTGGCAGTGAAATCAGCAAGCCACGTAAATTTAACTATGGAATTCCTCAAGGATCAGAGCTTATCTCACTCTTGTTCAGCCTGTATATATCAGATTCACCGTTCACAAAATCCAGGAAGTTTGGATACACTGTTGATTGGACAATTGCTGTTAGAGAACCATGTTTTGAGAGAACAGAAGAGATGCTGACAAATGAGCTCTCCGTTCTGGGAGACTACTTCCGAAAATGTAGACTTCAACCAAGTACAGCTAAGACTGGAGTTGCTTGTTTCCACCTGAACAATAAAATGGCAACAAGATAACTTGCAGTTTACTTTAACAACACCCTCCTTCGCCACAAGAGACATCCCAAATATTTGGGTGTAACACTGGACAGAACACTGCCATTCAAAGAACATCTACTAACGACTGCTACCAAAATAAAGACAAGAAACAACATCCTGCAGAGATTATGCGGTGCAACTTGGGTGCCAGTGCAACTACTCTCCTTTGCTCATCTTTAGGTTTAGTTTATTCTGTCGCTGAATATTGTGCTCCGGTGTGGATAAACAGTCCTCATGTATGATTAATAGATGTACAACTGAATAACACCACGCACATGATTACAGGAACAATTATGTCAATTCCCACACAATGGCTCCCTATTCTCACCAGCGACCATCAACCAATGTTAAGAAAACTTGTAACCGATTTACACACCATCCGAAAGAGCACACTGTAATATGTAAAACCTTCGAATATTACATCCTATCGTTCATGTATCTACGAGTCAGATATGAGGGTGGGGGTCGTCAATGTCCAGTCGGAGTGAAATTATTTTGAACTGCTGGCGCGATGTAAGGAGAAGCGGGCGAGGGATAGGGACGGAGACAGCACTAAAGTGCAATGAGGCATCATGAGTTTTGTACGCCTGTTAAACTGCGTATTCATGTCTTTTATCCTGAAGATGGTTTTCCGTGGTTTCCCATTTTCACACCAGGCAAATGCTGGGGCTGTACCTTAAGTAAAGCCACGGCCGCTTCTTTTCCATTCCTAGGCTGTTCCTATCCCATCGTCGCCATAAGACCTATCTGTGTCAGTGCGACGTAAAGCAAATAGCATTTCTTTTAAATCATAAGGCAGTAATCATGAAACTTGGAATTAATTTCGTAGATGTTTTAAAGACACAATTGAATAATAATTTGCTGTTGTGTTGTAATCGCATGAGGGATAAAAATATTCAAGGTAAACATTTAAACAATATATGTTAGAATATATACTGATTAAACAATTACATTACTCACCAGTAATGTGGGAGTCGTGTTTAATCCCCTTCAACATATTCAGTCTCCTGTGAATGACAATAGAAAGGAAAATATGTTCGAAACACAACAGCTTCTTGCACCAACTACATTTGAGTAAAGAAAGCGGATCACGGTCATTACTGTCCTCCATAAGGAATTCGCAAGTACCAGTTCCATTCCTAATATAATAGCCTGTGCTATTTTCGAAGTTTTATTCGTGCTAATTAGGCTCACTAATTCCCACCCATGTCCATGTGACAAAAGGAAGTGCGGTGAACATTCTTGATTGTAGATCAATGACGTTTGTTGGATAAGATTGTTATGCTGTTGCAAGTTCACATCGATATTATTTAACACAACGAAATAACAGATATGTCGGTCCATTGTTTTGAACATTCGGAAAAATAATGTCTGTTTAACGGTTGTAATTCAGAAGTTACTTTTTCTGGAATAATTTGCACTTTTAACTTTTCAGTTTCATAGTTATTATTATCAAAGCACTTCATATATTAAATTATTATTTTTGTGAGGTGCCCAGGAATCCAACAGTGAACAGTTTGATGGACCAGTGTGAGGTAAAAATGTCAACTCCAGAGATATACGGAAAAGGTCTTATGATATTTTTCGACCACTGCACAATGAAATTAGGGGCCTTAAACATAGCCTACCCTGCTGAACAGCTTAACTTGGCGAGTTTGATTCCTGCAGTACGATAAGCAGACGTCCCATGCGTGTCTGCGCACTTTGTGATTGTATAACACCACTCACTATAAGGCGATCAAGTGTTCTCCCGGAATACGATTCCTTATTGATACCAGATTGATCTGCATTATGCACGTATTCAGCACCACACTACTCCATAAGTCGCATTGTCTCTTCCCTCCAGGAATGCAGTACGCTGTTAGTAGTTTCTTCTTCTTTTCTTGTGTCAAACTGCGTAATTTTTCGTGAACCTATGCGAAAATGTTTTTTGAAATTCCATACCCATGTTGCACTTCCTGACAAAGGTAAATCAAGTGATTTGGCTCCTTCACGGGCCCATTTTTGTAAGTTCAAGTTGTTTACGTGAGCTCCCATAATTACGTAAGCACCAATTCGTACAACTTCTTATATTTATACGTGACTGTTAAACTAGAAGATACCGGGCGAGTTTGCCGTGCGGTTAGTGGCGCGCAGCGGCGAGCTTGCATCCGGGAAATAGTGGGTTCGAACCCCACCGTCGACACCCCTGAAGATGGTTTTCCGTGGTTTCCCATTTTCACACCAGACAAATGCTCGGGCTGTACCTTAATATAGGCCCCGGCCGATTCCTTCCCACTCCTATCCCTTTCCAATCCTATCGTCACCATAAGAGCTATCTATGTCGGTGCGACGTAAAACAAATTAAAAAATCATAAACTAGAAGATGGCTTGCCAATAGAATCCGCTTTAGCAATATCTTCCTTAAAACGGTACAACTGTGTCTCGTGCTTCAATCGAGAATAACTGTTTTTCGTAGAGTTTCATTATAAGTGAAATGTTTCTTTTGGCTTCCACTTATTTGCACTCAACCATGTGTTTATAATCTAGTTTTTCCCTTCCTATTACCATTCTACTCTGTTTTTCCGGGTTCTATGGCCCTTCTGATGTTGATCCCTGTTTTGTTGCAGGTGAAGTACCGTAGATTCTTCTGATGGACATTTGTATTACCGAGCTCGATAGCTGCAGTCGCTTAAATGCGGCTGGTGTCCTGTATTCGGGGGATAGTGGGTTCGAACCCTACTGTCGGGAGCCCTGAAGATTGTTTTCCGTGGTTTCCCATTTTCACACCAGGAAAATACTGGGGCTATACCTTAATTAAGATCACGGACGCTTCCTACCCACTGCTAGCCCTACCCTGTCCCATCGTCGCCATAAGACCTATCTGTGGTGGTACGACGTAAAGCAACTTGTAAAAAAGAAATAACTTTGTATTCGTCGGGCACTAACACTGTTTCAGATACTAGTTCGTATTAATTAATATCTATAGTCTGCCTGTACATTATTTCTTTATCAGACTGTAATGAAAATGAAATGGCGTATGGCTTTTAGTGCCGAGAGTGTTCGAGGACAAGTTCGGCTTGCCAGATGCAGGTCTTTTGATTTTACTCCCGTAGGCGACCTGCGCGTCGTGATAAGGACGAAATAATGATGAAGACGACACATACACCCAGTCCCCGTGTCAGCAAAATTAACCAATTATGGTTAAATTTCCCGACCCTGCCGGGAATCGAACCCCGGACTCCGGTGGCCAAAGGCCAGCACACTAACCATTTAGCCATATCAGACTCCAATATATATCTATTAAATACTGGAACATTGTCTCATCTTCTTTGGTTGAAACGGAGAGCTGGAAATTCTTTTTTTTAAAAGTGATTATATAACGCATTCACTGCATGAAGAGGGTTCATTTTTATTGGTAGAAACTTAATTCAGAACGACACGTGAAGAACTCACGATGTCTCATTGCACTGACAGTGCTGTCTCCCTCCATCTCCCTCTCGCCCGCTTCTCCTTACATCGCGCCAGCGGTTCAAAATAACTTCACTCCGATTGGACAATGACGACCCTCACCTGCACGTCTTTACCGCCCCGTAACTCGCAGATACATGTACGATAGGATGTAATATTCGAGAGTTTTTTATATTTCAGTGTGCTCTTTCGGATGGTGTATAAATCGGTTTCAAGTTTTCTTAACATTGAGTGATGGTCCCTTCGCAGCCACATCCCTCCACCTCATTTGCGGCGATACAAAATTCTGGTAACGGCATATCGGAAGATCCAGACCATGAGTGACGTTGCCGATCTACATGTGAAACGATACGTTCAAGACATCCACCTATCTGCACAGCGAAGAACCTTGTAGCTAACAAATACAATCTGGCTGAGAGATTGGACACTGCTTGCCCCTCCAGAGAGTTCAGAAATACCCTGAATAACTGAGAAGGTGCCAGGGTTTTCTTCAGCCTAGAAAGATCTGGTCGAAATTCAATAGAATTCGCACCATTACGGTGTATGTGGGGATCTCCTATACAACTGGTGGAAAAGACCTTCACCATGTTGCGAGTGTGGCGTTGTAAGACAAACTGTTAGGCACTTAGTTCAAGGATACCAACAAACATCGTACATTCGTGAATTAAGAGACTACTTCCTAGGGACACCACAGGCACTTCAATAAATTTGTAATCTTGATGTAGAATTATAAATAATTTTCATGTATGCCATACGATAAATAAATACCTGTGCATTGTCTGGTTCTGTTTTAAAAATACTGTACTGTACTGAATAAATACATTTTCTAAATTTACTTGATATATTCGTACAACATCTTTCAATATGGTGTATTTTGTAGAATTTTAACATCTCTTTTAGTGATATACGTTTCAAAAGATTATAACATTTTGTTCATATACGAGACTGTATTCTCGACGTACTGCCATAAACGCAATATTAGCAGGCCTACATCCTATTGAAATATTATTTCAACCAAGAACATCTTTAGAAAGGGAGGAGTTCAAGTATTGTTGGCTTGTTAAATAACGCCACCCATCTCAATATCGCGAATAATTTACAACTTTGTTTACTGGAAGGCTACAGAGAAGAGAGGGTGAAGAAGGACGGTATTTATTGTACACCAGAAAAGAAAAACTACAGTACTATTAGGATGATCAGCTGTAGAAAATATCGACTTTATTACTATGTGACTGTCCCGGGTATGAATAAAGTATACAGAGCGGTTATGACCGGCCGTTTAATTCAAGTCAGTTTGTGAAATATGTCCAGCCGCTGACCGCGGTGTGAGGTGACCGTTTAACGGAGGGAATGTTAGCACAGGTTTTATGGGAATATTAACCGGTCCAGAAGAAAACTGGCCGTTTATTGAGGTGACCATGAGTGAAGGTAACCATTCAGGCAGCCATCTCTGTGTTTTATAAAATACATTCATTTACATATAGTGCAGTAACTATCTGCAGTCGTTTAGGCTGATCCACATGGAAGTTCCTGTAAACACATTAAGCAGTCATCGAAGGAATATATAGTTAATAGCTGTTTAAAAATATCATAAATAATTGAACTTCTCTCAAAAGAAAATTTCCTTTCATTACTTCCAATACACAGTATGTTAAACTGAAAATTTAATTCAAAGAGAATTTGTAGCCATGGTTGTAGTTAATGCTATCTGTAGAACATACATCTTTAAATTATTGATAGGGCAATACCATATAAGAAATTATTTTATAATAATATACGAAGTGAATACTGGTGGTAAATTCTGAGAAGATATTGAACATATAGGCCACGGCTTCTTGCTCCCAATCCTAGCCCTAGTTGATTAGAAATATTTGTGTACGCAGTATAGATACCAGAACAATTCAGTTATCAAGAATTCACTAGTATACGAGCTGCTGTGACCTAATATCCTAGCATGAAAAATTACGTCAATTTTATTACTAAATTAGATGATAATCAGTATGATTTCAGGTTTCAGATAATGACAATAAAGTATCTTATAATTCACATTTTAATAACTATTTTACATTATTTATAATAATGCCGAATTATTTAAAAGAAAAGTTAAACATATGTTTTATTCTTTTTTTATTTTGCTACTTGCTTTACGTCGCACCGACACAAATAGATCTTATGGCGACGATGGGACAGGGAAGGGTTAGGAGTGGGAAGGAAGCAGCCGTGGTCTTAATTAAGGTACAGCCCCACAATTTGCCTGGTGTGAAAATGGGAAACCACGGAAAACCATCTTCAGGGTATGTTTCATTCTTAAGCACATATATCTGTAACATTCCACTGACAACAGACTATTCAGTTAGTTATTTTTCACGTATAAAATATACGAAATTTATTAAACCACACATTTTGATGTGGAATCTTAACAAATATCTGATATAGAAGGGTTAGGGTCCAATGTTAGCACCATTTCCTTGTTCATTTAACTGAAACTTTATTTAGAATACGGTGAAGGTTTAAGATTGGTTCTGGAGTGTAATTTACGAACCTGTAAAAGTATTTTAAATGACTCTGTTCATCATATGCTTAAAAATCTCAGTGGCATATTTCTCAGATGAGCGCCAATGAGTGTAAATAAGAAAACCAACAATATTGTCTTCCGAACGCACTGAATATAAACATAATTATCACGATTAAACAAGGATATGCAATGTTACGAAATATGTATCAACGGGTAGTATGACCTGGACAGACTCTTCTGATGAAGGAAGACATAATTCGTTCCATGCACAAGAGGAAAAATGATCAGATTATATTAATCTCCAGTGGTTTTCACCTACTTCAGCCTCCGACTGATTATGTCACCTCCCACCAACAGGACTAGGAACCTCACGACTCAGATATTCCATGATCAAATCCTGAGACTGACACCAGTTGTCCTCAGTATTATTTATCCCTGATTTCTTCCACACTCAGTCATAGACAATTACGAGGGTTGGAACTTAAATAGAGGCAACACTGCTGTGGAGACGCTATGCAACGGAATCTAATATTGCCGCTGATAGCACACGTTGGTTACCTACCTACCTTACCTCAGAGCAAATGGACTCGCCCTTTCCACATCACCTGCGTGCGCACAAGCGAGAGAAACAACAGTCGCGTGTGAGCTAGCGGTCTAACGTAACGTTGTCACTATGTTTTACAAACAGGAAAAACGGAGTTGGATCGAGATTGAATGTGCCAGAGATCGTACAGCGCGACAGTCTCATCAAGGTCTTCAAGAGCTTGCGGGGACTCTGCATTGACTTACAGAACAGTGGCACGTTGGGTAAAAGCCTCAACGATGGTCGGCAAACTGTGTGAAGAAGTAGTGCATGTTCTTGCCGTTACTGGACAGTGGACAGTGATCGAAACCAGACGATTCGTGAGCATTCGCTTCAGAACTGCTGCAGAAATTCGACAGGCAGTAGACCACTCCATTCGCACCATCAACAGAACAGGCTCTGCTAAAAGTATATTACGACTTCCACATCGCTGGCAACGGGTTATACACAACGCTGGTGACTACATTGAAGGACAGTAAAGGTTGCTAACATGTAACTCTTTTGTATCTGTTGTAAATAAATAGTTTCCACTATTTAAGTTCTAACCTTCGTATATGGTAGTACCTCCTTTCAAGTCGCGGTTCAAATATCCAACTCGTAGGCTCAAATAACTAGTAACCAGACAGTGCAGAATCCACATCCCGCGATATTTGAATTTAAGAGACTTGCGCTGTGCTAGAAATACACACTTAAGATAAACTTACTTATATGTATTGGCTTAGACAGGGCGACCATGAGAGGCGAATGGATGCGGGTAGGTTATGTGCAAGACTAACATCTCTATCATAGATGGTAAAAGAAACGGCAGATGTTCAAACTCTGTCCTTTAAAATGTCAAGGAAGAAATCGAGGAAGTACTTAGATGCGTCTCTGTTAGCTATGAAGAGGGGATTCTGGAAGCGCTCTATTCATTAACGGAACTCAGCATACTGATGGCAGTCGGAGTGAGTGGCTCAGACGGTAGAAGCACTGGCCTTCTGAGCCCAAGTTGGCAAGTTCTATCATCAGCTTAGTCCACTGGTACTTGACGGTGTTCAAATACCCCGACCTCGTGTCAGTAGATTTCGTGGGATGTAACAGAACTCGTGCGGGATAAAATTCCAGGATGTTGGCGTTTCCGAAAACTGTAGAAGTAGTTATTGGGACGTAATATAACTACATATCTTAAAATGTCTATGGGTTTCATTCATGCTATAAAGGCTATGACTTCTCACTGCAATCACAGAATTATATCTCTAGCAGTTCGTTTTAGCTCTAAATAAGAGCAACAGATCACACTCTTCCTATCTTGTCAACAACTTTCGATGAAGCTGAAATGAAGTCGTCGTGTCTAAAATGTGAACCACGGTTTTTGCCTGTCTTCCTTCAGTCTTTTTAATGAGATTTAATTCTTGGAAAAGTGGGGTGTTGGTTTTCTTTTGTGTCCAGCTTGTTCAAGTCATTCATCTTCACATCCGCATCTCTGTAGCTTCCAATCTCTGTATTTTGCGTTTCCCCTAAACAATTTTGCACATCCATACGTAAATACGTAAAATCTATTCACACATACCGTCTTTGTTTCTATGTGCTTTTTTGTTTTTGCAATCTGATTTACGTCACACCGACACAGATAGGTCTCTTGGCGACGATGGGGTAGCAAAGGGCTAGGAGTGGGAAGGAAGCAGCTGTGGCCTTTATTAATGTACAGCCCCAGCATTTGCCTCGTCTGAAAATGTGAAACCACGGAAAAGCATCTTCAGGGCTGCCGACAGTGGGGTTCGAACTCACTATCTCCCGATTGCAAGCTGTTAGCTACGTGACTCAAATCGCACAGCCACTTGATCGGTGTTTCTATGTTTGTGTACTTACTTGTTAGTAAACGTTTCCTTCCTTGGTAGGCTTTCTTAGCCATGGCTATTCTTTTCTTCATCAGATGGTTTTGTAGTGAAGGTATGACTGTACTTCTTGTACTTTGAAGTATTTCAAAACTAGAAAGAGATATTTAATATTGGATATTTGGAACTATTGAGTGAGATAGTACGTAAATGGAAAGCTGTGAAAAAACAAGAACATACGCAGTAAATGTGTAATATGAGTAGATCTCGATAGACGCACACAGCGTTATTGACTGGGGCAGTTCGCAACATGGCTGGTTACCAAAACATGTTGAAGTAAACGTTCAACTTACGCCAGTGTGTAGCGCCTGTCCCTAAAGGTCACAGGTCATGCAGTTTATATAATCAATAGGCCCATAGCCACGCTAACCACCTCGCTGGACTCCACTAAACAAAAATTGCCTGAGTTTCCAGGAAAAGTTGACAGTTTTTATTTGATCAAATACGCAATACAGTTTTCGTTTATTAGAACAAGACTTCAGTCCATGGATTTAGAGTAGCTTCTCTCCCTGTTGTCAAGAAATTCTTGGATTTGATTATCAATTCTGAAACTAGTTTCCTCAGTATGGATATCTATAGGTAGAATGGCGCTGTGATGGACGTGGTGATTGTTGCTTTCACCTGATTAGTAACGTATAACCGAGCGAGTTGGCTATGCGGTTAGGGTCGCGTAGCTGTGAGGTTGCATGGTGGGTTCAAATTCCTGCGTTGGCAGACTTGAAGGTAGTTTCCCGTGATTTACAATGTTCACACCTGCCTTAGTTGAGACTATGGTCGATACCTTTCCAATCCTAGCCCTTTCCCAACCTTGGTCGCCGAAAACCTTCGATGTGTTAGTACCACATTACTAATCAAAAAGTACCGGATAATGAATGGGGAATGTGATAGTGGTGATTGTTGTTTCCCGGAGAAGTTCAACTAATGATCATCCCAACGTAACACTAATAAGAAGGGAAAGGGAACTCCTACTACTGTAGATGACCACTCCAACTTAACACTAATAGAAGGGAAAGACGAACGGGATTGATCCTTCGAAGCATGCTTTACGTCGCACCGACACAGATGGGTCTTATGGCAAAATTCGAAGAATGAAGGATGGGGAAAAAGGAATAGAAAGCCCACGACGGGCTTGCAATTGAAAGGTCTCCAAGGCGTCGCAAACCTAATCTCGTTGGGACGGAAGAGAGCAAAAGTTGACTGAGAGAGGTCGGATAGAATATATGATGGTTGGATGGTTTTAAGAACAAGAACAATCGGCTAACAATCTTCTCTTAACTTTAATCAAAGGAAGATCCGAGTTTTTGAAGAATGAGGATATCAAATAAAGAAAAAAGAAATGCCACGAAGGACGTGAAAATGAATATCTCCCTAGGCCTCGCCAACCTAATACCGTCAGGATTGAAAGAGAACAAGAGTTGACTAAAGAAGGCCAGATGGGAAAGATGAAAGTAAGCTGCTTGTCTCAAGTAAGTGTACTCAGCTAGGGGAACCGAGACACATATAGGGCCCACGTGATCGTCAACTCACGCTCCCAAATTAAGAGCGCACCGGCAGTCAACCTCTCAAGACTCTTCATACAACAACCAGGAGGTTCCGTATATATTCTATGCTCCTACCCGAAAATGTGGGAGAGTAAGCGACATGCCTAATATTGCCGGGATCTCAGTGGAAAAGATTGAGACTCATGATGACAACTGAGAAACTTCTAAGTTGGATTGTGTCCTTATCAACAAATTTGATGTTAATATTGATAGGATTTCCCTCGTTTACTATTGGTCTAGTGCACACGACGCCTCCTGCAGAGGCAACCGTTGATCAGTGTGCTTAAATTCTGTAGAGGAATGCAGCCATATGATGTTCCCTCAGCGCTAGCTTCTGAGCTCAAGTTGGCGGATTACATCTCGGCTCAGTCCGGTGATACTTGAAGGTGCTTAAATATGTCAGTCTCGTGTTGGTAGATATACTGGCACGAAAGTGAAGTCCTACGGGCCAAATTCAGGCAGCTCAACGTCTCCGAAGACGGTAAAAGTAATTACTGGGACGTATAACAAGTAGTAATAGTACAGTCGTAGTAATTTTCAGCTGTATAATGATCATCAATGACTTGGATGTTTGATTTCACAAAGAAAGGCCTGTCATACTGTGCAAGTGACCCATCCGCAGCTAATTTCAGGAATATTTGAGCGCCCATGTTATTCGTCCTATGCGTTTCCTGCAAGCATAAAATATCACAATTCTTTTCATGACATAATTTAGTTTTTTTTTTTTGTAAGTTGACATGCTTTCACTATTTATTAAATTTGTGCTTCTGGTGTAAGAGAATCAGCCGTCTAGGAAGATTCTTAGTCCGTTGCCCAGGGGATGCTCAGTTGTAAAGCAGTTCATAAACACATACTAAAGGGTCCTCTCGAGTCCTTGGAGCTCAGCAATTGTGTAATTACCTCTGTTTATAAACATATAACTACAATTTTCTCATTTATCCCTCCTGAGAACTTCGACAAAGTCAAGTTATCTTTTGTGGTATGAGATTTTAACAGCCGCAGTCATCTTCGGGACTACTGTTTATACAGGAGGATGATAAAGGAGGCGCAGTACTTTCACAGACTGAAACCAACCAGTTCTCAGTTATCCATGGCAGCAAAGTTCCACTTACTTTCAACAGCGGAAGGGGGCAACGAAGATATAATGCAAACAGTCAACCAAGTGAATGTGAAGAAAAATAATCCAAGTACCAGTAGATTTACTGTAATTCAAGACCGACAAAAGTCTGGCCATGATGGGCCCGAATGTTGGACATTAACTCAGAAAAACGAGTGGCCTTATAAGAAAAAAATAAAATGCTAGGTTGTAAGGTGTGCCAAGAGCTTACAAGTTTAAGAGGAGAGAAACAGTTTTCTAGGGTGGGCCAGTGATAAAATCAGTACCTTTGGAGCAGGGAGTAACAACCAATTAATGTCTTTGAGGATAAAGATTTACGAACATAAGTACTGCACAGTGCAGTCCACAGATCATCTTTGGAAATTAAACAAGAAGCTAAACAAGAAGGCTTCGGGAAAGTGTGTTTGAAAGCTCTGTCTTGTAATAAAGAAGTTACTGCTAAGGTACTTTGAACTGCTTATAAAGCGGCAAAACAAAGAACCAATCATTAATCAACTTTGATGATGAAGTAAACTTTCAGGAGCTTAATGGCGTAGGTATGGACTGTATTTTTTATTTCCCCAATGCTTGCATTAATATAATTAGTCAAAAAATTCTCAGTAGCAAACATAAAATGTCTGTAATTATCGACGACT
The DNA here is from genome assembly GCF_040414725.1 of Anabrus simplex. Classification (NCBI taxonomy): domain Eukaryota; kingdom Metazoa; phylum Arthropoda; class Insecta; order Orthoptera; family Tettigoniidae; genus Anabrus; species Anabrus simplex. The sequence continues at coordinate 1,301,957,317 of NC_090265.1, forward strand.
CAACCACTTTTGGTATTAAAAGTGCTGTAATAGTTTATGTTCGTATGGTATTACCTGATTTTTTTCTGCTCTGGTGAACCTTTTCCTTCATTTTATCGAACTTAATGATGTAAATGCCAAAGGGATTTTCTATTCATTAATGAGTCTACTTGAAAGCCTTGGAATGTCAGAAGACTACTTAAAGAATTACTTTCCATCTGTCACTTGTGATGGAACTGCAGTGATGTTTGGTGCACGTGATGGTGGTAGAAAATAACCGCAAGACAAATTCCCGAATGTTATTGAGTGACACTGCCACCTTGCCTGAGCTGATCCGAGAGACCAGTATGAGGAGATTTCCAGCCATGTGAAAAGTCCGTTCCCCATGGAAATGTCCTTTACTGTAGTGTTTACTAAAAGCAAATCTCAATAGGGATAGCGATTATCGATAAGATGGAGAAGATTTCTTCACAATACATGATTTGGTGGCATTTAAATATTATTTTTGACGATGGTGTTGGAGATGATGTTATTTCAATAGAAATGTGAAATACATACGAAGGTAAACCAAATAAAGAATTTCATGCCAGTAGATTTAAAGAAACGAGCATTATGTTACATGTATGCTACAACAGGATTGGGAAAGAAGCGGCCGTGGCCTTATCAAGGTACAATTCCAGCATCGTGCCACCTTGCATGGACTGTAAGATTCATGCTACCCATCGTGTACTCAGGACCCTTCTTATTTTCAGAAGGTGATAATATAATGTTACTGCACACTCCTGCAGTTGCCTTGCAAGTTTTGGAGAAACATGGTGTGACCCATACAGTTTGTCCATAAAACTCTTAAATCTATTTACTGAAACCATGCTACTTATCGTATCATTGACGGATAATTTCTCACGATGATTGGCTCGATATAACATCAATCAATCAATCAATCAATCAATCAATCAATCAATCAATCAATCAATCAATCAATCAATCAATCAATCAATCAATCAATCAATCAATCAATCAATCAATCAATCAATCAATCAATCAATCAATCAATCAATCAATCAATCAATCAATCAATCAATCAATCAATCAATCAATCAATCAATCAATCAATCAATCAATCAATCAATCAATCAATCAATCAATCAATCAATCAATCAATCAATCAATCAATCAATCAATCAATCAATCAATCAATCAATCAATCAATCAATCAATCAATCAATCAATCAATCAATCAATCAATCAATCAATCAATCAATCAATCAATCAATCAATCAATCAATCAATCAATCAATCAATCAATCAATCAATCAATCAATCAATCAATCAATCAATCAATCCTGATCTGCATTTAGGACAGTCACCCAGGTGGCAGATTCCCTATCTGTTGTTTTCCTAGCATTTTCTTAAATGACTGCAAAGAAATTGGAAATTTATTGAACATCTCCATTGGTAAGTTATTCCAAACTCTAACTCCCCTTCCTATAAACGAATATTTGTACCAATTTGTCCTCTTGAATTCCAACTTTATCTTCATATTGTGATCTTTCCTACTTTTAAGGACAACCTCAAATTTATTCGTTTACTAATGTCATTCCACGCCATCTCTCCACTGACAGCTCGGAACATACCACTTAGTCGAGCAGCTTGTCTCCTTTCTCCCAAGTCTTCCCAGCCCAAACTTTGCAACATTTTTGTAACACTACTCTTTTGTCGGAAATCACACAGTTCTTGATTAAGTAATTCTAATGAGGGTCATATACACTGGAACCATACTCTAGTTGGGGTCTTAGGAAAGACTTATATGCCCTCTCCTTGACATCCCCTAAACACACTCATAACCATGTGCGGAGATCTGTACTCTTTATTTACAATCCCATTTATCTGATTACCCCAACGAAGATCTTTCCTTATTTTAACACCCAGGTACCTACAATGATCTCCATAAGGAACTTTCACCCCATCAATGCAGTAATTAAAACTGAGAGGACTTTTCCTATTCGTGAAACTCACAACCTGACTTCCAATTGGTCTTAAATGTCAAAGGATTTTGCCAGGATTCGATCTCCTAACCTTAAGAATAAATACAAGGACCTACACAAAGCCGGTCCGTTTATATTATCTTTTCAACTATGTTCTCGTGTTCGGTAACAAGAGGTGTTTTCGAAATCTGTATACAGGATAAATGAGGAAAGTTAAATATTGATTTGAAGTTATTAATTTGGAGATTAAAATAGGCAAACATATAAGACATCAAAACTGAGATCATTTCAGTTTGATGTACTGTATGTAATTGTGGGCTGCGGTCTTCGTACTTTTGAAACATATAAAGAAAACCTCGCAGTACACTACTGTGTGGTACCGCGAGTGAGTCACGATCGATGTATTAGGTCCAGATATTCAGAAGAAAGAGCCGCTCGATACATATATTTATATACACTACATGACAAAAGCAGTGAAACACGCTGTATGAGGCACGAAAACTGTGAAATATATGTCTGCAGCACAAAAATATTGTAAATAGCCCGAGATCTGTCAACCATGCCCCAACACTTGGTGGAAATAGAATTACACAAGATCATGGCAGTTCTTGCGTTGTTCAATAGGTAGTGTGGCCTCCTTTAGTGCTCAAACAGGCGGTCACTGGATGCAACTGATGTACCTCTTCCTGATATAAAGATTTCTATTCCTATGCCTACTGCACACGGAGTTCGTCACCGGAGCGATACCTTTTAGTTGGTCCCATACGTGCTCTATTGAAGGAAGATCTAGTCACATCGCAAGACAAGGTAGGGTATCAGTACCTTGTGGAGTCTGGAACCTTGGCTGCGGTACGTAGCCGAGCGTTGTCGTGCTAAAGAACAAAACGAAAACACTGGAGAACTGCAGAAAATTGGGCTGGATGATCTCGTGGAGGTATCTATGGGCTGTCAGTGAACTGTATACAAACACAAGAGAGGTTCAGAAGTCGTAACTATTGGCTACAAACATCATATCTCCAGGTGTAGGGCTCCTATGTCGTTCCATAATATTGCCAGATGGTTCCACCGACATCTGAGACGCTACATTCTTATGCATCCATAGTTGCGACCTAGAGTGAAATGTGACAAATTGGAGGAGACAGTTTGTTACCATTCTGCCTCCTACACTGTCGTTATTGGCACCACAGATGAGGTCTTTGACGATGGATCAGTGTCAATGGTAATATCGGATTCTCTTCTGGGATACAGGGGGTGTTAGTAATGGGCATGATCTGTGTTGATGTAGCGTTCAGTTCCGTTGCCGTTAGTCACCTGATGTACAGTCAGAACGTTGCCTATGTAACGTACCAACTTCGTTTGGCCATGTGAAATATGCCGTGTAGCGTTGCTGTGTCCACGGTCCATGTGAGGGCCATCTACGGAACCGACCAACCACCCTTGCGCAAGCCCACTATATTGCTCCATTTCGGTCTGGTCTAAACGTCGATATTGCACTGGCAGTCAACTGCCGGGCATCCTGTGTGGTCACTCAACTGAAGCGTCAACTCTTCCCTCACATTTTATGCAGCGGAGTTTTATTTCTCATCGTGCGATAAGTTGAGCCCTCTATGTCACGTGTTCCTATGACATTACATTCACGCCCTTAAAAACACCTACTCACCTACCTACTTTAACCTTTGAGCAGAATTATTTTTTGTTCGGACATTGTTTTATAGGTGTTTCACTTTCTCTGTCCAGTAGTGTACTTTAGTAGAGAGACGTTGTTCACTGTCTGATAAAGTTATTATACTGTGTTATGTTTCCTTTAATTTTTTAATTTTCTATTTACAATTTGTTTTACGTCGAATCGACACTGATAGGTCTGAAGGCAACAAGATGTGGAAAGGAATCGACCGTGGCCTTAATTAAAGTACATCCCTTGCATTTGTCTGGTGTGAAACTGCGAAACCACGGAAATGCATCTTCAGGCCTGCCGACAGTGGTGTTCGAACCCACTGTCTCCCGAATGCAAGCTGGCAGCTATGTGACCCAAACCGCATAGCCACTTGCTTGGTTGTTTCCTTTAACTCAATTGTGTAGCGAAGATTACGACTGAGGTATTGATATGCTAAATGAAAATATACTCTTTCTGCCAATGCTCTTCGAAAGTTGAAACAGATTAAACCGGTTTATAAACACAGAAAACAGTTTTCACTTCCTTGAAAATTAGGAAATGTGTCGACAGCCACATAAACATTTTTATGTTAGCTGATAACCAGAGCTATCGGAGTGTCAGTAATAGTGTGCACGAACATAATGCGCTTTGGAGACATAAACTATTGTACAATCTCACTGTTCTCCATTTCTGAGTGGAAAAACAAAAACGTACAAACCCGCGCTGTTATAGCTCATTAAAGGCAACTGATGCCCAGTAAGGGCATGTTGGATTGTCCTGTGGTCGGCGTATTGCATGTCTTTGTCGACAGGATCTGCTACCCCCCCCCCCCCCCTCTCTCTCTCTCGTGTCAAACAGCTCCTTAGTTCGCATCACAGGGCTAAATAAACCGCGTTTCAACCATCAGTCTACAATGAAAGTCCCTGGATTAACCGGGAATAGAAGCCGGGTCCTCCGATGAGAGACGGGTACGCTACAGGTACTCTTCCGGGATGATCCGAGAAAGCGACACTTTGAGTAGTCTTGAAATATTCGCATAACCAAATCCACAACCTAGGCAGTCCTATGATCAAGCGTGTCCTACAGTTAAGAAAGTAGGTGACATAAATACAGTAAGGGGACTAACTGAAAGGACATCTGTACAGAATTTCCCTTGCATTCCTGGTCATAGTGATGACTCACTAAATTCCTCCATTACTTCTTCGTCCATCATTTTTGTTCAGACTACTCCTTCCATGTTGTTGTTTGGGTCATCAGACTGGTTTGATGCAGCTTTCCATGCTACCCTATCCTGAGCTAACCTTCTCATTTCTCCGTAACTACTACATCTGCTCTAATCTGCTTGTCATATTCATAATTTGGTGTACCTCTGCCGTTCGTACCACCTACACTTCCCTCAAAAAACAACTGAACAAGTTCCGGGTGTCTTAAGATGTGTCCTTTCGTCTCTTCTTCTGGTCAAATTTAGCCAAATCGATATCACCTCACCAATTCGATTCAGTATCTCTTCATTCATGATTCGATTTACCCCTCTTACCTTCAACCTTCTTCTGTAATACCACATCTCAAAAGCTCTTATTCTCTTTCTAAGCTAGTTGTCATCAATGATTCACCTTTACACCTTTATACAATGCCACGCTTCAGACGAAAGTCATATCTTTCTAATTATATATCAATGTTCGAGTGAGCAAATTTCTATTCTTAAGAAAGCTCTTCCTTGCTTGTGCTAGCCTGCATTTTATGTCCTCCTTACTTCTGCCATCTTCAGTTATTTTACTACCCAAGTAACAACATTCATCTACTTCCTTTAAAACTTCATTTCCTAATCTAATATTTCCTGCATCACCTGACTACGTTCGATTGCAGTCCATTACTTTTGTTTCGGACTTCTTTATTTTCATCCTGCACTCCTTCACCAAGACTCTGCCACACCACTCAGCAATTTCTCCAGATCTTCCGCAGACTCAGAAAAAACAACAGTATCATCGGCAAATCTCAGAGTTTTATTTGCTCTCTTTGGATTGCCATCCCTTTCCAAACTCCTCTTTGATTTCCTTTACCACCTGTTCTATATAAACTTTGAAAAGGAGGAGGAACAAACCGCAGCCTTGCCTCACACCTTTCTGGATTGCTGTTTCTTTTTTAAAGCCCTTGAATCTTATGACTGGAGACTTATTATTGTACAGATTGAGGGTCTTCTTTCTCGGTGATCCCGATCACCTTCAGAATCTCAAATAGCTTAGTCCAATCAACATTATCAAATGCCTTTTCTAGATCTACGAACGCCATGTATTCAGGTTTATCCTTCTTAATTCGATCCTCTAAGGACAGATGTCAAGTCAAGATTGCTTCACGTATTGCTAAATTTCTTCCGAAGCCATATTGATCTTCTCCAAATTCAGTTTCAACTTGTCTCTCCATTCTTCTGTAAATAGCACGTGTTTAAAATTTTGCAGGCGTGAGTCACTAAACTAATTGTGCGGTAGTTTTCACACTTGTCAGCACCTGTTTTCTTGGGAATAGATATTACCACATTCTGTCTAAAATCGGTTGGCACTTCTCCTGTATCATACATCTTACATGCTAATTGGAATTACCTCCCCATGCTGGTTTCTCCTAAGGCAGTCAGTAATTCTTAGGGTGTATCATCAATTCAATGTGCCTTATTTCTATTTATCTCTCAAAATTCTGTCAAATCCTACCCTCAAAATTGGGTCTCCCATTTCATCAGCATTAACACTTCTTATTCCAGAACCTTATCATCCACTTCTTTCTATTGATACAACTGTTGGATATATTCCTATCATCTTTCTGTCTTGTCTTCTTTCCCTAGAAGTATTTTTCATCTGAGCTATTAATAGTCCTTCGATATGAATGCATTATTTACATCTCTGTTTTCAGTTACTCAATATTGTGAAAGTAAACAAATAGGCTGAAGGTAATTATTATACAGTGTTTGTTAACGTAAGCTAGTTTTCACATTTGACATTCTCCAGCATCATTTGCTCCAGCAAGCCGGGTAAAGTGTGGGAACCTCTCTCAAGCCAGAGAATGCTGTGTTTATGTCTAAAGCCGACACGCTTCTCAAGCATATATCGTACTCATATCGAGTTCCAGCTCAACCCTCAAAGAGATGTTAACATTCTTTTTGTAAAGGACGTCGTATACAAGGACGCGCTGGTTACATTAGACAAGAACACGTATACAAAATGCGCAGGTCGTTCCTACCCGAATATGCATCTACTTACGAGTCCGGCTCCATAGCTAAATTGTCTCTTTCGTCCAGGGGGTCGCAGGTTCGATTTCCGGCCAGGTTGGGGATTTTAACTTCCATTAGTTAATTTATATGGCTCGGAAAATGGGTGTTTGTGTCATCTTCAGCACTAGAATTCATAGGTAGGACCTTATTCTCACAGAGACGCAGGTTACCTGTACGGCGTCAAATTGAAAAGCATGCACCAGGCCTCTCCAGAGGCCATATTTATGGTATTATTATTATTATTATTATTATTATTATTATTATTATTACTATTATCAGCTAAGGAATGCAGATTCGCAGAGAGAAGCCGTCAGGGTGTGTAGTCGTCAGTGTAATAATCATTTAGGTTGATAGCGTACTATGGAATCCCTCATTATCTATTTTTCGATTGTATTTGTATTGTTAAATATAGTTAATAATAATAATAATAATAATAATAATAATAATAATAATAATACTTTATTTATGTATTTATTTAACGTATGACTTTTAGCGCCGGGAGTTTCCGAGGACATGTTCGGCTAGCCTGGTGCAGGTCTTTCTATGAGCGACTTGAGCGTCTGGATGTGGTAGGATGCTGATTATGTAGAGCGAGTGTGAAACCCGTTATTGGCTCATAGCTTACTCCTGTCGAATAATACAAGAAGGCCTGCTCAAGGCTTAACGTCTCCATCCGACTGACGAATCAGCATCAGTAGCATCATATGCACTCAATCCATATGAACACTGCCGAGAGGTTTGGAATTGAATTCACGTTCTGACCCGCAGTCTGCTGATTAGAAATAGTATGTCACGATTTCTCCTACCCTGAAAATTGTTCTACCAAAGGGACTCGAACCGGCTAAGCATGGTGTCAGACCATATAGACTTGATGCCTTAGCGATCGTGGCCACCAGGCGAGAATAATAATAATAATAATAATAATAATAATAATAATAATAATAATAATAATAATAATAATAATAATAATAATAATAATAATAATCAGTAGTTTGAACATGGTATTTATAGACATAGGGGAAGCGTGATAGCCGTGTGGCGTAGTCATTGACTTCTCATCGTTTTTAAATTGTCTAATACATACATACAAGATAAAGATAATATCAAGCCATATTAGATCCGACCTATACTGGATACTAGGAAATACTTTATATACTTTTTCCAGTCTGACTGCCCACTATGGAGAAGACTGAGCCCTCAGATTCACATATTGTAATAGAATTCAATGAAAACAAACTGGTTATAATACTCGTAGTATATACCTTAGGTTGAGTTTACTATTTATATTCCTGGTTCGTCAGTATAATTTCATGCTGTCAACAATCTTCACTATCACTCGCACACTCAGACGGTAGAACGCTGAGCTTCTGAGCCCAATTGACAGGTTTGATCTTGGCTCAGTCCAGTGGTATTTGAAGTTGATAATTTACCATTGTTTCACAAAAAAGTAAGAGTCCAAATTTGCTAATCACTATTCTTAGGGGATACATATCGGAGTAGTTCGGTTGGGAACGGTTCAGGGTGACTGTACATAATTTCTGAATAATATCCCTATATGAATTTAACACAGCACTGGGAATTACTTCCAGCGTACAGTTACGTGCTAGACAGTAGCTCGTGTTACTCGGGCCTGGAAGTACCGGTTTCGAGACTCTCATAATTCCTTCTTAGCTGCGCCTGGCCAATGAGTCCCTGGAGTGAACCTTCGCGATAGCACTGCTCACGTCGAGTCCAGACAATCTCCCGTCTCTTGTAATGACTCCCTCTAGAACAGCTCATCTTATCTATGTCCTTTTATAGTAGTATGTGTCCCTAGCATCCTTATACCGTATGGTTTTATTGTCATTGTTTTGACATCGGAATTAATATTACATTAAATTCCCATTTGTGAAATAGTGGGGCATGTGACAGATACGATGTTTTAATTATCCCGAAAAAAGTTAGGGATGTACTCTATTCCCTTCCTTATAGTCAAGCAGTTAACCAAACACGCTATTACTATTAACAAGTACATTTAAATAACGCGAATGAAATGTTGTACTCTGCCGTAGCCAAGAGTACAAACATCGTGCGTTCTCTCTGGGTTTATAAAAGAGACCCCGTATAATACATAGAAATATTGAATTAATCACATTACATGGTAGGAATGCTAAAATAACTTAACCCAAGAGTAAATTTACCAATTGAAGTACTACATGAGAAAGATGCGAATTTCCAAAATATACTGAAATATCTTCGACAATAGAAGAGAAGGAAAATTAAGAAGAGAAAAATTGTCCGTGAAACGAAGAAGGAAATCGTGACGAGTAGGAAGGGTGAGGAATTTTGAGGTCACAACGACAGTAGATGATTCATTCATGTTTTCCTAGTATTCCTAAAGAGGCACGTTTAAAAGTTGATTTTCTGGACATTCCTCTGACATTCACCATTATACAATAACGATGAAAACTTTGTGTTGGCTGAGTTCATTTTCCTATGTATGTTTGTGCAGGAAAATGGAATTTATCGTATTGCACCGCACTGTAGGAACTTATGTTTGCATAACGTATTTACGCACTTCTACAGTATAATTCATGTAAGGTTCATTTTATTTACACACCAGCATAGGAAAATGAACCGAATGAAAGTTGTTCTGATAGACTGCATATCCATATGTGGCTGGGAGGCGTGACCAGTCCTAAGGTGAACTACACTATTCAAATTTGAATGAAGGTTCCACCTATTCAATACTAAATATATGTCGTACAGGATATTAGTTTACAACATAACATGTTAAATAAGATATTAGTTTACAACATGTTATTTATTTATTTATTTATTTATTTATTTATTTATTTATTTATTTATTTATTTATTTATTTATTTATTTATTTATGCCCTTGCGGCGGTAGAGGTGGGATCCCTCGCTGAGTCCGAGGGAAAAACCAACCCTGGAGGGTAAACAGATAAAGAAGAAGAGAACCATAGAGAATTTCACACAACTGGAGCTTCAGGCTCTGGGTCGGGATACAACTAGGGAGGATGACCAGTACCTCGCCCGGGTGGCCTCGCCTGCTATGCTGAACAGAGGCCTTGCGTGGTAATGGGAAGGTTGGAAGGGGTAGACATGGAAGAGGAAAGGAAGCGGCCGTGGCCTGAAGTTAGGTACCATCCCGGCATTTGCCCGGAAGAGAAGTGGGAAACCACGGAAAACAACTTCCAGGATGGCTGAGGTGGGAATCGAACCCACCTCTACTCAGTTGACCTCCCGAGGCTGAGTGAACCCCGTTCCAGCTCTCGTACCACTTTTCAAACTTTCGTTGTAGAGGCGGGAATCGAACCGGGCCTCTATGGTTCTCAGGTTGCATATTGTATCTCTGACCACTGGCGTGGCGCTCTGATATTGATGATACCTCCCTTAATATCTGTTCTATCGAAAAGAGGAAAACGACTCTTGTCCGGCACCGCGGTGTAGGGGGCAACGCGTCCGCCTGTTACCCGGCGGCACCGGGTTCGTTTCCCGGCCGGGTCAGGGATTTTTAATTAGAAATGAGTAATACCCCTGGCCTGGGGAATGTCCATTTCCTCACATTCAACACTCTACACTTCCGCAATTACAGTTACACGCAAGTTCGTATCATATGGTGCAGGTACTGGCAAAAGATCTTCAGAGGTCGACGCCACGAACAAATATCAATTTATAATTTATAAAAAAATACTCTTTAGTTTTTCCTGTTGCCCACCTTGAAGTGATATGCACGACATGTCCCACGGGTCTTGGACTAAAAATACAAATAATCGTAATCATCTGCGTTATTATTGTCGTACGATAAATACGCACCTGGAATAAAGGAACGGAAATAACATATTCTTAAACGTTTGTTATATACAGTGCTTTGATAGACCTAATGTTAACGAAAATATTTGAGAATAATATTCCTATAGCCTAAATACCAACTCCATGGGATTACTACGGCATCATATGCACCTGATAAAACAACCCTGAGTGAGTTGAATCAAAATACGTAGTTTGGTTGAAATAAATCCAGTAATTTTCCACATTTCGGAATATACTAACAGATCGGTAACCAGACAGACAGACAGACAGACAGACAGACAGACAGACAGACAGACAGACAGACAGACAGACAGACAGACAGACAGACAGACAGACAGACAGACAGACAGACAGACAGACAGACAGACAGACAGACAGACAGACAGACAGACAGACAGACAGACAGACAGACAGACAGACACCAAAGGGAAATGTTCTACCTCATATTACCTCGGTGTTCAGATACATTAGGTAGGGGTAATGTTAAAGCCGAGCAAAACGTTATGCATCCTCTGATTTTCTCCTGTTATGGATCATTCAAATAACTGTAGGTGTGCGAGGGTGTCCGTCACTGGCTGCAGAGCATGAAGCCCGTAGATAATACGTAGTAATTGTCTCCGTCATTTGAAGAGAAAGCGACATTATGTGCATGAAAAAATTATTTAAAATGAAGGGGCGTTACACATATAGTCTACAGATATTAGATATAATCAATAGTGTAAGAGAAAATTGAAAGAAAAACCTCTTCTGGTCTTCCTATAAACTCCCAGTCTATTCAGCGATTTTTAAATGATATGCATATCAAAACCTGCTCCTGGATGAGTAGACTATAGGTATGAAGTTTGGCCGAGATATAACCAATAGTGTAAGAGAAAAATGAAAAAAAGGAATCTGATTTTCCTGTAAAACTCCAGTCTATTTAGTAATTTTTAAATTATATTCATATTGAAACCTGCTGCGGGATAAGTAAACTCTAAGTATGAAGTTTGGTCGAGATCTATTCAGACGTTTACCGTGATCGTGAAACAAACAAACAAACAAACAAACAAACAAACAAACAAACAAACAAACAAACAAACAAACAAACAAACAAACAAACAAACAAACAAACAAACAAACAAACAAACAAACAAACACACAAACAAACAAACAAACAAACAAACACGAAACGGATAAATATATCAAAATTTGGCGAAATAAATGACATTACAGACAACGGACCCCCTTGAATTTTATTTATATGTTTGTGGGTTACTGTAGTCACGTCCTAGTTCGTGAACCATCGGCAACGGCTGAGTGGCCTAGTAAGTGGTCCTGAGAGTCGGGATACCAGTTGCTATGGAATGGGAGTGGGCATCTCGGACATATTCTGAGTCATGGCCCTCCTTGTGCGCAGGCGGCTAGGCCTATACAGTACAATCCACCGGTGGTCCATAACCCGTTAGAGGAGAGATCCTCACTTGGACTATGTGCAAGTAGGGCAGCATCCTGCTTCATGAATCGACCGAGCTCAGAACATTCTAAGCAAGCCTCGGACCTATGGGAGTAACGGAGTCCCACTCCCATTTGACAGGCGAGGGACTCCTTGGAAACAACTTGGCGAACGAAATGGAATTCGATGGGGAGCTATCAATATTAATGGGGCTTATGGAAGAAAGAAAGTAGAACTGGCTGAGTCAGCAAAGAGGATGCATCTAGATGTGCTAGGAGTAAGTGATATTCGGGTAAGGGGAGATAACGAGAAAGAGAGAGGAGATTATAAAGTGTACTTGACGGGTGTTAGAAAGGGAAGGGCAGAGTCTGGGGTAGGGCTCTTTATCAGTAATAGCATTGTACAGAACATAGTTTCTTTTAGGCACGTAAATGAGCGAATGATGTGGGTAGATTTGTCAGTTGGAGGAATTAGGACTAGAATTGTGTCCGTGTATTCACCATGTGAGGGTGCAGATGAGGATGAAGTTGACAAGTTTTATGAAGCATTGAGTGACATCGTAGTCAGGGTAAACAGCAAGGATAGAATAGTGCTAATGGGCGATTTCAGTGCGAGAGTTGGGAATAGAACTGAAGGACACGAAAGGGTGATTGGTAAATGTGGGGAAGATATGGAAGCTAATGGGAATGGGAAGCGTTTGCTGGACTTCTGTGCTAGTATGGGTTTAGCTGTTAAGAATACATTCTTCAAGCATAAGGCTATTCACCGCTACACATGGGAGGCTAGGGGTACCAGATCCATGATAGACTATATCTTAACAGACTTCGAATTCAGGAAATCTGTTAGGAATGTACGAGTTTTCCGCGGATTTTTCGATGATACAGACCACTATCTGATCTGTAGTGAACTAAGTATCTGTAGGCCTAAGGTAGAGAAAGTGAAATCTGTCTGCAAACGAATAAGGGTAGAAAATCTCCAGGACGAGGAAATTAGACGGAAGTACATGGAGATGATTAGTGAGAAGTTTCGAACAGTAGACACTAAGCAGGTTCAGGATATAGAAAGTGAATGGGTGGCATACAGGGATGCTGTAGTAGAAACAGCCAGGGAATGCCTTGGAACAACTGTGTGTAAAGATGGGAAAAGGCGAGCATCTTGGTGGAATGATGAAGTGAGAGCAGCTTGTAAACGTAAAAAGAAGGCTTATAAGAAATGGCTCCAAACAAGGGCCGAGGCAGATAGGGGGTTGTATGTAGATGAAAGAAACAGAGCGAAACAAATAATTGTTGAATCCAAAAAGAAGTCATGGGAAGATTTTGGTAACAACCTGGAAAGGCTAGGTCAAGCAGCAGGGAAACCTTTCTGGACAGTAATAAAGAATCTTAGGAAGGGAGGGAAAAAGGAAATGAACAGTGTTTTGAGTAATTCAGGTGAACTCATAATAGATCCCAGGGAATCACTGGAGAGGTGGAGGGAATATTTTGAACATCTTCTCAATGTAAAAGGAAATCATCCTGGTAGTGTTGTGAACAGCGAAGCTCATGGGGAGGAGGAAAATGATGTTGATGAAATTATGCTTGAGGAAGTGGAAAGGATGGTAAATAAACTCCATTGTCATAAGGCAGCAGGAATAGATGAAATTAGACCTGAAATGGTGAAGTATTGTGGGAAGGCAGGGATGAAATGGCTTCATAGAGTAGTAAAATTAGCGTGGAGTGTTGGTAAGGTACCTTCAGATTGGGCAAAAGCAGTAATAGCACCTATCTATAAGCAAGGGAACAGGAAGGATTGCAACAACTATCGAGGTATCTCACTGATTAGTATACCAGGCAAAGTATTCACTGGCATCTTGGAAGGGAGGGTGCGATCAGTCGTTGAAAGGAAGTTGGATGAAAACCAGTGTGGTTTCAGACCACAGAGAGGCTGTCAGGATCAGATTTTCAGTATGCGCCAGGTAATAGAAAAATGCTACGAGAGGAATAGGCAGTTGTATTTATGTTTCGTAGATCTAGAGAAAGCATATGACAGGGTACCGAGGGAAAAGATGTTCGCCATACTGGGGGACTATGGAATTAAAGGCAGATTATTAAAAGCAATCAAAGGCATTTATGATGACAATTGGGCTTCAGTGAGAATTGATGGCAGAATGAGTTCTTCGTTCAGGGTACTTACAGGGGTTAGACAAGGCTGTAATCTTTCACCTTTGCTGTTTGTAGTTTACATGGATCATCTGCTGAAAGGTATAAAATGGCAGGGAGGGATTCAATTAGGTGGAAATGTAGTAAGCAGTCTGGCCTATGCTGACGACTTGGTCTTAATGGCAAATTGTGCCGAAAGCCTACAGTCTAATATCGTGGAACTTGAAAATAGGTGCAATGAGTATGGTATGAAAATTAGCCTCTCGAAGACTAAATTGATGTCAGTAGGTAAGGCATTCAACAGAATTGAATGTCAGATTGGTGATACAAAGCTAGAACAGGTCGATAATTTCAAGTATTTAGGTTGTGTGTTCTCCCAGGATGGTAATATAGTAAGTGAGATTGAATCAAGGTGTAGTAAAGCTAATGCAGTGAGCTCGCAGTTGCTATCAGCAGTATTCTGTAAGAAGGAAGTCAGCTCCCAGACGAAACTATCTTTACATCGGTCTGTTTTCAGACCAACTTTGCTTTACGGGAGCGAAAGCTGGGTGGACTCAGGATATCTTATTCATAAGTTAGAAGTAACAGACATGAAAGTAGCAAGAATGATTGCTGGTACAAACAGGTGGGAACAATGGCAGGAGGGTACTCGGAATGAGGAGATATAGTCTAATTTAGGAATGAACTCGATGGATGAAGCTGTACGCATAAACCGGCTTCGGTGGTGGGGTCATGTGAGGCGAATGGAGGAGGATAGGTTACCTAGGAGAATAATGGACTCTGCTATGGAGGGTAAGAGAAGTAAGGTAGACCAAGACGACGATGGTTAGACTCGGTTTCTAACGATTTAAAGATAAGAGGTATAGAACTAAATGAGGCCACAACACTAGTTGCAAATCGGGGATTGTGGCGACGTTTAGTAAATTCACAGAGGCTTGCAGACTGAACGCTGAAAGGCATAACAGTCTATAATGATAATGTATGTATGTATGTATGTATGTATGTATGTATGTATGTATGTATGTAAAGGATAGGAAGAGCTTTGTCACACCAGCGACGGTATGGAAGAGAATACTATTCCACAGTAGGAATATCATGCTTTGTGTGTAAAAAATAAAGTAGGCCCTACGTAATCATCCAACTGAGTGCGTAAAATTTACGCCTGAAACCTTCTTCCATTGTCTTTAAATTTCACTTATTTATTTCTTTTAGTTTAGAGTTGAAATTCATTTTGAATCTATAATGCAGATATTAGTAGTTGTGAAGTGATATTTACGTCAATGTTATTTGCTTACGCTCAATAGGCTTGGACATCCTATAAGCTAAGGGATTGATTTCCACTCCAGTGCGCCTGGTCCTAGTTTCCTATCTTCAGGTAGGTCATGACGTAAATACAAAGATTTAGTGCTCATTCAATCACAGCACAACTTTAAATGTATACGCCTTATCTTCAAGACAGATTTTACAGTGCACCGACAATGATAGAAAATTAATGCGTTGAGTCTGTAATGTTACAGTATGCGAGCGAAATATACAGCCAGATACCTGTGCTTGGAGCAGATAGTGAAGCATCAAGGTTTCACTCATGCACCCATAGTTCATGTATCGACCGAGGACATTAAAATTATTCCTCACAAACGTGGAGAAGGTACGAGATGAAATGTTCTCTGAGGTGATGATGATGATGATGCTGATGATGATGATGAATTTGATTGTTGCTGTTATTGCTGTGTCCAAGTTAGTGGATTCACATTCTATACCTTTGATTATACTATTACCAATTTCATGTGCCACATTGTGCTAATTAATAGCCATGTAGGTGTATTAGAGACGCGTTGCACTCCAGCTAACCCCAGATATTTCTGGTGTCGTTAGAGCCATCATGGCCCATTTTCACATTTGAATTGAGATTAAAGGCCGGATATCACGTGATTTTTCGGTAAAAATTCCAGCGCAGGATCTAACAGTATTAATTCAGATCTTTCGTTATAATTTTCTAATGATTAGCCCAAAATATTAAGGAAACATATACCGCGTGGTACAGCTGCCGCTATTCATCATCATCATCTGTTTACCCTCCAGGTTCGGTTTTTCCCTCGGACTCAGCGAGGGCATCCACCTCTACCGCCTCAAGGGCAGTGTCCTGGAGCTTCAGACTCGTGGTCGGGGGATACAACTGGGGAGAATGACCAGTACCTCGCCCAGGCGGCCTCACCTGCTATGGTGAACAGGGGCCTTGTAGGGGGATGGGAAGATTGGAAGGGATAGGCAAGGATGAGGGAAGGAAGCGGCCGTGGCCTTAAGTTAGGTACCATCCCGGCATTCGCCTGGAGGTGAAGTGGGAAACCACGGAAAACCACTTCGAGGATGGCTGAGGTGGGAATCGAACCCACCTCTACTCAGTTGACCTCCCGAGGCTGAGTGGACCCCGTTCCAGCCCTCGTACCACTTTTCAAATTTCGTGGCAGAGCCGGGAATCGAACCCGGACCTCCAGGGGTGGCAGCTAATCACGCTAACCACTACACCACAGAGGAGCCGCTATTCACTCAGTTTTATGCAATCCGCAGATTATAGTCTAACTTAAAAATATTGACCGTGGCTACTCACACCAATGTTTGGTCTTACTACACTTTCTATAATTCATTTATTCGTGTCAATCAAATCAGCATTAATGATAAAATGCCGAATGATAGTAAAGAATAGTGAAAATTCTGTATCACAGCAACGTCATGTACAGAGAACAGGATGGCTGAATGACTACAAGTAGTATGGACATAACAGCGGTCAGCGACAACGTGTGATAGCCGAGCTTGTTGAAAATTAGCAGAGGAAACCGATGTGCGTTAGTTGGATGATCGAGTCCGATGCAGGGCGAATATTTTATTCCGTTGTTAATGTTCGTGTGAGTCGCGTTGATGAAGACAAATTTGCTATTTGCTTTACGTCGCACCGACACAGATAGGTACTATGGCGACGATGGGACAGGAAGTGGCTAGGAGTGGGAGGGAAGCGGCCGTGGCCTTAATTAAGGTACATCCGCAACATTTGCCTGGTGTGAAAATGGGAAACCACGGAAAACCATCTTCAGGGTTACCGACAGTGGGGTTCTAACCCACTATCTCCCGAATACTGGATACTGGCCGCACTTAAGTGACTGCAGCTATCGAGCTCGGTGAAGACAAACTTAAATCATGATCAGTTCTCATATTGCAGGTACTCTGCTATGTTTGTTTTTAAGTAGCTCTTAAAAGAGCTTTTTCAGTAAAGTAAGCTATAACGACAGAGGTGCGATGGGCTTGTGTATGATCATTCGATTAACGAAACAAATGTTCAAAAGACCACCTCCTTCGTTAATGCAAGGATGAGCACGTTGGAGGAAAGCCATTCTTGCTTGCTGCTACATATGAGGTGTAAGCTGCTTGCAGGCTTCAGTGATGCGCCGCCGTGAATGATTCGGGCTCTCTGGTTCCTGTTCACAGGCTATTTCCTTTAAATAACCCCAGAGCAAAAAGTCTAGTGGGGTAGGATCAGGTGATCCAGCCGGCATTGTGTCAGGACCCCACCCCCCTCATCCATTCCGTCATCCAGCATATGCCCTATGCAAGTTGTTCCGCACTGCCAACGACCAGTGTGAGTAGCTCCATCCTGCTGGAACCACGTCCATAACCGTGTCATAAAGGGCACATCCTCAAATAAGAGCGGTAGGTATTCACGAAGAAACTGTACTTTAGATAGCGTCGTCCCGTGAGATTTCCTTCGAAAAAATATGGTCCAATTATCTTGTCACATATTATACCGCAACAAACGTTGACACCCCATTGTTTCTGAAATCGAGCTCCCCTTATCCAGTGAGGATATTCAACGTTCCAGTAATGAAAGGTATGGCGATTAACAGTTCCGTTGTTGTGTATACTGGATTCGTCACTAAAGAGAATGTGCGTTAAGATATCCGCATCAGCTTGAACTCTTTGCAATATCCATTGCAAAAATTCCTTTCCTTTTTATAAGTCATTTCCGTGAAGTTCCTGGTGTAGTTGTTAATGGTAGGGGTGGAATTTATGGCTATACAGTATACGCAGTACAGATACATGACTGATGTTCAGTTCATTTCCAATGGCCCGTGAGTTGTATGCGGGTTGTACGCTATTGCAATTTGAACAGCTTCGGCATTATTTCAGAACCTCACCCTGTCATATGCTTTCTCTAGATCTACGAAACTTAAACACAACTGTCTATTGCTCTCGTAGCATTTTTCAATTATCTGGCGCATACTGAAATACGATCCTGACAGCCCCTCTGTGGTCTGAAAACACACTGGTTTTCATTCAACTTCCTCTCAACCACTGATCGCACCCTCTCTTCCAAGATGCCAGTGAATATTTTGCCTGGTGTACTAATCAATGAGATACCTCGATAGTTGTTGCAATCCTTCCTGTTCCCTTGCTTATAGATAGGTGCAGTTACTGCTTTAGTCCAACCTGAAGGTACCTTATCAACACTCCATGCTAATCTTATTATTCTATGAAGACATTTCATCCCTGCCTTTCCACTGTTGTTCACCATTTCAGGTCTAATTTCATCTATTCCTGCTGCTTTATGACGATGGAGTTTATTAACCATCCTTTCCACTTCCTCAAGCGTAATTGCACAAACATAATTTTCGTCCTTTCCATGAGCTCCGTTGTTCGCGACACCACCAAAAAATTTCCTTTTAGGTGAGTTTTCAAAATATTCCCTCCACCTGTCCAGAGATTCGCTGGGATCTGTTATGAGTTCACCTTAATTACCCAAAACACTTTCTTTCAGATTCTTTATTACTGTCAAGACCTCATCTGCATCCTCACATGGTGAATACACTGAGACATTTCTCGTCCTAATTCCTCCAACTGCCAAATCTACCCAAATCATTCGCTCGTTTACTTGCCTAACAGAAACTATGTTGCGTAAAATAGTATTCGTGATGAATGGCCCTACCCCACACTCTGCCCTTCCCTTTTTAACACCCGTGAAGTCACTTTATAATCTCCTCACTCTTCCACGTTATCTTCCCTTACCGAATGTCACTTACTCCTAGCACATCCAGATGCATCTTCTTTACTAACTCAGCCAGCTATACTTTCTTTCTTCCTAAGTCCCATTAATATTGATAGCTCCCCATCGAATTCCATTTTGTTCGCCAAGTTGTTTCCAATGAGTCCCTCGTCTGTCAAGTGGGAGTGGGACTCCGTTACTCCCATAGGTCCGAGGCTTGCTTAAAATGTTCTGATATCGGTAAATTCATGAAGCAGGATGCTACCCTACTTACACATAGTCCAAGTGAGGATCTCTCCTCTAAAGGGTTAGGGACCACCGGTGGATTGTGTAGCCCTAGCCGCCTGCGCAAAAGGAAGACCATGACTCAGAATATGTTCTAGATGCCCACTCCCATTCCGTAGCAATTGGTATCCCGACTCTCAGGACTACACTTACTAGGCCACTCAGCCGTTGCCCATGGTTCACGAATAGGACGTGACTGTAGTAACCCACACCATGAACCATCATATATATTTCATCAAATATATCTTAAAGTTTTACACTTGTTTATGTCTCAAAATATACTTTTTAATATGTCTGAGTATTGAACTAGGATAGAAATGTGCCTAATCCTAGTGTGAAGTTTCCTCAAAATGAAAATGGCTAATAAAGGCCTACTATTTATATTCGACAACCGATGAACGTTTATGATTCGTGTGTCCGTACGGAGTTCGCTCGTACTGTCAGGAGATATGCGAGATTTGCGAGTTACTAGAACAGGAAGTGTTCACGATAAGAAGCGAAGATGACAGGGAACCTGCTCACAAAATAAAATCTTAATGGCATTTCCTTAAAAGTTCTCTTAGCCACATTCCTCAGAAAAATGTAATTTTTTACGATTTTCTACGAAGGTGTATGAAGGTAGTTGAACTTAGGCCCTAAAAATTGCTGTGGGGCACGAACGTAAACCCGAGTGGTCCAGCGTGTACGATCACAATCTTTAACTGGATTTCGATTTTGCTTCCCCGATCGACCGGTCATGCGATAATAGTCTTATTTTTTTCTAGTTGCTTTACGTCGCACCGACATGGTGACGAGGGGACAGGAAAGGCCTAGGAATTGGAAGAAAGCGGCCTGGTGTGAAAATGGGAAACCACGGAAAACCATCTTCAGGGCTGCCGATAGTGGGGTTCAAACCCACTATCTCCCGGATGCGAGCTCATATCCGTTCGTTCCTAACCGCACGACCAACTCGCCCGGTGATAATAGTCCAGGTAGGTGGTAAAAGAGTACTCGGTTCACTCAGAAGGACGTGGTTTTGATTCCCTGTCCGGAAGTTGAAAAGTTCAAAACAATATTTCTACTTTGGAGAGGCAAATTGCTCTAAGGTTCATTCAGCATACAAAACATATGAGTGGCAGTTTAATTCCTGGTGGCAATGGCATCCAGGCACAGAGATAACCACTCTGTCTCACTTTTGATGTTACAGATAGTGGAAATTGTTCCCTTCCACACCTCCAAAGACCCAATTTGACTGTCGACAGATGAATTTTTGTATTATATTCACATTATACCTAATCGTATTTTTATTCTGGTAACTTTACATTTTCTGTTTTCGTAGACAACCAGTCTTAAGCCCGTGGTAGAATCAGAAATTGAAACAACAGTCACACTTCTATCTCTTGGCAGTTGATTTTAGGAATATCCTTTTAAAGTTACCATGAGTCGAACAGTAACCACTAGCTTCTACACTACACGCTAGCACAAAAAGTGAGTGTTCATAGCCGTCGTATTTAGCGCGGAATGATGTATGGCTAGTCCCCTACACAGAGAATTCACGAATTCATGAATACATTGTATGTACAGACAAGCTATTTTGAAATTTTAATTATTCACGGTCCATAAGGTTGCTTGTAGTTGTTTCAAAACATTGTTCAATATTCAATTGTAATTCACTTCACCCTTCCATTTTTCTAATAATTGTATTTGTCTCTCGTGCAGTATATCAGTGCCACGAGCGGGTGAGAACTCCATACTTCTAGTATCTTAATAATGTGATACTTTCCTAAGAAAGGAAGTTATCTATATAAAATTATAACATTGTCTGTACGTTTAACAATGATTGCTCACACTTCGTTTGTATCTCGGATTAGGTACACAAAAGTCGAATTAGGTTGAAGACTTGATACACTTCCTGCAGCTATGCTCTAGTCCTACAGGAAAACCCATCCGACGTCACCGAGACTCGAAGCCGTGCACAGGAAATATAATAATAATAATAATAATAATAATAATAATAATAATAATAATAATAATAATAATAATAATAATAATAATAATCTGGAAAACATCTTGTAGAAGGAAAGGAAGATCTTGAGGAAAATTCTGGGCCCAGAGAAAAAAGAAGAAGGATATAGATTCAAATCACGCAAAGATACGGAAAGACTGTCCAACCTTGTCGCAGACGTCAGGAAACGAAGACTGAAATTCTATGGACACGTTCACAGACTATCGTCTTCAAGGCTAACCCACAAGATTTTGACATATACTGAAAAAACTGATGAACGTACCATGAATACAAGATGTTAAAAATGATCTGTAAAAGGCCCAGATAGAACCATCAGAAATACTGGACAGAAACATTTACCGTCACAAGATAAATAGTTGGGTAGTAAAGCCAGAGAATGAAGTCCTTAAAAGATCGGTGACTAAGAAGTCAGAAGAAAGGAAACAGGCACACAGTGAAAGAATGAAAGCAATAAGATCTGTTAGAAAGGCGAATCATAAATGTAATGCGTGATCCAACAGGGTCCATACGCAAATAAATAATAATAATAATAATAATAATAATAATAATAATAATAATAATAATAATAATAATAATAATAATAATAATCTGGTTCAAAGTGGTCTGAAGACAGAAAGAAGAAACATAGTGAACAGATGAAAGCGTACTGGAAGAAAAGGAAAGAACAAAGAAGAAGGAATTGAAATTGGCACGTGGTCCTCTGGTGGCCCATTCGAAAGAATAATAATAATAATAAACTATTATAGAATAAGACGCCGAAATGTCGGAATAGAAGAAAATACTTCTTTAAGTGCAGAGCAGGTGAAGGTTCTAGTACAAAATTAAAATAAATGCGCTCTGTGGATTATCAGAAAAACGTTATAATTTATGCACATTTAGAGGCTGCCTGTATCACTCAGCTTCAACACTAACTTTCTTCGATTGCTTTCAAACTATAGTCTTTCAGAACCTATATTTCGGCTTTGCGAAAATGTTTCACAATATATTATTCTGAAATAACATTACATGTTTCATGATATTGTGCTCAAAATGTTCTTTGTAGAAGTACAAAGAAACTGGTAAAGCGCGTTTCTATGGTTACCAGACATTTTCTTAAGTTCCAACGGGTGCGCTTAGGACAACATAATTAAAAAAGAAGCAGAATTTGTGAATTATAATGAATCTTCTTTTCCTTAGCCACTCCATACTGAAACATCGCTGTAGAGTGACAAAGAGATGGTGGTGCTCGCTAACTTTTAATGGTTCTTTTCCAAGGTGAATAAGCCGTCTTTCTCCTTTAGAAGACGAGAAAGAAATTAAGGATACAGGTAGGCGAATACAAGGAAGGTAACACTTGCTGTTTACGGGCTATATTTTCTACTTATACGCGCGTTTCATGTTTACAAGGTTTCTGGCCGTGTGTGGAGAGATTCCCGGTGGAAGAAGCTTATTATTTATTAAGCGTGTGAGGTGAGCTCCCTCTGAGCATATAAATATTTCTGCATACAAAGTGTTCTCACTCTGCTGAGTGTTGCTGAGAGCAGAGATTTCTGTTATTAGAGTGTATCTCAGATTTTTGTGAGAATAAACTCTGAAACCTAATGGATGGGACTACATTTTTATAGATTGTGTGAGAAATTACAGAAAATACATTTAGGAAATGTGTTTCTCATTTATCAACTGTAAATTTCCTTAAGAGCAGAATTAATCATCCTAAGTATAACACAGTACAAACCAAACCCCATGGCGCTACAGCCCTGATGGGTCTTGGCCTGCTGATTATGAGGTGACGAATGGTCAGTGAGACGAATCTTATAAGCCGTTATTCTTAGCTCTCTAGACCGTGGTTGGTATCTGACAGGAAGATAGCTATTAAATTGCAATCACATAGGCTGAGTAGAACTCAAACGAGCCCCCAGATCTAGGTAAAAATCCCTGATCTAGGCGGGAATCGAACTGGGGACTCCGGGTGAGAGGCAGGCACGCTACCTGTAGACCACGGGGGTGGCTACATTTGGTACATAAATAAGTTTATAACATTCAGTATTTTTACGTATATTGTTATATTCGTTTAGTATGCACTGAAAGAATCTGAAATTTCGGGACAGATTATTTTAGTTTATCCATCGAACACAATAGTATAACATAAAAACCTTGTAAGATGATACGAAACCGTATATGCAAAAAAAAGACATGTTACAACCTACCTATCAAGAGTAAATATTCAGATTTCATATTCGTATATACAAATATAAAGAACCATTTATGTATATACATATACGCAGAATTGCAAACTTGTTCTTCTTCTGCACAGTAACAACTGCGCTAATTAGGGCATAGCGATAGGACATGCAATAGGAACTGCGAAGTAAGCTTATTATTATCTACACTTCGCATTAGCACATTTCCACATAAATAATTTTGAATTACACGTTATGAGACAAAATACTGCTTGCTTCTGTTTAATAGACTGCACTTTTTCCAGCTCAAGTTGTAAACAATCTGTAAACGCATTACTATATGTTTCCTTTGAGATTTGAGAGACTATTTTTAACTTATGAGACGGGACATGTCAGTCAGTGTTTAATGACGATTTTCTTTTAGTTCTGCAGGGCTGAGTTGCTCATACGGTAGACCGCTGGCCTTCGGAGCTCAAGCTGGTGGATTCGACCCCGGCTCAGTCCGGTCGTATTTGAAGGTGCTTAAATACGTCAGTCTCGTATCGGTAGATTTAATATCACATAAAATAACTCTTGCGATAAAAAATTCCGACACCTCGGCGTCTCCAAAAATCATCAAAATAGTTAGTGGGACGTACACACAATAACTTCATTATGTATTATTGTTTCAATTCTTTTGCCCATTTCGTGTTTATATTCCGTCTATTAAGAAGTGGACAATGAAAGCTGTTGTTTGAAACCGGTCGATGTAGATACCCGGTCAAATGAAAACAAGCACAACAAGGAAAACTGATTGTCACTTATATTGCAAAATCAAAGTCGTCTGTATAAAGAAAGGCAACAAAACATGTTTTTAACGTTTAATGTTTTGCAGATTAGACAAATTTCACTTTATGACCTCGTACATGAAAATGACGAAGGTTATAAATAAATAAATAAATAAATAAATAAATAAATAAATAAATAAATAAATAAATAATGGAAAGGACCTACCATTAGTGCTGAAGTTTGAATATTTTCGATCCATGATTGCTGACATGGCGAACTGAAGAAATAAACTTGAGTAATAACGCAGCCTGGATCAAATGGTGAACGACGTCTGGTGTAATCTGCAGCTACGTGCCGTCGAATATTCATCGCACTATCGTCCATTTAGTTGCACTCTATGGTACAGAAAGTTGGCCAGCTACGAAACAGGATGAACGTCGATTAACCGTCATGGAAACCAAGGCACTCAGATGAATAACAGGTATGACCAGATTGGATTGTGTTTCCAACAGATACATAAGAAAGCTATTTGACGTTGTATCGATTTAGGAGAAAATACATGAAAGACGATTACGATGGTTAGGAGATGTATTGTGAGGGAGCAGGTACAATTTTAAAGAATGACTGCACACTGGAAATCATAAGAAAGAAGATACATTGGACGACCTGAGCTACGATGGATTCATACTCTACACATGACATGGCCCACGATCGAATGAAATGTGGAAAGCGGAGTCACGTAGGCAATCCTGCCACTAGATGGGGTAAACTCTGGATAATAATAGGCCTAATAATAATAATAATAATAATAATAATAATAATAATAATAATAATAATTTTTAAATGCTCTTTGTTCGAGGCGTCCACCTATAGAGATCTTTTGCCCCTACTTGCACCATGTGATATGAACCTGCGTATAACTGGAATGGAGGAAGTGTAGAGTGTTGAATATGAGGAAAGGAACGTTAAGGACGACACAAACACCCAGTCCCCAGGCCAGGGATATTAATCATTGACAATTAAAAACACCTGACCCAGCCGGGAATCGAACCCGGGGCCGCCGGGTGACAGGCGGACGCGTTTCCCCCTACACCGCGGGGCCGGAATAATAATAATAATAATAATAATAATAATAATAATAATAATAATAATAATAATAATAATAACCAACCGAGCTGGCCGCGCGATTAGGGTCACACAGCAGTGAGTTTTCATTCGGAAGATAGTGGTTTCTAACCCTACTGTCAGCGCCCTGAAGATGGTTTTCGGTTGTTTCCCATTTTCACACCAGGCAAATGCTGGGGATGTACCTTAATTAAGGTCACAGTCGCTTCCTTACCACTCCTAGCCCTTTCCTATCCCATCGTCGGCATAAGATCTACCTAGGTAGTTGCAGCGTTAATAATAATAATAATAATAATAATAATAATAATAATAATAATAATAATAATAATAATAATAATAGCAGGTGTAATTTCAGAAATCGTACCTATGTTGAAACGCCCGGATAAATTCATATGAAAGTGAAAGATTTCAAGAGAAAGGAAAGGGATTCAGGGGTTGTTTCTTTCATGAAAGAACTGAAATATGACCACTCTCCGAACTACAGACGGAATGTCTTCTTATTTGGTGTTTCCCGCCACTGGTGTTTCAACGCTGAAAATACACTGGCAAGAAATCGGACTGAGTAGCTCAGATGGTAGAGTACTGGCCTTCCGACATCAAGTTGGTGGGTTCGATCCATGCTCAGTCCTGTGGTATTTGAAGGTACTCAGAAACGCCAGTTTCGTGTTAAGAGATTTATTGGCATGCAAGAGAATTCTTGCGGGACGTAATTCCGGATATATCTAGGGTCACTGGGGCTATCCTGGCTCAATTTCGTTTAGACCAGATACCCTTCCTGACGGCACGTCATTCACCACGTGAAGATTCTACCCTCAGAATTACCGGGATTCGAACCTCAGTCATGTGGGAAGAAGGCCAGCAGCAAAGCCGGTATGATAGTCATGACCCGTATTATTATTAACAAGCAAGGAGTTGTTATAAGGGACAGTCATATGAAAATAGGTCACCTGCCAAGAAATAAAACAAAAGTAGGGTATGAAAAAATCGCATATGGAGAGATTTAGGCTATAGGGAAGTTGTTGAAGAGTTTCCCACCCAATGCTTTGAAGCGTACTCGTCACATTGTTGGCAGTGTATGAGCGTGCGTTATACAGCAGAGGGATAATGTCCTTCAATAACATGCCCGGGCATTTTGACTTTATAGTGTGCCTCAGTTTCTGCAAATCGTCTTCATAGCGCTGTGCATTGATTGTAGCCTCACGCTCGTGGTCATAAAGCATCGTTAAGGTCCTTGGGTACTCTTACATTCTGGTGAATGTTGGTGGAGATTGTTATTTCAATTATAAGTTTCCAGATATTATGAACAAACATGGTCAACGTTATGAACCTACTGCTTGGTTAATTTGGCTTGGTTTTCTGTGTATCATATCAGACAGATGCCTTTGCTGGCGGGGCCTAGTGCTTACAGTGCAATATGTCTTCTGGTATAGGCTACAACAATTTTGTTACTTTCATTGATCTGTCTGCCTTATGCTTGGCCTTGACTTTGTGAAAGTGACAGGTATGAGCGGTGCTAGTAATACCATTCCTTATGCAGCCAGTACCTGCTATGAATGGTGTGAAAATGTTGCTCATAGGGTCGGTTGATGCATGCGTTTCAGTGGGCTTGACAGACTGATATGTAATAGCAACTTTTGGCTCAGTGAGGAAAGCAACGGGAAACTACCCCACTCCTCATTTCCCTAGTACTCCTCTTCAATGATGCCTAGGCCATCTATGGCAGCTGATGGCAGAGCTGTTGAGGATCCAACCAGCCTTACGGCTGAGGAATGAACACACACATATCAGACAGCACTCGGTTGATCTCGCAGGGCTGAGGTGTCGAGGACTGAAATCCTTTGACGAGCACTGAATTGAACCCAGAGACGCTGAGTAAGACGCACAGACGCTATCCCTACCCCTCCGGGGTTGGATATACTTACTTCATGAGCTTGTCCATAGTATTGATAATGTCACTGGTAAACTGATCCAGCTATGAAAGGTTGTGCGTATAAGTTTCCTAACCTTCAGAATATAAATTGAATATAAATTTGTCTTGCTGTAAGAACATTTCATATGTTTTGAAAAGGAATATTTCCTAGAACTCTGTGACTAGGTTCAAGTATTATTGTGTAAATACCAATGAATATATATTCACAGGATCCAAATCTCAATAATTAAAATATATACTGTACTAGATCCACGTACAATGTTCGTGAATAAGATTTCTTCTACAGCTTTTCTCACACTCTGGTGGGGTCGCAGCTGCGATCTGTGTAGCACATGTGGACTTGGCCCTATTCTACGACCGGATGCCCTTCCAGACGACTATCGTATCTGGAGAGATGTACATAATTGCGTGTTTACGAGCGGTTGGTAATGTGTTGTGTGAATATGAAGAGGAGAATATTCTTATTAACACACACATTGATTCCCCGAGACAAAGGGATTCACCAGACGCGATTAAAATGCCCGACCCGGCCGAGAATCGAACCCGGGTCTCTCTAAACCCTCAATACTGTCCGTTCAGCTAAGGAACAGTGAATAAGACTGAGGTATAGCGGAATAAATTAAATTGTGTTGTCTGATGAGAAGGTAGAAGAACAACGTCTTTCATGGAAAGTGTAGGGTCGCCTTGACCGTTCTCTTCTGAGTGGGAGACATTGGGGACTTCAGAGAAACCTCAAAAGGAGATCAATATCCATTACCATCAGCATTTATTTTTCATCCAGGACTTGTGAAGCTAAGGTTGCACGTGGCTTACATTCTGCTTCGTAAAATTAGGACGAGTGCACGCTAATATATCAAGACCTTTAAAGCCAATGAGTTCAAGTACAAAGAAACAATATACTGGATTACTGACTACGACATTAGACTCTTGCGAAGTGGTTATGTAGGAGAGTGTGTACATCATTCTTTCCAGGGTGCTTAGAGCTTTTGCATTTCATTCAGTCAATGTATTTCAGATTATTTTTGGCCGAGTTGGCTAATCACATTAAAGATTAGTAAAAACAGCACTTAAGACATAGGAGATAAAGGAAAATTCATAAATACTTCTAATAATGTTATTTGCTTTACGTCCCACTAACTACTTTTTAAGGTCTTCGGAGACGCCGAGGTGCCGGAATTTAGTCCCGCAGGAGTTCTTTTACGTGCCAGTAAATCTACCGACAAGGGGCTGTCGTATTTCACCTTCAAATACCACCGGACTGAGCCAGGATCGAACCTGCCAAGTTGGGGTTAGAAGGCCAGCGGCTTAACCGTCTGAGCCACTCAGCCCGGCATAAATAATTCTAACACGTAGGTGAGACTTATATGAATTAAGCTTTCTCTTTCAAACTTTGCCATTGAAAGGAAATTTTCTTCCTCTTTTAGTGTAATGATTGCAAATGGTTTGTTAGTTCAAATTTTTCTGCGTTCAAGAATTTTCTATATGCCTGCATAATGACGACTTTATGTGGTGCTCCCAAAATAGATGATATTTCTGATTGAATAATTGTTTCTTAGCTTGAAATTATGTGACAGTTATGTTAACCTTTATTTTAGTTACACAGTGCAGCACTAACTTGACGCCACAGATAAGTTGGAAAAATATAGCACTGAACTCAGAAATAGCATAATTAAAGAATAAAAGGTCATTGCCAATATTCCTACACAAAGTTATATCTTTGAATAAAAAGAATACATAATTTACTGCTATTTGCAAGTTTCCTTACTCAGAAATTACATTCGAAATCGTTGCAGTCACCATACTCAACGCCAGTAAATTCCCCCTGAGCCCATTCTAAAGCAGGATGAACAACGAACCTATGCTTCACCTCTTGACCTCCTCGAACTAAGATACATGTCCTTGTAGAAAATGCATTGAACATCGTCATTATAATCACCAATCCCTCCCATGCTGCTGTTTTTATTTTCCTGATAGATATATCAATTGGGATTGCTGTTCAAAATATTCTTGTATACTGCCTTTAGTGTGAACTGTCTGTTGTTCTGTGCTTTTCTTCGGTTGCTTTGTTCTCTCTTGAGCTAGAAACAAACAGGAATCAATTTACCCCGACCGCTATTTTTATGCCGCCTCTGTGGTGTAGTGGTTAGTGTGATTAGCTGCCACCCCCAGAGGCCCGAGTTCGATTCCAGGCTCTGCCACGAAATTTGAAAAGTGGTACGAGGGCTGGAACGGGGTTCACTCAGTGGTTTTCCGTGGTTTCCCACTTCTCCTCCAGGCAAATGCCGGGATGGTACCTAAAATAAGGCCACGGCCGCTTCCTTCCTTCTTCCTTGCCTATCCCTTTCAAACTTCCCATCCCCCGACAAGGCCCCTGTTCAGCATAGCAGGTGAGGCCACCTGGGCGAGGTACTGGTCATCCTCCCCAGTTTCATCCCGCGACCCAGAGTCTGAAGCTCCAGGACACTGCCCTTGAGGCGGTAGAGGTGATATCCCTCGCTGAGTCTGAGGGAAAAACCGACCCTGGACGGGAAACAAATTACGAACGAACGAACGAACGAACGAACGAACGAACGAACGAACGAACGAACGAACGAACGAACTATTTTTATGAAGAAATCGGTTGCGAGAAGGTCGCCATCTTTTGTGGATTTGTATACTAGTTGATATGGGTAGTACCTAACTTCCTGTTTTCTTTTATAGATGGATGCAGTATTTTTGTATATTACTGTCGACAAAGACCAGAATAACATGTAGCTTTCTCTGAAGTCACATTCCCATTTGTGGCTGTGAGAATATGGAAGCTGCTGATGAATGGACAGTGCTAAGTAATTACATTCAGAGCGTGGCCAGTGCATATGAGTGTTACGAAAGCTGTTCCGTAAAGCGTCAGTCGTGGTGCAATAGCACTGTCTGGTCCAGTGAGGGAACCAATAACTCCTCATTCTGCCTAGTACGCCTCATTTTGGCACCATCATCAGTTTTTGCGGTTTCCTTTTAACCGCATAACCCGGTGTTGCTATTCGAGGATCCAACCAGCCTTTGCGCTGGTGATCTAACAAACAAACCACCATAGTAACTTTACAGCTCCTAATCACAGCATGTACTGTAGGAAGCTTACCTTACCTCAGATCTTTAAAAGAATATTTTTTCTCTCTTTCTATACATTCTCACGTAAATGCAGTCTAACGGCGAAGTACTATGAAGCTCTACACACATATATGAGCATTACCTTGCAAGCTAAGTACAAGTGATCACTTGACCTGGGGTTCAATTATGGATGGGTCTCCGCTAACTAAAATCATTACACAACAGTATGAAAGTTAAAATAGAAAACGCAAAAATGAAAACTATATTACACCATAATATTAAAAATAACGTATGGTGAATGATCATCATCATCATCATCATCATCATCATCATCAGGTCACCACTCTAGCAAGCCGGGTGTATTTACATATGAGCCTCTTCCACTTTGGCATGTACTGTACATGGACTGTTCGGGTCAGTAGGTACCCTTTTAAACATCCTTTTTCAATACAGTTGAGTATTCCCCCCCCCCCCAAACAAATGAAGGTCTTTCTGAATGTATTTTGCCTAAGATAGTTCGTTCAACGCATGTTCTTGGAGTCCTATTTCAAGTCATTGTGACAGTATACCGAGTAGTATTTAAGGAAACGTGTTACAAAAATTGGAGGCTGCCGCGTTTCGATATTTCTACCCAGATCATTTTCAGATCAATTACTATGAAACAAATCAATCAATCCTATCACCCATCAGTAATAAGACCCAATACAGATTGAAGTTAGAAGTGTAGTTCATTCGACGATCTCCAGCGTCCAGGAGAATGATGCTGAAGACTAAACTATGGAGGGCAGCCATGATTTGCTCAGTATATAGCCGTTCTCTTTGTTAAAATTATTGGGGGTGACTGGCAATTTCTATCGCCTCACGAAAGATTCTTGACGTAGAACATTCCTCCTTACAAATGTCAGACGTTTCATCAAGGTCATTATGTATGACGTACTTTGCCACAGCAGACACCTCCAGCTGGCATAAACGCAAGTGCCTCGGATGTTCCTTAACCCTCGTTGTTAACTTTCTACATGTTTGGTAAGCATAAACAATTCCACAGAAACAAGAAATCATAAATATTACAGTTCAGTTTAAAACAATACGATCTTTAACCGATTACCTACGATGATATTAAGCTTAAAGGTGGTCTTACCTAATATTATGTTCTCCCAGAATATTGCCAATCCTATCCGCGACAGACTGTACGTATGGTAAAATAAATAAATAAATATAGTGCCGGAAGTGTCCGACCACAAGTTCGTCTCGCCAGATGCAGGTCTTTTGATTTGACACCCGTAGGCGACCTGCGCGACGTGATGAGGATGAAATGATGATGGATACGACACATACGCGCAGCCCCCGTACCAGCGAAATTAACCAATTATGGTTAAAATTTCCAGACCTGCCGGTAATCGAACCCGGGACCCCTGTGACTAAATGCCAGAACGCTAACCATTTAGCCATGGAGCCGATCTGTACGTACGATAAAACGTCAAAACTCACAGGAAGAGAATTACGTGAAAATCTACAACACACTTTTGGCAAGGGTGGTGGTGAGACGACACATGAAAATATCTAGTAGTATGGGTGGGTTTACGGTAAACCGAATGACCTAAAGTTCCACCAGATTTCCTAGAAACGAAAATATCCAAGAATGGCAAACATACTCCACGCTCAGTCCCCATGATAAATTTAATGTTTGGATGTAAGTTGTTCTTTCTGGGACAAAGGCGGCCGAGCGTAGAGCTACATACTCTATCCCACCAGGTGCCGAGGTTACGGGTATTGGAAGTCTTTACCTTCCACCCCTTCGAGGGCCTTCATCGCCTGTACGGAGATGACTTTACTATGTCTGTTCAAGTGATCCAAACATTTTGATAATCTTGTTCACCACGGGAGAAAAAAAAAGATTCATCGACACATCTTAGCCAAGTGTAAGGTTTGATTGAACTAAAAAAACATGCATATAAAATGTATTTCTCTTTATATGGTAACACCAACAAAACTCATTCACTCTGATTTTGTTCTAACAAAAATATCCTCATTTTAAACTTTTATCCTTGATCAAGTGAAAATGGCGTCCAAGATAATTCCTTAGAAGTGACATTTGGAAGCAAACGGCTTTGATTTCATCCTTTTTAAATATATTTCTGTGTCAAAACAAACAATTAAATTATAACTCCTACGAAAATAAATGTTTTCCTGTCAAGAACTTGGGCATTAAGGACGTTCAGAAAATTCATAAGTGACGCTGTTTAATTAAAAGTTCACAAGCGTCGGTGCTGGATCTCGCTTTGACAATTGTTGTGTGTGACAGTGTTTCTCTTGAAATGTGTTTTCCACATTTCAGACACATTTCAACGACGTCAACTGGGCATGTAGCTAGATGATAACCCATTAATACTCTGCGAGAGGCTCAGGAAATGTGAAGAAGTCGTGATCTGTCAGATGTTCCAACTTTGTGCCTGAAAATTTAAGCCCATCACCAGTTTTGCGAATAAAATAACGTTCACCATTCTTCTGTATCTGTAAGAATCATAATTTCAAATGTGACATCTTTGTAGCCGAGCAAGTTATGTTACGTTGTATGATGTGATCAGGAAGCTCTAGCCTATGGAGATATGAAATAATTGTATGGGCTGAAGTTCGAGGAGCCGGCCCCGTGGTCTAGGGGTAGCGTGCCTGCCTCTTACCCGGAGGCCCCGGGTTCGATTCCTGGCCGGGAAAGAGTGAGCTGTAAGAAACGCACTATAGAATATGAATTCAACGAATCCTTTCCTCATATCCAGAGGGCTGGTTCGAGGTCCACTCAGGCTACGTGATTAGAATTGAGGAGCTATCTGAGGGTGAGATAGCGGCCTCGGTCTAGAAAGCCAAGAATAACGGCCGAGAGGATCCGTCGTGCTCACCACACGACACCTCGTAATCTGCAGGCCTTCGGGCTGAGCAGCGGTCGCTTGGTAGGCCAAGGCCCTTCAAGGGCTGTAGTGCCATGGGGTTTGGTTTGGCTTTGGGGTTTGAAGTTCGAGGAATGTAACACTTGACAGTAATTTCCTGAACTTAGTATGGAAGAAGGAAAATCACAAACAGGACTCCCACTTCACTAAAACTTCGTAGCTTGGCCTATCTGCTATTGCGGAAAGTGAGTTTGATTAATTTGGTCGATTTACATCGGAGCGAACTGACGACGACGATAATAATAATAATAATAATAATAATAATAATAATAATAATAATAATAATAATACCAAACCAAAGTCATATCCGTACAGGCTATGAAGGCCCTTGGAAGGGTGGAAGGTAAAGGCTTCCACTATACGCAACCTCGGCACTGGATGGGGTAGAGTGGTTGGCTCTACGCCCGGCCGCCTTTGTCCCCAGGAATTAACCTGGTACTCATTTTTGGTGTAGGCTGAGTGAACCTCAGGGCCATGTGCACCTCCGGAAGTGGAAATCTCGTTTCTTAAATTTTACGACTTCCTGAGGGGATTCGAACCTACGTCCTTCCGGGCGAACTGAGCACGCCTTTACCGCCTCGGCCAGGCAGTCCCTTTAATAATAATAATAATAATAATAATAATAATAATAATAATAATAATAATAATAATAATAATAATAATAATAATCACGTAATGATCACTGTATACTTATAAGTTCGGGTAGCCTGAACTTCACCTCTCGTTTGAGGTATTATACTAACACAAAAACAAGAGAAAGTCGGTTGAACATTACTCTGTATTTTGTGACTATTTTAGCTCCATGTTGTGAGTTAGTTTAAAAGTGTGTAGCCTTCTTATTTGTCACAGCGTTTGTCCCGCCTAAATGGTCCACTGTATTGCATACGACTTGCCACTTTACACGATCTGTAGCATCCTCAGCTGTCACTCCAACTCTGATCATAAATATGGAACGGAAATAGGGCATCAACAATTGTGTTGTCTGATAAAAATCACTTTTAAGTACGCTTCGCTGATGTGCCTTTTACCAAGTCGTTTGGTAACAGTGTACTAACAAGACGTAACGTAAATTTCTGGTGTGCATCCCGCAGCAAGGAATATATATGACCTTTGAAGAACGGAGACGTTGTGACCGGACTAGCTATGAAAAGATATGGGAAG
This sequence comes from Anabrus simplex, assembly GCF_040414725.1. Classification (NCBI taxonomy): domain Eukaryota; kingdom Metazoa; phylum Arthropoda; class Insecta; order Orthoptera; family Tettigoniidae; genus Anabrus; species Anabrus simplex. The sequence goes on from NC_090265.1 coordinate 1,301,992,075, forward strand.
TAAAGAAACAGTTTACGGCTCTAGGCAATGGAATGTGTGCTTAATTTTTTTACATAGTGTAGTGGCGTATGGCATCCGGAGAGGCCTGGTGCAGGTCTTTTTCTAGTAGACGGCCTATTAGGCGACCTGCATGTCTGTGAAGATGAGGGCCCTACCAAGGATGATTTATAATGTTGAATACGCCACACACACCCAGCCTCCGAGCCATTGGAATTAACCAATTAAGGTTAAAATCCCCGACTCTGCCGGGAATCGAACCCGAGATCCTCTGAACCGAAGGCCAGTACGCCGACCATTCAGCCAACGAGTCGGACATTTCCTTACATGAGAGACGTAACTAACAACGGATCCAAAGGGTTAACATGTTTATTCTTCATTTCCATGCAACTTAGTAATGTCACAGTAGAAAAATCCACTAAAGGCTACACTCGTCATTCATAAAGTGTAAATGTCCCGATAACTGGAGCTGAATAAGAATGGGCTCACGCTGGGTTGTCAAAAGGAGGGAAAGATGTCTGAAATTGTTATGCAACTATGTATGAAGGAAAGTGCCGGGAGGCTCCTTCTAAGAATAACGATGATATATACAGTATAATATCCCAAGACGGTTGAGTAGAAATACGTAAACCATTCCTACTATTCACAATTTGGTAATCTATTTTCTTATTTAAGCTATTAATTAGTTAAATACTGAATTGATTTGTTTATTTATGGCATGATTACATTAAAAAGCGATCAGAATTTACAGCATCACGCTTATCAGGACATAATGAAGCAAATAATTTACTTCATAATACCAGATCATACGCAGTAGCCACAGCTCACCAGCAATGAATTTACAGACAACTTATACCAGCAAATGTTTCCACATTTCTCTCTTCCGACGAAAGGCCATTGGATTAATGTCATTTTTATTAGCAAAGAGTGAGCTGTGAGAAACGCACTATAGAATATGAATTCAACGAATCCTTTGTTCTGGGAATGAAATAATAGAAGAACCGTATGTCTATGAATAGTGTAGCATAACCCAAGGACAAAGTGGAACGTATGATAGAAAATTAAGGCACTTATCTTTACGACTGTAGGTGATTTGAATGATTTTTTGTTTTCATTCACAGTGAATTAAAAACTAAATAACGGCGTGTTTGTAACAGTCAACCTTGCATTATTGTGAATTATCATGAGATGATGTAGCTAGCATGTGCAATGTTTTGAAAGCTAATGGTTCCATTAGTTGGGAGCTGTGTGCTGTTACTGCAGTACGAGATATGTTTATCTACTCTCTGCTGTAACCTGATATGGTTTATTTACCAAATGAGCGGTGTTCACTTACCATAATTCGCTTAATATAATGTTTATGGCGTTCATTTACTGGACTAGCTCAGTGTACAGGACTCTTGAACACGCTGAACAGTCCATATAAATCAGGATGACTAACGGATTAATACGTACTTTACTTCCATAGATCACCTTAATGGTGTTCTGTAACGTTCAGTCGCAGATAAATTTTGGTTTCGTATCCACTTCGTAGGTAAGTGTCACTTTCTCCCATTCGTTTCTTTAAATTCCAGATATACTCACAGTCATTGTAACAGATGGTTTTACAGCTACAAGAAGTACTTCAAGTACGGAAGAAGAGCGGTAGACAGAAAATTATTTATGTTTTATTTTTGTAAGTAATGGTCGGTTTCAATTGTACAATACAATTTCAGTCGTAATTGAAGTTTCTTATTTTAACTGTTCACAAATATATTTCTTAAAATACACTGATGTTCATAAAAAACAGAACACCTTGAAAGACTAAGATAGGAAGTTCATATTCACAGGACATGTTCATTAGTATGTTGTGCAGAAATGATTCTCATTTCAGTCACCTAGATTCAGCATGTGTCCTGTTCAGCACTGGGTCCTCCATAGGCACTGATAACTTGTTCCATGCGTGATGGCATTGATGCGTATAACGCGCGAATGACGTCCTGGGATATAGCCATCCATGCTGCATTCACCTGGTTCCACAGTTCATCTTTGGTGGTTGGCATTGGATCTCAGCGCCGTACCCGTCGTTTCACCATACCACACACATATTCGATTGGCGACAAGTCCGGTGATCAGGTGGGCCGGGGCAACAGTCTGACATCCTGAGACAACAAGAAGGCACGTGTTCGTGCAGCAACATGTCGTCGCGCATTGTTCTGCTGAAACATGGCATCGGGGGTGTCGTGCAGAAATGGCATGGCTACGGGTCGCAGGATGTCTTTCACGTAGGTCAAACTGGTCACACTGCCCTGGACACGCACCAGCTGTGATTTGTGGTTGTGCCCAATAGCACCCCACACCATAAGGCTTGAGTTGGTACCGTATGGGTTGTGCGAATGCTCAATGTGATGCCTCTCCCCCTGTCTGCGGCGAACCAAAATGCGGCCATCATTTTCAAGCAAGCGGAACCTGGATTCGTCCGAAAACACTATCTGCTGCCATTCCAGCATGTTTATGCACATTAGCCAAAGGTAGGCGGAGAAGTGTACGACGCGCCGATAACCCAGACCGTAATAAACGGCGGCGGACTGCCATTCCTGACAGTGTACGATGTGTTACACTGTTCCACTGTTTCGCCAGGCCCGAGGAGGACGCAGATGAGTACTGGAATGCCAGTCGCATGAGGTGTCGATCTTCTCGGGGTGTAGTCTGGGTGGTGCGACCAGACTCATCTCGTCGTGTTCTACTACCTTCTGTGAACCATTCTGTATACACCCATTGCACTGCCAACACACTTCGTCCGACAAGAGCAGCAATTTCCCGAATCGATGCATCACGTTCTATCATTCAATAATGCGCCCTCATTCAAACTAACTTCTTTGACGGTACGGTTCTCGCATACGTCTGCTAGGCATCCTGCACGTCTGCTCAAGTCACAGTGATCCATTAACGTCGGTTTATAATGATATCGAGAGTGGCAGGCGCACTTTACCAGTCGGTGGTGGTGCGCCGAGATATCGATGAGGGCCGACATGGTTCAAATACAGTACTAATCATTTCTTCAGAACATAGTATTGCACATGTCCTGTGAGTATGAATTTCCTATCTTTAGGTTTTCAAGGTGTTTAGGTTTTTATGAACATGAGTCTACTTTTTACACTTGACTCTGAAAAATGTAAAAAATATGACAATGTGTAGGACATTCACTTCTTATTAATTAGTAAATGTCATTAGCTGACATGACTGTGTCGATTACTTACGCAATATTTGAATCAAATTGAAAACCGCAATATTATCTACTTACAAATCCTCCTTGTTCGTGGAACAAGATCAAACAATAATTAAATGGATAATACATCATATGGAAATGAAAATCCAAAATCTGCTTCCTGTCATTCGACCGGGTCAGGAATGGAGTGAATGAAGCCCCCACCTAGCGGCGAGGATAGGAATTGTGCCGGCTGCCGAAGCCTGTCGCACTACCCTGGGGCAATGATTAATGAATGGCAGATGAAATGAAAGATATTGGAGAGTGTTGCTGGAATGAATGATGACAGGGAAAACCGGAGTACCCGGAGAGAAACCTATCCCGCCACCGCTTGCTCCAGCACAAATCTCACATGGAGTGACCTGGATTTGAACCATGGAACCCAACGGTGAGAGGTCGGCACGCTGCCGCCTGAGTCACGATACTCAACGACGGAATTTCTTAGTACTGAGTAGACACTGCCTTGGTAAACATATTTACGAAGGAGGATCCTAATATTCGAGGAATGTGTAGTTCCTAACCGTGAAAACTTTAAAGCGTGATGAAAACCACCTTCAGGTTAATTCCCTTGGGTGACTATGTACTTTTGCCAGCGTTAGTAAAGCTTCTGCAAAGCAGGCTGCGAAAGTCTTGCATTACATCTTGTGGTACTGATTTGATCTCATTTCTTGAAAAGATATGAATGCGGCAGGGGAAAAGTAGTGTGAATAGTGGGGTACTGAAGCATGGAAGTTCCATATTTAACGAGGAACTCTGAAACTAGTAGGACGGACGTGCAGGCACGTTGCCATGGAGAAGGTACCATTGTTCACTTCATCACATTACAGGTAGCTGACGATAGGAGGATTCTTAACATGACGTAAAATATAATCCCAGCTCCTTGTTTACTGAGTTAGTAACGCACAGACAATTCCTATGAATCAAAAACCTCATTCATGAAATTATCTTTGCTCATATCCTGTTCTATAATTTTATATCAAATGTGCGCTCAGATATGGGTCAGAAGTCAGAAGTTTGTCTGGCAAATACGTAGGTAGTAAAATCTTTATGAACGTGACCTTTTGAAACTGTTACGACACGCCTTTAGGAGACCTTTATTTACCTTCTATTTATTATGAGACCTTCGAACAAACAGGTCGGTATCTTAAACATTTCCCACAGATAACGATCTCTAATTTAATGTTCGTGGATCGGATAGTTGACGCTCATATATCAATCTGCCGGATGTTCAGAGCGCAGAGAATAATAAATCAGTGGAAGAGGACAAGCTCGGGATCAAAAAAGACAAGTGAGAGGAGAGATCAGATCAATCACTCTAGTCATTTAGAACCGCACTTACGCAAACACTGCGATCTTAAGGGGTCGGGGATTATCTTCATTGTGAGTCCCTTCGGCTCTGATGTCTCGCAACCCCGTTACGCCCTTCATACTTCTATAGAGCCAGGAGTTCCATGCCCAGAGAAAACATTTCAATAATCGATTGTCAAACCTAATTCTCTCATGGAGCTACACATATCATATGGAATAGGTCAGATAAACATTGAACAATGTGAACAATATACATATCTCTCAGACTGAGTTTGGTTCAGCTCGTTTTCCTGTTATTGTGGTCTGAATATGCTCTATCAGAGGCACTCAAACCAGTATTCAATTAGCTGCTACTTAAGGTACATTACCTAGACCTGCAAATCAACAGTGCACAACTCTATACCAAGGAGCAGGTCCACAGCCAAGCCAACAAATAATACTCTTCAGGTTCACTTAACGGTATTAAACTGTCTGTTCTAAATATAATAATCCGTAAAATGTTTGTGCAACTGCTCTAGCGAATGAAAAACTTACATATTTCGGAACTGGTTTGCTAACGTCTGTAGCAGAGAGAAACTCATCTGTGAATCAAATGCAATCACTTTAATCATAAACTTACCAGGCATTTAACTGAGAAGCTCCAGTGGTGTTTTTCTGACTATAATGGCACATTGCCCTGAGGTTTTTCGGCTACTCTCGCTGCCTTAATTTTGGGCTCCCAGAAGGTGTGAGAATATAGCGGTTCACTAAGAATTGGATTTTCGAATGTTTACTGGGTTTATTTAAAACACTTCCGACGTTGTCAACATCCAGTATTAATCTGACATCTCAGTGCACTCTTTACTTTGTCTTATGAAGGGTAAAATTGAGGGAAATAATGAACATAATACTTGAGAAACATATTTGCTAAAGTTATTGTACTAATTATAACGATGAAAAGAATGTTCCTTATTAACAATATTTGAAAGTCAATAAATTAGCATGCAGTGAATACGAATAATTTAATTATGAAACGAATAAATCCAATTTCCAACAAAATTATCATGTAAAAGTACGTTTTCATGTTTGGGTTTGAATATAATGCTTAGTATGAATAAGAACACAAAGTGTATTGTTGATAATGATGATTGTAAGATAAAGCAACGATTTCATTAAGAAGATGAGGACCGGGCGAGTTGGCCGTGCGCGTAGAGGCGCGCGGCTGTGAGCTTGCATCCGGGAGATAGTAGGTTCGAATCCCACTATCGGCAGCCCTGAAAATGGTTTTCCGTGGTTTCCCATTTTCACACCAGGCAAATGCTGGGGCTGTACCTTAATTAAGGCCACGGCCGCTTCCTTCCAACTCCTAGGCCTTTCCTATCCCATCGACGCCGTAAGACCTATCTGTGTCGGTGCGACGTAAAGCCCATAGCAAAAAAAAGAAGACGAGGTTTATTACCCCGAAGAATGAAAGTATAAATCAATAAAAGAGACAAGAAAAATCGTGTTACTTCCAAACCTGATGTCGTCCGTGCTAGGAGCGACAGAATTTTCGAAGGGATGTCAGACAGGAAATATGAGAGAATGGAGGTAAATACGGTACAAGACTCGGATGAGCTGTCATGTACCGGGTGTTTCAGATACATACTCCGCAAAAGAATGGGTGATCTATTTCGTCCGCTGCAGGAGTTATTCATTGTGATGCACGAAACGGCTATGCGCAACAACGTAGAATCGGGTAAGTTCCCGAATGTTTCAGGGCCTGCAGACTAACCAGGAACATAGTTCACGAGAACTCAATTTGCTGAAACGCCACGTGAGGACTCTATGCATTGCTCAAACTACAAACAGTGCAAGCGCGTAAACATTCAGTCCAATTATATGTATAACAATGCGACGACTTATTATGCGAATGACGAATTTGGTGATGTGCTTCTTATGTTACCGCTTTATCTCAGCAGTACCCAGACAGACGATATCCAAATCGCAGTACGTTCCGAAATATAGAGGAGACTACGTTCGCCTGTTACGCTTCCTGTAGCAACTCGTTCGCCGACAAGGCAAAGGGATACGGAGGAAAATGAAAATGAGAAGAGAGAAGCTGTGCCTCAGAGCCTCGTACAAATACAGTGGTAGAGTTGCGGAGTTTCTATAGACCCTGGGACATGCTGTGCCGCAAAGCATGTTGCGTTCAGGAGATCTGCATACTGCTTTCCAGTACAGGTTTGTGCTACGGGTTGCAGGATGATTTCCATCACGGAGTTTGCCTACAGAAGTACAAGCGCACTATCACTCCCTGCATGCTTGTTGCAAGACATCATAGTTACATACGTTATCAGAAAGAGTTTAGGAAGTACAAACACAAAGATCAATACAATAAAAAGACCTACAACAATGATGCAACAACAAAAACATAATGCACATAAGGAAATTAAATAATATTTGATATAAAGGCTAAAGGCGGGCATTTATGTAAGTGGAGGCACATGCTTCTCCTAGAGCACCGTCACTGCATTGTTCTATATAGGAGGCTTGCAGTGGTGTCTCAACGGTGCACTAACCTCCAGCGTCTTGGAAAGATGTAACAGTCCTATTAATGAGCCCTTTGCTACATTGGGGTGAAATTCCGGTAATTTCAGATTGAAAAGACCTAAACAGATTAAATAATTAAAAAAATGCATGCTAAAATAATTCGTGAAGCCACTTAAGGAAGTAAGTATGGACGTTGTTGAAGATACCTAATAAGCACTCCTTGAATTGTGAAATAGCCTTGGAGATAAAGAGAAGTACACGACAGAACTGAGGAATTGTATTGTTTGGAGTACCTAGACATACTCTAGCGCTGATATTGACATTCCTCATTTGATTATATATTAAGAAGATAAAAGTATACCGTGGATTATGAAGTCCCGAGTAAAGCTTTCCAACTTTCTGATAAAATAATTATAATTACACTTATTACCAGATATATGACATGAATCTAATACTGCTTGCTGCTCTCTGTCTGAGCTACGTCATCCCCTGTGACGTGTAACCTGTGTCTACATTGTTTATTTCAGAATATTCGAGGCCCTTTCTCCTTCTACGTATAAATGCCACGGCATTGCAGTCGAAGTTAGGTGAAGAAGGGAATGTTAGATTAGGAAATTCTTCAAAGAAGGAGATTAAATATAGGTACTTGTGCAGCAGCGTAACTAACGGCAGCATAAGTAAGGAGAACATTAAACGCAAACTAGCACAAGCAAGGAAGGCCTTTTTTAAGGAAAGACACTTGCTCACTTCAAAAATTGATATAGGAAGTAGGAAGACGCTCTTGAAGATATTCGTCTGGAGTGTGGCGTTATATTGAAAGAAAACGTGGATAATAACTAGCTGAGAAAAATGACAATAGAAGATTCCGAATTGTAGTGTTACTGAAGAATGAGGAGAAATCGGTGGATCGAATCACGAATGAAGAGATACTGAACCGAATCGCTAAAAGGAGAACGATTTGGCGAAATGTGACCAGAAGAAGAGAGAAACTGGTAGAAATCTTAAGGCACCCTGAACTTGTTCATTTAGTTTCTGAGGGAAGAACGATAGACCAAGACGTAAGTAGGAACTAGTAGTTACGTAGAAATATAAAAGACAGCACAAGATAAAGTGGCGAGTCTGCATTAAACAGAAAAACAACAACAACAACAACAACAACATAGTTCGAATTCGCGAATATACCCAACACGTTGACGAATGAAATTGATACCAAAGTTATTTGTTTGTAAAATGAAATGTATTCCTATTGTTACAGAAGTATTCGTCTTATATACTTAGTTCATGATACAACTTGGTAGCTCGAGATACAAATTTTGACTACCAATTATGACTTTCATACCATTTTTGATATAGCCACACCAGCGGAACTCAGATATTTACCTGCCCAGAAAAATATCCCAAGTTAAAATAACTAGCGCTATGCACATTTTCATGGACATTTGAATAATAAGATAAGATTTCTGGTACATTTCTCCCATGTACAGCACCGACGATCGAGGAAGTAAATTATTGTTACTATTCTTCTTCTTCTTATTATTATTATTATGGGATTAGTCCTCTACATTCACCAGTGGATATAACTCGAGTATCCTCTTATCCGCTTTCCTATCCGCTTTTCTAAGGCGTACTTGACAGTTTACAGGTTCAATCCTTGCCAGACTACAAGTAAGCCACGTCCGTTGCAGTCGTGAATCATGCTCATGTGAAGCTTGTCTTAGACGCCTCCTATATCACTAGACCAATACCAGGATATGGCCCTCTAGGGAACAATGGAACAGCAGCTCCTAGCATTAGAATTCCGGATATATATTTCTGCAGCCTACTGGAGAGAGGAAAAAGAGAACACTTTTAAAGTTCACTCCTTATATCAGCTGGCGACCCAGGAGAATAACTGGTCAGCTCAGTGAACTTCATATCGCAAGAGATATATTTCCGGCGAAGTTCAGAACGTAGTAATTAGAAGACGAAGTAATTAACAGGAATTTTGGTGGATATCTTAACGGCAATGATATCGGAGATCCATTTAGCTGGTTTCCTCTATAATGGCCTTTCGTGAGGAAATGCACGGAACATGAGGTCTAATCATCCCTCAGGAAAGCAAGATTCTTACAAGGTGGAATCATCTTTACCGAGGGAGCCCACCCTAGAGGATCTCAACTTAGCAGCTTCGGTTGGCAACACGGGGGCCTTAGCTGAGCTTGGCATTGTTAATTGCTCTCAGCTTGTTGCGTTACCGATAGCTAGCTACTCCGATTCCCACGACACCAAGATGGTTCGACGTAGCTGAAAACACGTATCTTTAAGAGGTACATTCATAGGCCTTGGAGGTAAAAAGTACCGCTTTCTTTGCAGCTCCATACGCAAGTTCATTTCTTGCAATCTCAACATAGCTTGGAAGTCACGCAAAAGTGATTCTGGTTCTAACATCACCTAATCTGGCTAGGCCATGAATCCGCTGCAAAAGTGCGTGTTGAGAGAAATAGGTGTCAATAGACTGCAGAGAACTTTACGAGTCGGTACACATGAGAAAATGGTTTCTTTCGTCACCCAGTGCAAACTGCAGAGCTTCTAAGATGGTGTGAACCTCAGCTGTATATACGCTACATGCACTAGGGAGCGAGATTCATGCTTATATTATCAGTGACGAAAGAGCAACCCACATTTTCTCCAATCTTGGAACCATCCGTGAAGACATGTCTCGCGGCCGGGTACTGGTGAACGAAGTCCTGGAAATACCTCCGATGAACAGAGGCATCCGTGTTCACCTATGGTCCGCAGAGTAGATCTAGCCGTATATCCGGTTGTGGGAAGAACCATGGAGATAAGTCGCTAGAAGTCCGCTCAAGACAACCACCGAACCCCAACAGACCGCGTGGCATTCGGCCAGCTTTGGTACCTCTGGTGGTGTTGGGTATTGAAGATGCATTGATAGCTTGGAGGTAGCGCTATTTAACGAATTTTGGAAGTGTACGTGATGAGTAACTACTTCTTCCTTATTCATAAAGATGGAACTCCCTTTGGGAATGGGGCTAGGACGGTAAGCTCCCGTTGCCAGCCTAACTCCACTATGGTGAACACTGTCTAAAAGGTTCAGTGTAGATCTTGTCCGGCTCCATGGCTAAATGGTTAGCGTGCTGGCCTTTGGTCACAGGGGTCCCAAGTTCGATTACTGGCAGGGTCGGGAATTTTAACCATCATTTGTTAATTTCACTGGCACGGGGGCTGGGTGCATGTGTTGTCTTCATCACCATTTCATCCTCATCACGACGCGCAGGTCACCCACGGGGGTGAAATCGAAAGACCTGCACCTGGCCAGCCAAACATCTCCTGGGACACTGCCGGCACTAAAAGCCATACGCCATTTCATTTCAGTGTAGATCTTGATGCTGAACCAAAAGCCTCACCACTACAGTCTATCCGGAAGAGGAACGTGTAGTAACGCAGCAGAACCACACAGTCATCACCCCCCCCCACGAAGTGCCACTCTTCACCTGTGTATCAGGGCTGCCCTGATAATGGTTTTCCGTGGTTTTCCATTCTCCTGCACTAAGGCGAATGCCGTGACAGTTCCTAGTATAGGCCAGGGGCGTCAACCGTCTCACATCCTGCTCACATCTTCTTCCCCAATACAAATCTCCACCGGGCGAGTTGGCCGTGCGCGTAGAGGCGCGCGGCTGTGAGCTTGCATCCGGGAGATAGTAGGTTCGAATCCCACTATCGGCAGCCCTGAAGATGGTTTCCCGTGGTTTCCCATTTTCACACCAGGCAAATGCTGGGGCTGTACCTTAATTAAGGCCACGGCCGCTTCTCTCCAACTCCTAGGCCTTTCCTATCCCATCGTCGCCATAAGACCTGTCTGTGTCGGTGCGACGTAAAGCCCCTAACAAAAAAAATACAAATCTCCTGGCCTGAGAGATGACATCACCGTCTAGGAGGCCTGTCTACTCTTTCAGGGGAGGAATGAAAACATTTAGTAGTAGTATTTTCCTCCGAACAGACTTTGATATAACATCTGCTGTCATACTTTATTATGAGTGTCACAGCATATGTAGCAGTCAACTCCTACCATTACAGAGACGATGTTAAAGCATGAAGAGTCAAAGGTCTGCTGGTGAATGAGTTGTAAAACATACCCCAGCCTAGCCCTATTGTTCCTCGCTCTCCGTAGCACTTGTCTCTAACAGGTTGACGAGTGTCTTACCGCCTCTTAATGCTCCAGTGAGACGACGCAAGAAAGCTCCCTGTGTTTGACAGGCGCGCCACTAAAATGTACACACCTCACTGGAATGATGATGCTTATTTATATGCAGTTTACGTGGCAGGCTCTTTCCTTCTGAGAGACAATTCACAGAAGACACAAAACAAAATCCTTTCACTTTCATGAAATTCGCCAAAGTTCCTTCGTCTGTTCGTTCCTTCATGCTCGCGGCGGTCCACTTCTGGCTTTTTACCAAGGAAACCGCTGTTTTAATTAAAGTCAATGTAAATATCAAATTTTCTAGCTTAAAATTCTTGGCCCTTTCGATCGTTTACCACGTATGCTGAAACTCGTGGTCACATGGTTCGTGCTCAGGAGATCTAATCGTGTCTATCATTTCTGTTGTAATTATCTCTTGATCAATACGAACTCCGAGTCAATTCGTATGAATGCGGAATCAATTGAAAAATTTCTACACTTATGCTTGACAAATGTAGATTCTATTGCGTTTTAATGAACATTTTTGCTAAAAGGAAATAGAATAAATGGAGGAAAAGGCCTCTGAAAATACCTTCCTTTTGTTTTACGCGGAATTCCGGGCACTTACACGAACTCAATTTTGACCGAAATGGGCACTGTATGAGAGGTCACCAAGACGGATATTTTGAGCCCCAATCCAAGGTTATGGATCTTTCCTGCGTGGCGGACAATTGAACAAATTTATTCCTATCCGGTTTTTCCCCTTTTATCCACGCTGGACCTCTCACGAAAAATCCGATATAATTTTCGGATTTCTTCTTCTTCTTGAGGCGCCTTCTCCTAGCAGAGGTTGGCAGTCCACATAGCCAGCTCCGAACGTGATGTTGAAGCATGGAAAGCATCTTCTGAAGTGCCATCTTCGGATGTCCTTCAATTCGAACTTTGTTGTCGTGCACTTTGATCTTTCCAAAACTGCCGGGCTTTCTAGTCATAGCAGCGTTAAAAGCATCCCCCCTCCCCCACCGGTGATCCGAATGGGGGAATAGAACTCCGGATAACAATTTTACGTTAAACAGAGCTATGCCATATGAACTTAAAGGGATATCCTTCAGGATCTTTAATGCAGTGATTTCCCGTTGCCTTCCGCATCCTAATGCCGTTGACCAGTTATGGTTCTTCCGCCTTTTGGGTCCATTTCCTGTCCCAAGGACAATAGAGTGCCCTAACCTCTACCCGCTCATCCACCCTCAAGGAGACTGTTGACACTTGGTAGAGGGGATCTTCTTATACCGGAAGATACTCGGCCCCTTCATTCGTTAACCACCTGCATATAACAAAATTGTCATAAACAGTCGTTGCCCCCTCTACCGCGGGGAGGTGAATGTCAGGATTTACCATCGTTGAAACTGAGACCATAATGGCTTTTCTCAGTTTCTCTGGATCTTCAGAGAGGCGACGCAAGAAATTTCCTCCAAATAGACTTTGATGTCAAATCTGCTCTCATACTTTATTATGAGTGTCATAGCATATGTAGCAGTCAACTCCTACCATTACAAAGAGGATGTTAAAGCATGAAGAGTCAATACATGGAAATCAGGAAGATGTTGTTCTTAAAAACTACATTGCCAAAATTCAAAAATCCACAGGTTTTTAAATCTATTTGAGAAGTGAATATATTTTGATAATAAATACAATCCTGATGAAGTATGAAACGCGAGGATCATACAATACCATGCGCTCTTTTGTTTCGAGTGATTATACATACCGAAAGTCTCATTTTCCCCTGGTTCTTTTTAATATCGCAGATTGTTGCACATTCGGGCCTATATTCTTGGTAAATCATTCCGTTCACACCTCAGTCTAGGTTATTAACCACCGGGCGAGTTGGTCGTGCGCGTAGAGGCGCGCGGCTGTGAGCTTGCATCCAGGAGATAGTAGGTTCGAATCCCACTATCGGCAGCCCTGAAAATGGTTTTCCGTTGTTTCCCATTTTCACACCAGGCAAATGCTGGGGCTGTACCTTAATTAAGGCCACGGCCGCTTCCTTCCAACTCCTAGGCCTTTCCTATCCCATCGTCGCCATAAGACCTATCTGTGTCGGTACGACGTAAAGCCCCTAGCAAAAAAAAAAAAAGGTTATTAACCCTGTATTACACAAAGTAACCAGTGGGCGACGTTCCCAATATCTGCCCCGCCTTAGCCTGCTGTTAATCTTAAAGCTGAGGCATGCTGTTAATTGCAGTTAACATACATTAAAGCATAGGTGGGCAATGAGGGAGCCCCGCTCCTTGGGCTAACAGCGTGAGCGCGGAAAGAGCCGAGAGCAGCTGACATCTAATAGTTTGTCCTGCAAAGACTCGATGGTGATATGCAGAGTCAAGGTGCAAGCAAAGGCACAGCAATGTACCTGGATGAGTATATTATGTTTACGCCATGCAATCGTACAGTTCGTTCGTCGTTCATTGTCTTTGCTGTAGGCCCTATTCTTAAACAAGCGTTTATCTTGGCGTACAGTATTTCCATGACTACAAGTAGTATTCACAGGAGTATATCGTCGTTGCCGGGACGAAACCTCCTATGTGATAATACTTTTGGAGATATACTGACCCGCAGCACATACATTATGAAGAGCGAGAATGCCTTGACAATATTCATACAATATTGCACCTTAGAGGACAGAACCTTACCGGCCAAAGTTCTAAGCTAAAATATTTCACATAGGAGGTTTTGTCCCGGCAGCGACGATATAGTTATCACATGTCAACATAGTTAATACTTTCTTTTACGCATAACCTAATGAAATGAATATAATTAAACGAATTTACTTAACACATGGCAATGCACTGAATAGGACTGGATATTAGACACAATGAACATTAAATGAAAATCCCCAGCCTGTTTCTAGTCATTCGATCGGGTCAGGGACGTAATGAATGAAGCCCCCATTTAGCAGCGAGGATAGGAATTGTGCCGGCTGCCGAAGCCTGTCGCACTCCTCTGATTAATGACTAACAGATGAAATGAAATTATACTGGGGAGCGTTGCTGGAATGAAAGATTACAGGGAAAACCGAAGTACCCGGAGAAAACTTGTCCCGCCTCCGCTTTGTCCAGCACAATCTCACATAGAGTGACGCTGACCACGTGACACTTCGGCACCTACAGGAAGCAGTCATCTTAGCAGGCCAAGGCCTTAATGGACTGTTGCACCATGATGGATGGTGGCTATATAATGCAGAATTAAGGAACATTATCTTTTTCAAAAGTATACAGAACCCCCAAACGGTAGTCCTGAAGATGTTTTCCCCGTGGTTTTTCATTTCTACACCAGGAAAATGCTGGGGCTGTGCTTTAATTACAGCCATGACTGCTTCCTTCATGATCTTAGTCCTTTCCCATCCTTCTGTCACCGAAAACCTTTGATGTTAGTGCGACGGAAAGTAGGAAAAGAAAACCAAGCAAACAACGTATACAGCTTTTGACAATTATATCAGAAAAAATATGCACATAATGTAAAAGTTCATCCCTCCACATCCACTTCTCATGTAGCCTTGATCTTTAACATTATCTAAGTTTTCGAAGTGTATTTTACACGTCACTTGAGATCTATGTTATTAGCTATTGAATTGCTTACTACTACATAAATGCAGGCCTATATGTGTAATAGATGTGTTGTTAGAGGTTCGAAAATAAACACATCACATGAGAAAGAGCCATCGTAATTGCTCCATTGTGAGTTATGGCATGTTGCTGATAACATCGTAACTGTTTCCGTTTATCGATACATTCTCTGGTCGCTGCCGTTAATCAATCATCTTACAAATAATCTACTGCTATGAAAGCAATTTATCACAAAGGTATGATAACACACCTGTTGATGCCATCAACATGAACCAGTAACAAATCGGCTTCTTTCCTATCTGCTCCGCTTCCTAAATCTAATTGATCTGCAAAATCTTGTAACTGGTGAAGTTGGAAGAAATAAGTCAATGGAGATTTTCTGATTGAGTTCATAGCCATTTTCAAGCTAAATCCCGGTCATTGCAAATTTCAGTGGTTCTCACTCCTCGTGAAACTTTTTGTCCCGTAGTTATGATTTAAGAGGTGGGGTCAGGAACATATGGATGTCCGTGGAGTGGAAGGCAAACACCTACTCCAGGACTATGTGCTTGTGTGAAAAAAGGAAGTCAGATCTCATGACTTTCTGCAAAAGAATCTAACGCACGTCCCCAAAGGTGGACTAAAGTTGTCTGTATCACCTTGGTAGTGGAAAAAAAGAGAATTTTATGGACAATACAGGGAACTACTGACCGTGAATTATCATGAGGATTGTGTACATGATACGGAGATACTTTCAGATCTCGGATGACCGGGCGAGTTGGCCGTGCGCGTAGAGGCGCGCGGCTGTGAGCTTGCATCCGGGAGATAGTAGGTTCGAATCCCACTATCGGCAGCCCTGAAGATGGTTTTCCGTGGTTTCCCATTTTCACACCAGGCAAATGCTGGGGCTGTACCTTAATTAAGGCCACGGCCGCTTCCTTCCAACTCCTAGGCCTTTCCTATCCCATCGTCGCCATAAGACCTATCTGTGTCGGTGCGACGTAAAGCCCCTAGCAAAAAAGATCTCGGATGGCTGTTTTTATAGGCACTGCAAGAGAACTTCACCAATCGAGATGGTGCAAGAAAGTTCAAAGACAGCAGCCTATTTCACAAAAGAAGATACAATCCCTGAATCAGCTGGACGCCTTAGTATCCATACAAGTCCCATATATTTTGGGCATTTGGAGGATATTAGAATATGAAAGTGTACCATAACAAACAGTGACAATCTTACATCCTGTGGGTGGGGGCGTATAATACACCCACGGCATCCCCTGTCTGTCGACTAAAAAGTCGACTAAAAGGGGAACCAGTGGCTTTCAACTTTGGAGCGTGGATTAGTGACCACAATTCCCCTAGCTGAGTGTTGCGTTGTTTCCGCTTACTTGTATCAAGCACCTCAATTTTCACCTTTCCTATTCGACCTTCCTTCACATGTTCCTTTCTGGCCCCGACCTAGGGAGTCCTTAAATTTTCACGCCCTTCGTGGCCCTTTCCTTTCTTTTGCCGATACCTTCATTGTTCGAAGGCTCTTACCTAGTAGGACTTCCTTTCAAAACAAAAATCACCTGAGCAGCACCTCTACAATTTTATCTGTGCTTACTGTTAATAGAGGATGGCTACCTAGTTTTATTTCCTCAATCGATCAATCAATCAGTCAATCAAACGATCAATGGTCTGCATTTAGGGCTGTCGCCCAGGCGGAAGATTCCCTACCAGTTTTTTTACCTACCTTCTAAAATGTTTTCAAAGAACTTGGATAGGGGAAAGTCGGGAGGTATCGGACAGTTTCACTTTTCTGCCATAATTTGTTTATGGAATAGGAAAAAATTCATGTAATGCATTTTATAAGCATGTATATTCTTGTATCAACGTACTCACTAGAATATATTTAATCACAATTAAAAACACGGACAATATTAACAAATTAAGGAGGTCATTACACTTTCGTAGGTTTGAAAAATGGAGGGTGGTATCGGCCGGTCAATCTTTTTAAACAATTTTTTTTTCTCATTCAAAATAAAACAAATTAATGTTTAGCCATTCTGCAAATATCACACTCATTAGCGTTGAAGATTCTTGATGGACTAAACAATATTTAGTCATAAGATCATTTAATTTATCAAAAATATGTCCACTTGCTCCTTGTTGAAGCCTACTGCTCGCTGCAAGCTGATACTCAGCCGTCCTCAAACGGAGGTCTTAATGCATCCTAATAAAATCATAAAAAGGGTCTTTCCTGCCATCATTTTAGTTTTATTAAACCTATGTTCAGCTCTCAATTCCTCAGCAAATTGATACACAAGTTTTAAAAATTCTGTTTTGATGAGTGGCATGAGCTGACTGTCGGGACCTTGATATATGCATGTACAGGTCATTCTCTTCTTCATCTGAGAATGTTCTCTGATAAGTCTCACTGTTCGCCGTACACGCTTTTATTGGAATCTCTTTACCAGCTTCAAGAGCTTTAATTCTATCATCTAACGTACTTTTGTGGAACAGAGTAACATTAACTGGCCTCTCTAATACTCATTCTATTGTCCCTGACACTATTCACGGCTAATATTATATTGCTTTCTTCCCATTATCCTCGTATCTTCCCCATGCTTACCTAAAACAAAGGATAGTACTATCAGTAATCCGGACGGAACTGCAACCTGTGATGTCCGATACCGCACGCCAGTTTCGTGTCCGATACCGCCCGAATGACTCTCTTAAGAAACAACTGGAACTGAGCGAGAACGTTCGAAAAGAAACTGATTCTGACCCACGATATTACAGGGTAAGCAATACTGCTTCTGCTAATGTACTTAAAGTTCAATGCAACTTATCCTTGTTGCTGCTACTTCTTGGTAAAAATAAATCCGTGCCGGCCGAAAATCACACAAAGGACAAAGATACACCACCACTCATAAACGACCCTGCCTTTCGACTGAATAGGATGTACCCACCCTTCAAACATGCGGGCGGACCTGTGAGTAGCTAAACAGGTTTTGCCACATGCTGCTAACAAAGACATCTGTGAATTGTCCGATTCCAGCCGCCGTCCGATACCTCCCGACCTTCCCCTATTTAACGAACATTTCCCTTGAAAAACTTATCCCAATCCCTTATTGCTCGCCCTGTACATTTATATTTGCTCCGATTTGTCCTCTTGACTTCCAACATTTTAAAGCAGTAATCACGACCACCAGCGACAACCTTAAGAAAGCTCAAGCTGTATTAATAACAACGTTTACTTATTAACACGTTTCAGAAAGGTATTGTCTCGAAGGGGTTCCCAACCAGTGAGACGTGTACGGTGAACACAGAAATAAAGTACTTCTGTAAGATAGTTCAAATGTCCATGGTAGATAATCTGATGGTCTTTCCCGTATATTGTATTCATACTCACGAATATCTGATCTTACAAGTCTACTTCTCGTTTAATGCTGTCAAGATGAGATAGCAAAAAAATGATTAAATGACATCTTCGTGAGTGTTGCTAATTATTATAATTCGCTTACAGAACTACCTAAAAACCCAAACCTGTTGCATATATTGTGCCCTTTTAAAGGCAACAACTGCGGTGATCCCTTCTTTCTTCTGTGCGCCGGCTGCTCCTGTAATAAATGACATGTAAATAATACTCACCGCTGCATGTAGACTCTTCTTTCTCAGTCGTGCCCGACCGTTATCCCCGGAGAGGCCACCCGCTGATCAAGGAGTGAGGAAATGAAAAGAGGGGTAAACTAACTAAAAATGACTGTACCCAAGACTGAATTAAAATTTAAAATAAAAGACTAATTTATTCAAATAAAATGCAAAATGCTAAAAGTGAGCGTAAACTGAACTAGTGAAAAATGTAAACAAGATGAAATAAATAACTGAGACTAATAAAATTAAAGATTGAGGATCTGCCTTACAAAACAATCATAATCTGCCTACATAACTGACTGAAGGTCAAAACACCTTAATTACAATAATTCCAGATTCTTTTGACATAGTCTTCAAGTTAATAAAATGACTCAGTTTAAAACTCTGGTCAGAAAGACCACCTTCCTGAAATACAAAATTACATTACGGAGAAAATATCTCTCAAAATGAATTTAAAGTCGTTAACTCACAATAAAGTAAATTAAATTTGTTATGTCAATCAAACCACTGACTTATAGGAGTTATCAAATGTTTATCACATGTGGCTCATTTGGTAAAATACCCAAATTTAAATAATCATGGACTGCACTAAGCAAGTGTATCACTTAAGGAAATAATTCGAAGAAAACAGAACAGCCATGAACATCACACTTCATTTCCGACATAACCATTGTCTTATTCAAACACCTCATGGTTAAACAAAATTAATTATCGAAACATCACTCTGAGTGTATCCAACCACTCATCTAAATTTTAAACTTCATTTGCATGTCTGTGATAGACTGGACTTCTTAAGAATAAACCAAAAATTAGGCCAAGTGCCTGATGTTAACATTATCGAATGATAGCGATCCTTGTACATTAAAATTTTTATTAAATTTTGCCGCTAGCTGCATTTCATTATCAATTCATATTTGTGGTACCACCACTAGATGGAGGCAGATGCCATCTTATTTACCATTCATCGCGGCAGTTTTATACAATTGGTTTATTTAAAGATCGCTTCATTTCCGACATAAAAATGTAGTGGATTTTTAAAAGAAAGTTTGGTAATTACTTAAATGCCTGGTATGAGCATACCACTACTATTGTTTCGACCGTGACATAATCGATGATTCATAAACCTAACATCTGAAAAGGTATTTACATCATTACATTAATTAAACGGAGAAACACTGCTCCGACACAAAATATACAGAAATCAAAAAAAAACTAGCCTAGCTACACTTATCTATTTACAACAAATCAAATATAAATAATTCACATACGCTTGCGTTCTACAAATAAACGGTAAGAAAATACAATCAGAAAGGAAAACAAATAAGCAAACTAGATCCCACCATCGCGGCCTACTGGAAATTAACAAGGATAGAATGCGCAAAACAAAATCGGAGTCTCCAGAAGAATATACCCCGCTGCGAGTAGCAAAAATAAATATTGTGAATTTGACGGCAATCTCAAAACTTCAGACTATAAATGTCTGGACATGATACTATTTAACCTTGATGAACGAATTACTGTTATTTCATGGCATCCATGACTCTACATAATTATTCAAAACACATTGACTCGTCGCTCTGTTCACATTGTACACTGGCTAGCATTATCTTTCGAGCATCTACTCTCCCTGGAATTATTTAAACAAATACAGGCTTCTGCCTACTATCATAACCCATGTCGTAACACATTTAACACCCGTGGCTAAATTCTTCATTTCACAATTCTATCTACTCATTAATTCTTGACGTCATTATTATTCATTATTCTCACAATACAGCCTCGCTCGTATCCGGCGGGCAAATATCTGTCGTGCACATTACGACCTCTTACGACAATTCGTGACATGGTCCAAATATCATATTTCCATTACCAACGTAGATCGTCAGGGATATTAATCATCTAGCTCAATCTCTCGATCATTCTTTGCTTAACGTACCACAAAAATCACAGAGCTGACTCATCAATGGCGCTCACTGTTTCTATAAAAAAAAAAAGTGACGAGATTGCCTCTCAAAACACAGATGTTGAAACATGCGTAACTGCAACTACACAGAAATAAAATACTCGCGTCTACCAAAAATCGTCGCAAAAATACACGGGATAAGTACAATCAAAACCGGTCATCTGAAGGATGATTCCGCAAATAAAACAAGCTGAAATGCGCAAACTAGCAAAAATAAACATTGAAAACATCGCGACGGCGTCTACAACATCAAAACTCCAGCAAAAGTGACTCAAAGAAAAAAACTACGATCTAAAAACATGCTGAAAATAATAATAATGAACTGGCATTACACTCGTAGATCAAATATCAAAGCTGCCTAACTGTCAAAGTGACATACTCCAGAAATCAACCATAAATACACGCAGACAGACATCTACTTAAACAAAGTGCACAAATAATCCTAGCTGAAAGTGCAACATAAACATTATTATTATTATTATTATTATATTATTATTATTATTATTATTATTATTATTAGCAGTATTATAAAACTGTGAATTATTTACAACCCTACCTAGTACTCTAAACTACATTGATCATCGATTTGCCACGGTCCTACATGTTTATTTACATTATTTAATGATGCTCATACCTGTGATGGTGGAGGCAGGCTGGCTCGCCCTCCGGCCCCGGTCATGGTGGAAATTAGAATTCCATCTTCAAGCTGATGTGGTATTCCAGATTTTTACACACGCAAATTTGACACATTTTTGCCATGCCGTGACACACGTTTATATTAGCACAAAACACTCGCATTTCTCTCACTCCAGTGAAAGTTAGAAGATGCCACCGCAGACTCCTGTTGTGAAGCTGGACGGTCGCCTCGCTATCTACCTGGAAATCACCTGTTGGTCTGCTCGCCTCTCTCAGCTTTGTTTACACTCCCGCTTACAGAACATTAACCCCACGGGACATAACTGTTTCCTCAAGGTTGACTATTGCGGCCTTCATTGAAGAAAGTCAATCTCCTTCCTGTCTGTCTTTACTAGTTTCTGTCCGTAAATATCTCGCTTGCCAAAACAGTTTATAGAATGGTACAAGCAAGCTAAAATACAGTTTATGTTGTGGAGGAAACTTTATGCTGATAACACATGTGAAACTACCAGTTAGTTAGAAATGTTTTATGTAAATATGCTGAAAACATGGACTTGTTCCTCTCGACTAGTAATGTGAGTTCATTTAAGTTGAAAGTGTAGCTCTTGCCTACTCCCCTTGCATTTACAGTAAAAGTCTGTTAAAGTGTTCATTTTCTGAAATGCTATTCTCCCAAATAAATAATACAAGGCTTTCTAAAAATGCCTACAAGTGTCTAATCGCTTTCTTACCAGCCAAAAGCAAATCTGACTAATAAAATTAGCTGACACACTCTGTCACTCTGTCAAACGTAGATACACTGGGATTATTACAGAATTACTGCGAATTAGTCAAAACACACTGTCAATACTCAAGCCAACAACTGAGAATTCAGAAACACTGAGACTTACAGAATCACTGCTAAGACTCAACAAAAAAAAAACTTGAGAACTCTGGAGACACTGAGGATACTCAAAACAACTGAGAACTTGGAATGACTGAGAATTCGACCCTCTGGTCGCTGGTTTTTGTAAAGATTTCTCCCACCACCTGAAAAATAGTTCCGTGGAAGGGATGTGGCGTAATGATCTAGTCCTCGGGAGCGCTTTCTCGTACATCCGTAGGTTATGGTTTTCAAAATTCATATGCAAAACTTCCTAAATTTTGTCTGACTCACATGTGATATTGTGCCGCGGGAAATGATCACAGGATAATCCACACGACGGCGCGCGTCACTGGTGTTATTTTCTTCCGGTGGACGGCTCCATCCTGCCATGACAGCTCCTTCTTCCGGGTCCTATTACTCTTCCGTGTGAAGTTGAATTTTATCAATTAGGCCCTAATTAACCACAGATTCGCGCTGATAATTCACCAAATATTATAAAGAAATCAGGACACTGTTTTCCACTACCCCACCGGGCTTCAGATCGCGGAATACTGACTGTAGATTTCCCGCTGTGACAGTTCATTCAAATTTAGAATTTTCTGATTGGCTGAGACTTTCGCGCTCTTCCAAACGTGGCTGCTTCCATTTCCTCCCAAGGATTGGCGGTTATTGTCGTTGTCCCCTATTGTCCTAGCTAAGTAGGTCAGGCTTCAACGCGTGCTTTTCTCGTGAGAACGAACAGCAAGTCGCCCCTCCTAGGCGGTGTCATAAAATTTATTGGAAGGAACCCTAAGGATGGTTTACAAGTTGGTCGTGCTTAGAGAAGAGTTTCATGGATTCTCCTCGCCGTCAGGCTGGCGCCAGAAAGTTCCTTTGTGACTGCTAGTTTCACAGCCTCACTGTGGTATCTCATATGCGAAATATTCAATTTTAAATTGTAAATTAATTTAGGCAAATTCGCTTATGGGTGCAATATTGGTCTGAAAGACTGAGTTAATATAAGGCAGGTAAGGGTTGTTCTGCCCGAAGGCAGGTCCGAACCTCCGCAGAGGTGTTCCTGAGCCGGAGTTTACGTGCGGTAGGGTGGCCAGTTCCTTTCCGCTCCTCCATTCCCTTACCCCCAACCAACAGCGCGTGGCGACCCATCCAACTCCTGACCACGCCCAATGTTGCTTAACTTCGGAAAACTCACGGGATCCGGTGATTCAACACGGCTACGGCCGTTGGTAGTTAATATAAAATGTGGATTAATTTAGCACTGCAACTTTACCTTCAAGAAATAGCACATGACCATTCAAATTAAACTGCATGGATACTTTCTTGTATCTTCCCATTTCTATTCTCTGAAAGTCTCAATTAATTGGTACTCTCTTAATATGAATTCAGAAAAGAATATGATCATCCGTAACGAAAATGTAAACAAGTTCATTGTGATATTTAAGTCTTTTTGGAGATTCGGCACCCAATTTCTAGGTGTTTGGTCTATATTACACCTCTACCGAGAAAATTAGTGTTAATGCGATCCGGATCATCGTAAACTAGCAGAGCAAAGAATTTAATCAGTGCAGTTAACGCGCATTCATCCCAAAGGAAACGCAGTTGGCAAAGTTTCACATCAGTATCTGATAGAAAATGATACAGTGTTAATAAGATATTACCCACAAATGGACACAGAAAGAGAGTATCAATATAATCCGTATTTAAGAAGGCGCCAATCGAGGTTCCAGGTCAAAACGTGGAAAAGTATATTACTTTTTAAGAGCTCATGTTCTACTTAAATCAACTGGCATTTTGTTGTTATGTCTGTTAATTACCATGTTGTTGGTTCTTGAAGTTAATGCTTTAAGGCGAGCGTCACATTTAAATACCTTGGCTGTACAGGTACATGCTTTACTTCACAATTTATTTACAAATATTTACACTTCTTCCTACAAAAGGCGAATTTTCTCTGAAAGTATCAGTTCCTTTAACATGAAGTTTTTCAGCTTGAGTTCTTTCATTGACATGCGTCGATCTGAACTGAAATAAGATAAGTAAGTTAAAAATTTCCGCTCAAAAATTAAGATATTTTAAGAAAATCAACTAAAAAGGTTATTTATTTCTTTCAGAAAATAATTCAAAACTTGCTGGTGAAGTGTTGTGTGTTATCGATGCTGCTTTACAGTGTCGAGGTAAGGTCATTAAGGCTACTTCGATCAACTGACTGCAGGCACTTGCAATGTGGATGCATCCCAAAATGTTCAAGATCCATTGGGTAAATCTCGTCGAAAACGAGGAGAGAAATTGTGTGAAGTCTTAACTTGCTTGCCAATGAGAGCCACATCTTCTTAAATGAAAAATGTAGCATAATAATATAGAAGGTAAGATAACCTGGAAATGAGGTTGACAGAGGTTCGATATCCACGGTGCGGCAAGTCTGAAACGGGATACACCAAATCAAAAAAAAAAAACAAACAAACAAAAAACAAACCCGAAAAACTACAAGATGGTTACCAACCTTCTGTGAGGATACGCACCGGAACAAGCAGAAAAGGAAGAAGAAGAAGAATATAGGTTGAGACAATAAAATATTCTGTTTGATCGCATTACTTCCAAAACTCTATGGAAATGAAATGAAATGGCGTATGGCTTTTAGTGCCGGGAGTGCCCAAGGACAAGTTCGGCTCGCCAAGTGCAGGTCTTTTGATGTGACGCCGTAGGCGACCTGCGCGTCGTGATGAGGATGAAATGATGATGAAGACTACAATAACACCCAGCCCCCGTGCCAGCGAAATTAACCAATTATGGTTAAAATTCCCGACCCTGCCAGCAATCGAACCCGGGACCCCTGTGACCAAAGGCCAGCACGCTAACCATTTAGCCATGGAACTAGACAACTCTATGGATATATTGTATAACGGACAATTTGAGAGTAGTACCATGTACCAAAGTTGAGATTAGTGCCCGATTGGCGGCCATGATCGTTAAGGCGTTGAAGTCTAAACTGTCTGACACCGAGGTTAGCCGGTTCGAGTCCCGTTGGTCGGAAAAATGTTCACCATCAGAATGTTGGCCGGCAGTGTAGGGGAGGTGGTGGTGTACAATTTCTATTCACTAGATTTCGCGCCAAAAGCCTCGATTAAATTTCAAACCTCTCCGCAGTGCTCACAAAGAGTGAGGGCATATTGCGCTGTTGATGGTGATTCGTCCGTCTGATGGGGACGTTAAGCCTTGAGGAGGTCTTTTGCTGTTATTCGACAGGAGAAGGCTACGTGTCGACATCTAGTTTCACCCTCTCCCTTCGTAGTATCATATATCACATCATTCATTTAATTTCATTAACTCGTCTGATGAGTCTGACGTCAGGAAGGGCATCAGGTCCTAAAAAACCGCCACGACAGATTCATCTCACATCATAGCCGACCCTGTAGAGAAAAGAGACAAGGGTTGGATAAACAACAACAAACAACCAAAGTTGAGATTAGTACCATGCACCACAAGTAATTATTTCAACCCCGCAGGAAAACCAAGTTCCTCTTCTCTTACCGATCCTTTCCACACCTCTGGGATGTGTATTGTGTCGCACATGTTTATTTGGTCCTATTTTACGGCCGGATGCCCGTCCTGACGCCAACCCTAAGTGGAGGGATGTAATCACTATTGCGCGTTTCTGTGGTGTTGGTAGTGTAGAGTGCTGTCTGAATATGAAGAGGAAAGTGTTGGAACAAAAACAAACATCCAGACCCCGAGCCAGAAGAATTAATCAGACGCGATTACAACCCCCGACCCGGCCGGGAATCGAACCCAGGACCCTATGAACTGAAGGCCTCGACGCTGACCATTCAGCCAATGAGTGGGACAGGAAAAACAAGTTATTAAAGAAGGAAATTACAAATTCACAAATTAGCTTAGAAATTATGAGATAAATGAACTACATTATAATAAAAATCAATAAAATCAGTTATATAGTTCCAAAGATATTAGGTATGGGCTGTCCAGGTCATCGAAAAATATTCAGAAACGAGATTTCGCCTTCTGAAGTGGCACATAACCCTCAGGTTGACTCATTCTACACTAGACAATGAATATCAAGTTAATACCTGGGACAAAGATGACAGGGCATAGAGTTAGCCCGCCTATTCTGCTTAGTCCCAGGCGACAGTCAGTGGGAACCGTAACCTTACACTTTTCCAAGGGTTTGCATGGCTTTTACGGAGATGGCTTTGGTTTGCTATAAATACTAATTATTTTGTCCAATGATGGAAAATAGGTTGCTAGGGTGGTAAGCACTCCTTAACAAGGTGTCTGTGATTGCCGCGATCTTTTGTTATACGAAGCTGCTTTATATCCAGCCCGGCTGACAGCGAAATATTGTTCACACGAAATATTAATCGATAACATCTTTACCCCACGAAATATGCTGATTTTTATTCTCGATTTTACGTTACCTTCAACTCAAATTTAAATTAGTACTAACGGTTCCCAATGAATTATTCAATAATTAAATGACGCCAATTCTTCAAGTTTTCAGAGATAAAATGGCAGATCATGATCGAGTTATTATATTTTATACAGGAGAGTTGTCTGGAGAGGAGTCTGTTGAAATGTAATCCCGTGAGTATTTTGTCAGCAACGCTGCAGGAAATGGAGAAGTCTGATTCATGCCTCTAACGAAGGCGGAAGGACGCCGGTCGTTACATGACGAGCTTCCAGAATGCTGACGCGAAACGGAGACAGCTTGAAAACGTATTGCATTGCAATGAAGAGTAGAAATAAAATATAAAGAGACAATATAAATGAATAAAAACGATGAGAAAAAGACAAATAGACCTCCTCTCATGAACACTTAGTCTGCTGATGTGTCTAAAGCAGAAATCATGTTTTCTGTCGGGTCACCATAATTCTATTCAGTTGAGAATAGTTTGTGTTCTTGTGAGAAAAATATAATGAAAGCAGAGTTTTAATATTAGTATGAAGAAGCGGAAAAGCTGTGGTTTAGAGCACGGCGGATACAATAAAAAATGTGCAAGTTGATCTCATTGATTCATAGTCTTTGATCTTCTGATTCCGAGGTAGGGGATTAGATTTAAGTTGAGACTGGTTGCACTTAGGAGTATCTAAATGCTACAGCTCTTTGTCACTGACTCTAAGTACGATAAGGAACTCTTACGGGGCAATTACGAAATCCAGGTGTCTGCTGAAAACCGTAGTAGTCAGAAAGAATCTTAAGAAATTAATAGATATAAATTATATAGTATATAATTATATATTATATAAATTATACATTACATTCATCGATGGAGCTAACAATGTTTATCTTTGGCGTGAGACTGCAACAAGAGGTTTTTATTTCATACTACGTTAAATTTATAAGTGGACATCCCTCAAAATAACGCAGACAGGAACTTCCCGATACCGTAGTTACGGCACTCAACTCTATCAATATAGAAGCATACTTTCAGAAACGTTCACTGCATATAAAACAGTTACTTAATATTTTTACCAGATAACTACCCTGCGTTATATGGGCGAATCAACACAACTCTCGATTGATTCTTCAATGGTATCAATTATTTCATGGATGGCGTCGACTGTTCGAATGGTGAATCCTGAACTGAGCATAATGTGTTCATCTTAATAATATGTGAATAAAAATACGTTCAATATGGTATAAAATAAAATATAACAAGGGCGAAAGTGTTATACGTATTTGTTTCAGAATTCGTAAACATCTCAACTTGTACGCAAAATCTCACTTTCGGCCCTTGAAACGTAAATACATATCGTGAGTCACCAATTTCTCCTCGGTCGGAACGGATAAATATTTTAACATCAGTTGCACCATATGGATTAATGTCCTTAGTATTTATAGAGGTAGAATTTTGTTTTCAATTTGGTTTACGTTGCATCGAAACAAATAGGTCTTATGGCGACGAAGGGGTAGGAAAGAGCTAGGAGTTGGAAAGAAGCGACCATGGTCTTAAGTGAGGTACATCCTCAGAATTTGTCTGATTTAAAATGGGAAACCACGAGAGACCATCTTTAGAGTTGCCGACAGTTGGATTCGAACCCACTATCTCCCGAATGCAAGCTGATAGCTACGTGGCGCGAACCGCGCGCCCACTTGCTCGCTAGGAAGAAAACACTCAGATGGATGAGATATAATAATAATAATAATAATAATAATAATAATAATAATAATAATAATAATAATAATAATAATAATAATAATAATAATGGAAGGATCCGCTCGTTATCTAGATGGGAAACCCCTAAATATTAAATTCGGCATAACTGATCAAGAGAATAAGTTAAAGTACATAGGAGAAGTGATTCATCAATCAGGCTTGAGTCTGGAAACAAATAAGGAGAGGATGTCAAAATTACAGAAGGCCTATAGATTAACCTGGAACAGATATAAGAAAAAGTCTATATACAAGAACGCAAAATTAAGACATTACAACTCAGTTATCAAACCTTAAGCACTATACGCCTCGGAAACCTTGATCATTGAGGCGATCACTTAGTAAAAGCATAGAGAAACAGGAGATGAAAATATTGAGGAAAATCTTTGGTGCAGCCTACTCAGAGGGAATGTGGATGAAACGGAAATCTCGGCAGCTTTAACAGCATTCTGAAAAGATCACCGACGCCACCAGGAAAAGGTGATTTAAGTTCTATGCCCACATTCTCAGAATGAACAATGGCAGGCTCACCAAAAGGATGTTTAGCCTTTCTCTCTCATTGAAAGTCAAGAACAACTGGCTTAGTGAAACTGAAAAAGACCTTCAGGAAATCGGCATCCCACTGGGAATTGTTCAAGATCGACTCCAGTTCAAAAAATCTGTCAACAACCATCATTTTATTGAGAAAATGAATGAAAATGAAAACCTACAACCTGTTTTCCAGTCAGTGACCGGGTCAGGGATGGGATGAATGAAGCCCCTATCTTGCGGCGAAGACAGGAATTGTGCTGGCTGCCGAACCTGTCGCTCTCTTCTGGGATAATGATTAATGACTGACAGATGAAATGAAATGGTAGTGGAGAGTGTTGCTGGAATCAAATATGACAGGGAAAACCGGAGTACCCGGAGAAAAACCTATCCCACCTCCGCTTTTTCCAGCACAAATCTCACACGGAATAACCGGGATTTGAATCAAGGAACCCAGCGGTGAGGGGTCGACGCGCTGTCGCCTGAGCCACGGAGGGTCTCTGAGAAAATGAATAACAGGACGAATAAATCATGGACTGAAGAACGGAGGAAAATATTCAGTGCCCAAATGAAGAGATTTTGTGAAAGAAATCTTATTGATTTGATGGAAAAATATCGTATAGGAGAGCAACGTATTGAGGAGGTTTCTCTTTTTGTACACAGTGGAGACAAGTTCTGATTCGTTACACTTGGTGCACAAAAAACTTGTGTTATCATCATGCAGTTTATGCCAGTCATTTCTGTTAGTGACTGACAAGTGTGTGAAACAATACAGCTCCAGAGCGAGCCGAGAGACTGTATGCTATACAGCTCGCCACACAACTCCGAGCTGGCTCAGGGATATCCAGCTGCCTCACCCGTCATGCTTGCGTACCAGGATTCCAGGTGCGATTTCGTAGCCTTGCAATTAAATCTGGAGGCTATCCTCTTATAGTACAACGATTGTGTCAAAAAAGTTCAGGGTAGGTTTCGACCTGTCTTACCTGTTACTTCCCTTGTGAGTAGTTCCTTTGTTATCATAGCGGAAGCTATTCCTTTTCAGTTTCGATTGAGTTAATTTATAACTGTTAGCTTCTTATAATGAAATGTTTCCTTTTTGACGTATTTTCAAAATGTTATTCATTCATAAATTAGTTTTGACAGACTGAAGAACCTAATGGTTCTCTGAGTAGTATAATAATATTAATGCTATTGGCTTTATGTCCCACTAACTACTTTTCCGGTTTTCGGAGACGCCGAGGTGCCGGAATTTTGTCCATCAGGAGTTCGTTTACGTGCCGTAAGTCTACCGACACGAAGCTGACATTTGAGCACCTTCAAATACCACCGGACTGAGCCAGGATCGAACCTGCCATGTTGGGGTCAGAAGGCCAGCGCCTCAACCACTCAGTCCGGCTCTCTGAGTAGTGGTCGCACTTTAAGGACTCTGTTAAACTAACACAGTTAGGTCTCAGGGGTGCTGTAAACGACTATTTGAATAATTAACATTTCCTTTTCCCCTTAAACGATCAATGTTATCCAATACTATGACTTTATTCTTTACCAGGTTCTTCCTCAGTTAACTGAGGTAGAGTGAATGTATAGCGCGTTTCAGTAAAATATATAAGAAGTGATCGTATTGACTATAAATATAAATATAACTTGAGAAAAATATATACTTTTAACCACCTAATGAAATGGCGTATGACTTTTAGTGCCGGGAGTGTCCGAGGACAATTTCGGCTCGCCAGATGCAGGTCTTTCGAGTTGACTTCCGTAGGCGACCTGCATGTCGTGATGAGGATGAAATTATGTTGAAGATGACATCAGTCTCCGTGCCAACGAAATTAAACAATGATGGTTAAAATTCCCGACCCTGCCGGCAATCGACCAAAGGTCAGCACGCTAAACATTTAGCCATGGAGCCGGACAACCACCTAATCATTACAGGACACAATAATCCGAAAATATTGTTTATGAAAAAATAGTGGACATATTTCGGCTATTGGAGCCATCATAAGCACATAAACGCCACAAACACTTAAATTTATAAGAACATTAAACTCCCGTTGTGAGGAACGATTTTGACATTAATACAATTGCGAGAAAGGTGTATGGAAGCAGTAATTGTCTTTAGAAAAATCAAAACAAATTATAGTAGTTCATTGATGAAAAGTTCGTAGAATACCCACAAAATGTTCAAATATATATTATAAAGTTCAGAGTCAAAGCACAATATAAAGGAAAACTTCACAAGAAAGGAAAAAAATCAGATATTAATAACTACGGATGAATTTGTCTCCTCTCAGTCGTTTATAAAATCTTTTATAAAGTGCTACTTAAAAGATTAGAAAAACAAAGACCACGTAATTCGAGGTTATCAGGCAAAATTTCGAAAAGGAAGATCGTGCACCGAGCAAATCTATACCTAAAAACCGTCCTACAAATTCGTAGAAGCAAGCAAACAGTAATCACCTTTGTTGACTTCAAAATGTCGAATCATTCTATAGATAGACAAACACTGTTCAACACACCAGAGGAATTCCAAGTTGGCAGGAAAAAATAAATTAAATTAAATTAAATTTATAGGAGAATTTTCTGAACCGTTCGAAATCGAAACTGTTTCCTACAAGGAGATGGTTTATCCCCATTGCTATTCAATCTAGTTTTGGAAAAAAAGAATTTCGTTAATGGGAAAACCGAAACTAAAGGGATAAATATTGGCAGACTTCTTAAAAATAACATTCACCTTGATTTATTCACTTAGTCCTCCGCAAACGATTTTTGTCGTGCCCCACGTTCTGGAGTGTAAACGTCTTTGCGGACACCTTTACTCTTACTTCTTATCCCTCCCTATCACTACTCATTAGGCTGCACGAAAAATCGGCTCAAGAGAATGTATGTTGTTAATAATAATAATAATAATAATAATAATAATAATAATAATAATAATAATAATAATAATAATAATAATAATAATAATAATAATAATAATAATGAGTGGACTATGACAGCAAATGATGTTAGTTAAAACGTCCAAGGTGCTCTTAGCGCTTTGTTTGGAACTGGAGCATGCTTTACTAGATTTACTGGATGCTGAGCAGCATCCTAGACGAATTAAAGGCCGAATAATCTTTGACCGGACACGGCTCACTGAAACGTAACCTGTGAACTGTGTAGTAGTTTCGGTGTAACGACATTACGCCATTTGAAACCTAAAAGAGGAATTGTTCGTCGGTTAATGTAGCCATGAAGGTGAAGAGGGCTTTCATCTGAAAACCATATGCTGCAGAGGAAATAACAGCTGCAGTACTGTAATCGGGCTCGCTCATCCATTTGTGTTATATGCTGAGCAACTTGAATGTGATATGCAAATCCGTCTCAACATGTGTTGTGTTGTACCTCAGTAACACGTTCAATACGCAACAGTTCATTCCTTCGATATTTCTAAATAATTTCGGGCACATGTTTATTCAATTAAGTAGGTATATTGCAAACAGGTTAAGATTATTAGATGTAATTATATCCGTATTTTGTATAAATGGTACGAATTAGTCAGTCCGTATAGGTAGGTTATTTGTACATACTTGTGAAACTCTGTTATAAGTTATTAGTACTCAGCCGTTGAAGCAGGAATTTGTATTATAGGAAGTTGCCTGAGAATACAAGTTACAAACGGAAAATATTTAATGTTATGCGAAAAGGGATGTAATTGGACACCTCAAGCAGTTCCAAATGAAGAAACATCTGCTGTAGTCGTTACACAAGGAAGTTTATTAAACAGAAACCGAATTTGAATATATAAAGGCGCGTGAACAAGGAGACGTGTCTTATTCTTATTCTGCTCTTTGGACACTGTTCTATTCTGTCGGTGGTCGTGGTGCCATTTGTTTGGGCACTGTTTCTAATAAAACTGTCATTATTCGAGCGTACTAGTTGGTCACTGTTTTTTATATCATAGGAGGTCTTACTAATTGCTATGAACATTAGGTTTGTACATTTCAGCAGATGGAATATGTGTTACTCTCCGAAATTAGATCATGACCAACTGGTTATCGCTTTTGAGTGTGAATTCCTCATCTCGGCAAGGAAGTTGGAGATGCGAGTCAGTACTTGGAACGGAGAAATACAACTGATAATGTGAAGTGGGACAGCGTAGGTGGAGAGTTGAACCAAGGACGACCGAACGAGATCCATAGAAAGTCCATGAGACACAATAATTTAGTCTTGCTGGGTAGAAATTACTAGGAGAGATCGTGGTGGGTTGTAAGTACAGAGAATAAATTGTTTTCAAGTTGTAAAATACAAATATCGTAATTCTTGTATTATTTCTTTTCTATTTGTTTTACGTCGCACCGACACAGATAGGTCTTATGGCGACGATGGGATAGGAAAGGCCTAGGAGTGGGAAGGAAGCAGCCATGGCCTTAATTAAGGTACCGACCCAGCATTTGCCTGGTGTGAAAATGGGATACAACGTCAAGCCATCTTCAGGGCTGCCGACAGTGGGGTTCGAACCCACTATCTCCTGGATGCAAGCTCACAGCTGCGTCTTGTATTATTATGCCAATATATTTTCATATAAACATTATTAACTAATCTATCACGTAAATTATTTTATAGAAGCCTGAATGCAAGCTCTTATCGATTTTCTCTCGTTTTCAGAGGGTTGACTTAAGGCCTAGCTCAAAGAATACCATATTTGCAACGACATGAAATGAAAGATTAACATTCTACCACTGCTTTTATTATTAAAATCTTATCAAAACTAGCAGTTAATGGGATGATTTTTTCAAATTGCTGTACGTCGCACCGACACAAATATATTTTATGGCGACGATGGGACAGACAAGGGCTAGGCGTGGAAGGAAGCAGCCGTGCCCTAAACTAAGGCACCTCGGCGTCTTCGAAAACCGGAAAAATAGTTAGTGGGACATAAAGCCAATAGCATTATTATTATTCTACTACTCAGAGATAGGTTCTTAAGTCTGTCAAAACTAATTTATGATTGAATAACATTTTGAAAATACGTCAAAAGGAAACATCTCATTATAAGAAGCTAACAGTTATAAATTAACTCAATCGAAACTGAAAAGGAATAGCTTCCGCCATGATAACAAAGGAACTACTCACAAGGGAAGTAACAGGTAAGACAGGTCGAAACCTACCCTGAACATTTTTGACACAATCGTTGTACTATAAGAGGATAGCCTCCAGATTTAACTGCAAGGCTACGAAATCGCACCTGGAATCAAAACTGATGAGGTCGACGTCAGGAAGGGCAACTGGTCGTAAAAACTCGCCAAAATGATTAATCTCACTTCACACTCGACCCCATACAGAAATAGCACAACGGTTGGAACACGGTAGCGGGTTGAACATACTGACGTACAGACACATTTTGGGTGCTTTCTGGCTTTCTTGAAACGTTCATTCATAGTCTAAGTAGATAAAATTAGTCATTTATACAATAATCTTCATTATAAACTGTTATTCCTTCAGCAATCAGTCTGCAAGATTCTGTGAATTAACGAAACGCTTTCACAAAGATTCATTTGTAACTAGATGTGTGGTTTCCTTTAGTTTCATACCTCTTATTTTAAAATCTTAAGAAAAATCCGACTCTGACCATCGTCGCCTTGGTCTTCCTCCCTTTTCTTACCTCCATGGCATCCTAGATCACCTACCCTCCTCCATTCGTGTAACTTAACCTTTATATTCTCCTTCCGAGTAGTCCCTGCCATTGTGCCAACCTCTTTGTACCAACAATTATTTTCACTGCTTTTGTGTCTGTTATTCTAACTTTCAGAAGTTAAGATTTAATACATTTTTAAAACCATCTGATGGCGTCAAAAGTTTGACACTCTAGTGCTCCTTAAAACCTTTATCAGATGACAGGATGTTAATTATAAAGTATATTATTATTATTATTATTATTATTATTATTATTATTATTATTATTATTAACTTTGCTGAATTTAATTAAACCAAACCGTACCTGTGATCCATACAGCTCATTGTGGGCATTGTCTTGGCCAGTATGACTTCTGCGCAGAACTTAGAGCGTCAGATTATCACAGTTACGATTTCCCTGTTCATTTTAATTGGGTCTCTTAACCGATTTCGCTGCCCCTAATATCAGGAACTTCTTTCTTTAATCTGAATAGGCTGAGTGGATCTAGATCCAACATACATTTTTATAAGAAGTGGGAATCAAACCCGAGGCGCCCAGGTAAGCTTTATAAAATAATACTTTTTATTCACACCACTTGCTTCATAGGGCGAAATATCTCCGTCAGAAATTTTACATAACGAGGAGAGAAAATCGAGCGTTAATTTTTACCAGTGGTCCTGTTCAAGTGAAATGTATATTTCATTCATTCCTTTGAAAGTAGAAGGCAAGAGATGGCATTATTAGGCTTCTCATCTACTAAACAATGTAAATCGAAACAATTAAATTATCATGCAGAGTCACTAATTCAGAATGCTGATGGGTACTTAGAATGGGCGGCAGGTTACAAGCAGTGTCACAGGTGGCGGCCTGTCATGGAATCTGAGAGTTACAGCTTGCACGCGCTCGATGTTGGACGAAGAAGTCAATAACAGATCCTCACCACATCCAGCAATTCTGTGTTAACTCGTGAAAAAACGAACAAAATAAAACTAGCGTTGCAGCATGTTAGCTGGGAAATATTCACCCAAAGTGCTGTGCCACTCGCTATGTGAAGCAATATTTCAGTAGTTTCCTTTCATGTATACGGCACACTTAATGTGGTGTTCCTCATTTCAGCACAGACTCCGCCTCTATTTAAAGACTAAGCTTAACGCGTCCAAACTATCAAAAGCAATCAATACATATGCTGTAACAGCACTGACACATTCATTTGGCATTCTAAACTGGTCTCAAATAGATCTAGAAAAACTCAGTCGCACAATAAGGACAATGCTTACTCAGTACAAAATGATGCATCCTAATTCATGCATAGAAAGTGTTACAATGCTGAGAAGGGAGGGGGGTAGAGGAATTCTTGAGGTTATAGCTCTACACAACCAAAAAGTAATACACCTGAGGAGATACTTTCATTGCCGGACAGATGGCAGTATTCTGCATAAAGTTTTGGTTGAAGCAGATCTAAACTACATCCCTCTGAATTTACATGGACGCCACCTAAATGTCAGACACGAACATCCTGCATAGGTGGAAGATAGAGAGATGGGCTAGTAAAGAACTTCATGGAAGGTATAAATAAATGACGTATGGCTTTTAGTGCCGTGAGTGTCCGAGGATAAGTTAAGGTATTACAACCAGAGCAATGACGAGAACATTGATAAACAACTTTCAAACTCATGGCTGTCTAGGGGAGAGTTGTTTTTCCAGAAATTGAGGGACTCAACCAGACAATCCAAGATAAAGTGATCTTAACAAAGGGTTATAGGAAACACATTCTTAAAGATCCTACTACTAAAGAGGGAACACATTCATGTGTTACACTCGGATTCGATTGAAATTTGGTAGGAATATTCGTGGGAGGCAGTAGAATGCTAAAGTGAAAACTGCATGTGCCCAGTGCAAGTTTAAACACCAAAATTGGACAAATAAATAGTCGTAAAATTAGAAGTGCCGCGGGAGTATGGGGGTGTGGCGGAGAGGTAGGGAGGAGCGAAGCAGCGGACGTGAACCAACCGGGCTGTAACGAGCTGTGCCAGCAGCCAGGCAGTGTTTAGTTAGCGCGTTACCCTTAACTTTCCGATCAGGTGTGCAAAACGTAAATATGAAAACAGCACATGAGACAAGTGTACAA
This sequence comes from Anabrus simplex, assembly GCF_040414725.1. NCBI lineage: Eukaryota > Metazoa > Arthropoda > Insecta > Orthoptera > Tettigoniidae > Anabrus > Anabrus simplex. Next base: position 1,302,028,487 of record NC_090265.1, read on the forward strand.
AGGACGATATTTGAACAATGAGTTCTTGTTACTCATTGTAATTTTTCAAACCTTATTGCCATCGTTGTTCAAACGTCGTCCTTTGTATACTTGTTTCATGTGCTGTTTTCATATTTACGCATTGCACACCTGATCGGGAAGTTAAAGGGGAACGCGCTTACTATGCACTGCCTGGCTGCTGGCGCAGCTCGTTACAGCCTGGTTGGTTTACGTCCGCTGCTTCGCTCCTCCCTACCTCTCCGCTACACCCCCGATACTCCAGCGGCACTTCTAATTTTACGACTACTTATTTGTTCAATTTTGGCGTTTAAACATGCGCTGGGCAATGCAGTTTTCACCTTAGGATTCTACTGCCTCCTACGAATATTCCTACCAAATTTCAATCAAATCCGAGTGTAACACATGTATGTGTTCCCTCGTAAGAATGACGAGTGCCGGAAATGCAACAGCAGCCCAGAAACCAATGAGCACATCATCAGCACCTGCAGACTACTAGCGCCAACATCGTACATTGACAGACGTAATGATGTAGCCGAAGCTATACACCAAGAAATTGCCCCGACCCGTTCCTTGATCCAGAACAGAGTCCCTTAGTAAAATACTCCCCACTAAGTGTACTGGAAAATGAAAAATTTAAACTCTACTAGGTTCGAACGAAATAAACAGCTGATAAAACAACTCCACACAATAGACCAGACATAACATTAACAGAGCCGGGCTGAGTGGCTCAGACGGTTAAGGCGCTGGCCTTCTGACCCCAACTTGGCAGGTTCGATCCTGGCTCAGTCTGGTGGTATTTGAAGGTGCTCAAATACGTCAGCCTCGTGTCGGTAGATTTACTGGCACGTAAAAGAACTCCTGAGGGACTAAATTCCGGCATTTCGGAGTCTCCGAAAACCGTAAAAGAGTAGTTAGTGGGACGTAAAACAAATAGCATTATTATTATTATTAACATTAACAGATAAATAGAATCAACACACATATCTCATTGACATCGCTATCCCGAATGACCACAATATGAAGCAGAAATACAGGGAGAAGGTCCATAAATATACTCTTATGTCTATGGAAGTAGCAAGGATCTGGAAAGAAGACAGAGTGACAGTTCTTCCTTTTCTCCTTTCTCCCACTGGACTCACACCAAAATCATTTCCAGAACTCTTAATGCAACTACAGCTCCCCATCTTCATTCACAATGCGGCACAAAAGGCTGCAATGTAGAAGACCTGCAACATCGTCAGGACATTCCTGAATGCCCAGTACGGACCATGAATAGAAAAGGCTGCAACCTCTACAACGAAGAGAATAATGTAGGCGAATATTGTAGCCTAAAGTTATATAAATTATGATTGAGCTCTATTCTTATACGTAAAATATCGAAATACGTGATATATTACCAACTAAAGTCGTAAAACACTTCAGACATCAGCCATGAAATTAGGGCAGCCTCCAAGGAAACGCAAACATAGGTGGTGGAACACGACCTGTGATAAAGCCATTGATGAACGGATGAAAGCATGGAATCAGTGGAATGGACATCAAACAACTAAGAGATGGGAGACCTTCCTAAAAGTTCAGAAAATCTCCTCAAAAATAATCCGCAGGGAGAAACGAGCCTATGACAAAAATAGACTCATGGAAATCGAACAAGATTTCCTTAGAAACAACTCCAGGAATTTCTACAAGACCTTCCGTGAGAATTTATCTAGCTATCAACCACCATCTTTATGTTTCCGTCGAGCAAATGGAACATTAGGATCGAACACCAAAGAGAACTGCACTATTCTAGCTGACTACTTCCGAGACCTCCTCAATTGTGATCCTCCAAAGGAAAGACTGAACTTTGAAAAGCCCATGCCCAACCCCGATTCACAGCCACCGACAATACAGGAAACAGCAGAGATTATACGATCGCTTAAAAATAATAAAGCTCCTGGAGAGGACGGCATCACTGCGGAGATGTGTAAACTTGGAGATGATCTTGTAAGCAAAATTCATGCAATCCTAGTAGAAATGTGGGAAACGGAAATGATTCCACAGGATTGGAAGTGTGCATTAATACACCCATTGCACAAGAAAGGTGACAAGGCAGATCCAAACAACTATAGAGGCATATCTCTACTGCCAATCGCATACAAAATCCTTTCCAAAGCTCTCTTGAACCGGTTAGAAAAACAGACAGATCATCTGATTGGCGAGTACCAAGCGGGTTTCAGGAAAGGTCGATCATGTGCAGAACAAATATGGAACTTGAAGACGATATTAAGGATTCGCCGAAGTGCCAGCACGATCGTCACCTTTGTGGATTTTAAGAAGGCGTATGACTCTGTGGACAGACAGACAGTATTTGATACCCTAGAAGAACTCAGAGTGGACAAGAAGACCAGAGCACTTATCCAGCAGACCCTCACGAGTACGACCTCTAAAGTGAAATTCCTTGGAGAAATCTCTGAGCCTTTTGAAATATGTACGGGCGTTCGTCAAGGTGACAGCATCTCCCCTATTCTGTTTAACTTAGTTCTAGACAAAGTTATTAGAGAGTGGGAAAAGGATATCAAAGGTGTGAACATCGGAAATTTGGGAAGCAAGGTCAATGTGAAATGTTTAGCATTTGCTGATGATCTCGCAATCATTACTAAGACCAAGGATGAAACAAGGTATGCCATACAGAGACTACACAATATAGCATCAAAGGCAGGCCTCCAGATATCCTACGAGAAAACCAAGTACATGGAAAATCTACGTCAAAATAGCAAAAGAACTCCGCTAGAGATGGAAAACGGCACAATTTCACAGGTGCCCTCCTTCAAATACCTTGGAGAAATTATACTACCATCAGGATTAGACAGTAGTGCCAATGTAGAAAGAAACACCAAACTACATAAGGCATACAGACTGACGTGGAATTACTACAACAAAAGAGTCATATCGCGTAATGCAAAATTACGACACTACAAGACAGTTGTATTGCCCGAAGCTTTATATGCCTCAGAAACCAAATGCTTAGGTGGTCACTCTAAAATTACAGAAATTGAAAAGCAGGAGTGGAAAATTCTCAAGAAAATTTATGGTCCTACGAGAGAAAATGGAATGTGGATTAAGAGGAAAACAGCGGACCTCTACTCCTTCACCGACAGGTTTACTGATGCTGTACGGAAAAGGCGCCTTAATTTCTATGGCCATATCTACGGAATGAACAGCGACAGACTAACTAAAAGATTATTCAAAGTAATCAACTCAAAGAAGGTCAAAATAAAATGGCTAGAAGAAACTAAGGCGGACCTCCAAGAAATAAATATTACAGACGACATCATGGAAAATCGTGGAGCTTTTAGAACCAAAGTAGCTAATCATAAATTTAGGGAGAAACCAAAAAAGACAACTGGTAGGAAGTGGTCGACAGAACGCAAGATGCAACACAGTGCATTCATGAAGAGATTTTGGGAGGATAAGAAGGCACAAACCATCAAACCAACTATCAAATTCAAACGCGCTCTATGAATGGGCATAACGAAGGAATAATAATAATAATAATAATAATAATAATAATAATAATAATAATAATAATAATAATAATAATAATAATGTATTATTTTGTGTGGTTTATGTTCTTCTAGTACTATCCGTTTTAAGAGACGTCGGAGTACCTGTATTTCGTCCTGAAATCGTGTCAGAAAATCCAGTGATCGGAGTCTCTCGTATATGAGCATTCTTGAATGCCAAGGGATCGAACTCACAACCATGGATACTGGATGCGAGTGCTTAACAACTTCGCTAAGCAGTCGACCTTAAAGTTCCATAATGTGGTCATTGAAACTTTCAAGTTATACATGACCCTGTACAGAGGGTATTTAAAAGATCGTGCTCTCCACAGCGCCAACCACCCTTGAAGTACCTTAGTGTACTCCCCCTGTGGGTGGGGGCAGTAGAATAACACCCACGGTATCCCCTGCCTGTCGTAAGAGGCGACTAAAAGGGGCCTCAGGGGCTCTGAACTCTGGAGTGTGGGTTGGCGACCACGGGGCCCTTAGCTGAGTCCTGGCATTACTTCCACTTACTTGTGCGAGGCTCCTCACTTTCATCTATACTATGCGACCTCCCTTGGTCAAACTCTTGTTCTTTTCCGACCCCGACGGTATTACGTATGGAGGCCTAGGGAGTCTTTCACTTTCACGCCCTTCGTGGCCCTTGTCTTCCTTTGGCCGATATCTTCAATTTCGAAGTTTCGGATCGCTTCCATTTTTCCCTCTGATTAGTGTTATATAGAGGATGGTTGCCTAGTTGTACTTCCTCTTAAAACAATAATCACCACCACCACCACCTTAGTGTGCGAAATGTCCGGCTCCATAACTAAATGGTTAGCGTGCTGGTCTTTGGTCACAGGGGTCCCGAGTTCGATTACTGGCAGGGTCGGGAATTTTAACCATCATTGGTTAATTTCACTTGCACGGGGGCTGGGTGTATGTGTTGTCTTCATCATCATTTCATCCTCATCACGACGCGCAGGTCTACTGCGGGAGTCAGATCAAAAGACCTGCACCTGGCGAGCCGAGCCCGTCCTGGGATCTCCCGGCACTAAAAGCCGTACGCCATTTCATTTCAGTGTACGAAATGGTAGTTCAAGTGATCAGAGCAACCACCGTAAAAGTGGGAATAACTTCTCTTCTGTCTCCACCTTTTAAGTAGCGACCTAACAAGTCAGTTACAGTGCCTCAGTCGTGAGAAGAACCTACAACCTGTTTTCCAGTCATTAACCGGGTCGGGGATGTAATGAATGAAACATATATAGGCTGTTATTACAATGGGGTCACCACTCCCAAGGTGATTTATTAATGAGTGATAAATGCTATGAAGTGATAATGGAGAGTGTTGCTGGAATGAAAGATGACAGGGAAAACCGGAGTACCCGGAGAAAAACCTGTCCCGCCTCCGCTTTGTCCAGCACAAATATCACATGGAGAGACCGGGATTTGAACCAAGGTATCCAGCGGTGAGAGGCCGACGCGCTGCCGTCTGAGCCATGGAGGCTCCTTGCCTAAGTCGTACAACGATGTATTTTGTTGAGAGGATATACGGCCGAGAAACCATTCTCTCTTAACTCTAATGAAAATCCTCAGCCTGTTTCCAGTCAATGACCGGGTCAGGAATGGAATGAGTGAAGCCCCCATCTAGCGGCGAGGATAGGAATTGTGCCGGCTGCCGAAGCCTGTCGCAGTCTTTTGGGACAATGATTAATGACTGACAGATGAAATGCAATGATAGTCGTGAGTGTTGCTGGAATGAAAGATGACAAGGAACATCGGAGTACTCGGAGAAAAACTTGTCCCGCTTCACATGGAGTTTCAAGCTTTTGATTGATAAGGGTATTAGAAACACAAAGGGAAGGGTCATGAAGGGTGTAAGAATAAAAGACTTCCTAAGACCCGCAAAAACATTATTCCGTCGAGAGCGGAAGAAATCAAGATTTGAACATGGGAGGTTGGATGATGTGTGGTCGTTATGCTGGGGAATTATTTTTGAGAAGTAATATGGCGAAATATGCATCTCTTTTAATTCCATTCTATATAGTAGAATGAAGATGGTGATGGTAATAATCATTGTTTTAGGAGGAACTACAACTGGGCTACCGTCCTCTTTTAACGTTAATCAGAAGAACAATGGAAGATGCCCAACACTGAAGAATGAAAGCATCCATGAAAGAGAGGGAAGGACCATGAAGAGTGTAAGAATCAAGGATTTCCTACTCCTCGCAACACTAATACTGTCAAGGGCGGAAGAAGAAATGATTTGACCACGGGAGGTCGGATGCGAAAGGTCGCATATCAGTTTCTGTAAGGGGCCCGCCGTTACCAACCCACGCTTCCGAGGGAATTACCCCTTTCCACGACAGGCATGTCTTCTGCCTCCCCCATGCACAGAGACAATGATATTTATAAAGACAAATAATCTTGTTGAGGGAAGCAGGAAACTTAAGCCTATTGTTATCAATTCTAGTTGTAGAGAATTTATATAATTATCGTGCTAGAGTAAATAGTTATTTCCGAACGTCTGTTACGCATTTACTGTGATGAAATGAAATAACCAAGGGTCAGGCCACATGTATACACCGATGTTTGCTGATGTTTAAATCACCTTTCCAAATAACTGATTAAAACCGTTAGCTTTGTTATTCTGTTTACTAATTCTTTATTAAAACCAAACCATCCTCTGCGGTATCGCGGCAGGAATGTGGTGAATTTCAATTAATTGGCCTGTTGCTTCACCGTGTAGTACAGATTCTGGGGCAATATCTGTGGTGAAACCGTAACAGTAGTGCGTGTATTGAGCACTCGTTCACTGGCTAAATTTATTACTGCAAAGGAACAAATTACGATATAATATGTACGTAAATGCCCGTTTAACCTCAAAATTTCATTGCATGACTGTGGTTTCCAAAATCATTCAAATAATGAAAACGATGATCAGAATATCATGAAAACAGATTTTATTAGTTGTGGGAGAAATAACTGGTAATACATTTATTATAATATTTCACACAGTAGTATTTTTCAGTAGAACAGTGGAGGAAACGTTTGCGAGATTGGCATTTAACTATTGTTAACAATAGTTAAATGCCAGAGAACATTTACTGTTGCATTTCATCCATTGTCTGTACGGCTTGGGTCACGTAGCTATCAGATAGTAGGTTCGAAGCCCACCATCGACAGCCCTGAAGATGGTTTTCCGTCGTTTCCCATTTCCCCACCAGGCAAATGCTGGGGTCGTACCTTAATTGAGGCCACGGCTCTTCCTTCCCACTCCTAGCCCTTTCCTATCCCACCGTCGCAGTAAGACCTGTGTCGGTGCGACGTTAAAGCAAGTTATATATTGTTCTTTAGATTCTGAGGCACATAAGTGGACACGTCTCTCCGCGTCAGCGGCTCATCATGACGTACTCGCTTCCTTGCTCTCTGTGGCCCTATGCAGTTTGATATTGTTTTGTATTACTGGTGATTTTAATTTGATCTATTCCTTCCGGTATAAAATAAAGCAAGTATCAGGCTAATTAAAAAATACAGACATGTGAGGCGTCTAGTATCAAAACCGGTCAAGTCACAAAATTTACGAAAATGAGTTAAGGTTATAAATTTGAAGTAGAAGTATAGCACTATCAGGTGAAACAAGAATATGCTTTAAAATCGTCCATGTCTTCATGTTATAGGGCACTGAATTCTCGGTCGTGCAACAGAATCGGCCAAGTCATGCAGCCAATGAATTCAAAACCGGCCAAGTCAAGGAACGAGCGACAATCTTTATGATGCAGCATTATTGTCTGGAACCTTGTGTTGTTGCATTAAGCAACAATGTGATAATGTCAGTAGGCAAAATCGTTCCTCGTAATGTATATTCTTTGAAGTCACAATATTTTGTTTTTTGTTCGTTTGCAACACTGATTTACGCATTCGCGGGCTTCTTACCGTTATTGGCGCCAAAGCAATCCTATTTCCGGTGTGCTCGTATTTTGTCATTATTGTGTGCTGTAACGTGGATATTGTTCCAAGTGGTGAACTGAAAAATTTACTTTCATACCTTGTGAAATTGTACAAAATTGCAACAAAAACGGCCAAGTCAAAATTTAAATTAACAAAAAAGATGGGTTAATTATGAGTTAGATTTCTCAAAACAACGGAACTTAAATATTAAACCATTAAGGATACAACTGTGAAAAAAAATCTTTTCTGACCATCATTGCTTTGTCTCTACAGGTTTTTCGTCCATATTGAAAAATATGCCTTGAGTGACTTGGCCGGTTTTGATACTAGACGCCTCATGTATACAAAGCCTTTAAAAGGTTGCCGGAACGATCTCCGTAGCAACTCTCTTTACAGTCTATAGAGTTAGTTACCAACTCTTCGACTTAACCTTTCACATGGCTGCCACTGATATTTCCCTTATTTTTGGCTGTATAGAACAACAACAACAAAAACGAGGTCATGAGCTAGTAAAACCAACCGAAAGAATGGCTCACCGTTGAATCACCCCTTCCTCCTGAAATATTTTGAACAACTTAGAGCTAAGATCAGACTTGACCTTATTCTAAACTGAAATACCGAGTTTTATTAAGATCCACCAATCCATTTTCCTATGATACTGTGATGGACACAGACAAACTGAACTCGATATAGATAATTACAATCACGTCAGTATTCTCGCCAGAATACAATGTTAACAGACTCGAATGTCGTGGTAAAAGGCAATGTTATCATATGAAATGTTCGATCAAATGAGAAATGGTACAGTTTCTCACTTTTCACGAACAGTACTACGCTGGCATTCTAACAATGCCAAATTCAAGAACGGAATCACCTGGACACAGACAGCGGTGAACAATGCTCTGCCGTTTTTCGTTGAGGGGCACACTGCCCTTTTCTATCAGAGCTTCATTAGCAGGGATCACATAGCTGGAATACTATTATGAACCAGAGTGTAACGTACCAATAGTACCAGAATATGTATGAATCAGAGGAATGGTATGCTAAATAGAGTTATGTAATTCCCCAGCTAATACTGTACTCAGGCAGGCAGGCTGTTCTACTTGGCAAGCAACAGTAATACCATCTATCGGCGATGAGTGACAGTGGAAGAGACAAAGCACAATACAACGAGCAATAGTCAATGTAATGTTATTGTTGCCCAGTTTTATGGACTTCCTGTATTGTAGGCCTTCATTACTAGTTTTCTTCTGTCTGATTAGGACACCTTTCACTACGTTTCTTCACGACTTTTCTAATTTCGATAGTCTTTCAAGTTTACCTTGCAGATGTAGGCTGATGAGCACGCGATTTGTTACCTTCAGACAATCATGACAAAAACACCACCACCGTCAGTTAACACTACTAAACAGTGATTCCACGTTGCGATGCTCGTCGTTGGCATGGACTAAGCAACAATATGAATATCTCTGTTATCATAGCTGGCATACGACTGTATACGACATAAATGATCGGAAATTGTATTCTCTACACTTTTGTTATGCAGTATTTATCGATAGGACCACCGCTATTATCGGTATTTGAAAATTATATTTTAGGCCTTCTCCCTAACTACCATTTCACCCAGCGTGAATAGATTTATAGCCTAGACTATATTGCCTTATTCCCCGAATGTACTTACCGATTTTTCATTAAATTTTCTTCGCCTATTTTCTCGTAGTTCGGCGTTGATATGGAATAAGCAACAGCTGTCTAAAGTCAAGAATATCTGTTATCATAGCTGGTACGGTAAAACTGTATAACAGGCTGTACCTTAATTAAGGCCACGGCCGCTTCCTTCCCATTCCTACCCTATCAACGCCATAAGACCTAAAAAAGAACTGTGTAAGACCTAAGTGATCGTAAATTGTAGCATATTGTCTATAACTTTCCTTATGTAGTGTATATCAATAATATTTTAATGTTATTTGTTTCACGTCCCACTAACTACTTTTTTACGATTTTCGAAAACGCCGAGGTGCCAGCATTTAGTCGCGCAGGAGTTCTTTTACGTGCCAGTAAATCTACAGACACGAGACTGACGTATTTGAGCACCTTCAAACACCAACAGCTGCACCAGGATCGAACCTGCCAAGTTGGAGTCAGAAGGCCAGCGCCTCAATCGTCTGAGCCACTCATCTCGGCGTAGTGTTTAACGATAGGGCAAAAAATAACATAGATATTTGATAATTAGATTTTATGCTTTTCCCTAAAGTACCATTTCACCTAGCGTGAATCAAACTACTTATAGCTTAGATTGTAGTACCTTATTCCCCGACTTTGCATACCAATTTTCATTAAATTCTGGTCATCCATTCCCTCGTGATGCGCGTACAGAGACAGACAGAGAAGACGGAAAATTTGAAATTGCATGTCCTTACAAAGTCGAGGACAGAACATAGGCCTACACATATAATGATATCTTGGAGTAGGAGTCGCCTTATCTTCACGAGAAGGTTCTTACATCTTTTATCAAAATGGTGACAAATTATATATACTAATTTACATAATATTCTTAGACTTTTGACATAACGCAATACGTGAGTTTTATTTATTTATTTATTTATTTATTTATTTATTTATTTATTTTTTTCTAGGGGCTTTACGTCGCACCGACACAGATAGGTCTTATGGCGACGACAGAGTTTTATTTAATGTGATAAATCTTATAAACGAACACGCTATCAGTGCGATTTAAAATTCATGAAGTTAAAATGAATGAATAGCTTTAGGTCAGAGGAGGTAAATAATAACGCACTATAATTAAAACTCCTATTTATACTATAGCGCATACATATATTCATACATACAACATTAGGACATGTGGCAATTGCTTTATTAATCTAATATCCATATATGAATAGCACACGAGCAAGATGTGCAATAAGTCGTGAGTCTCGTCATGGCCTTTATATCTACTTTAATCGTCTGGATAGCCGGGCTGAGTGGCTCAGACGGTTAAGGCGCTGGCCTTCTAAGCCCAACTTGGCAGGTTCGATCCTGGCTCAGTCCGGTGGTATTTGAAGGTGCTCAAATACGACAGCTCCGTGTCGGTAGATTTACTGGCACGTAAAAGAACTCCTGCGGGACTAAATTCCGGCACCTCGGCGTCTCCGAAGACCTTAACAAGTAGTTAGTGGGACGTAAAGCAAATAGCATTATTATTATTATTATTAATCGTCTGGATAAAGTGCCCTAAGGAATATCCAACCACAAGTCACTCCCACTTGTCAGACGTTCACCTGCATTTGCAAATAGTTAAGATGCTTCACTTCTCGTTTGATTATGCTCCAGATATTTTCAATCATTGGCAAATCTGGCGATCTAGAGGAACTGGCAAAAACAGAATTGTGTTATCCCTCATGAAGGTTTATCTTAAAACCGCTACATTTGGCATGGTATTCTCTTGCTGAAATGGAGCCTGAGGGTTGACCTGCATGAATGTCACTGATATAATAGACACTCGTCATGGTGATACAAAGACGAACCAGTATAAAACTTTAGATCAAAATATTCGTACCTTACGTTGGTGTGACTTGCCTTGAGTGAGTAACATTCTCTCAACGCCAATCACCTGTCATCGCTTGATAAAGATCCACTCATCATGTTCATCTAATTCAACAGAAACGCGATCCACTGGACAACACAGTATCCACTAATGCAGGCTGGCAGTTTTGTAGCCTTTGTAGAGGGCGATGAGACCGCAAGTTATACAGTTATCGAAGGCTACAAAGTGTTGCAGATTACTTTAGATAGATATCGTGCTTTGACAAGGTAGATCGAGGGGTGGAAAGGCGTGGCCCTCTAGCTGCTTGCGTGGGAGGGCTGGAGATAGATGTCCTTCAGCGCTATCTTACGTTAAGTTCACATGGTTTGCTTCACTCCTTTAAAGAAAAAAACTTTATATTTTTAAACATAGGGAGGCAGTCTTGGTAAAAGCCTGAGTATATTTCAAGTAACAAATATGGTTTTTCGTGACTCCGATGAAAAGTGCAACCCCTACACACATATGGACAATCACAACTACGGTATTCAGAATTTTGTTTACGCTAACTACGCATACGGACTTTCGAACATAGCGTCTCCAAAATATTACAGTATTAGCAGCAACAACAACTACTACTACTACTACTACTACTACTACTACTACTACTACTACTACTACTGTTACACAATCAAATTCTTTTCTTGCAGTTTAGGAATAGTTGCACTTACAGATTAGAGTTCAAAAATGGAATACGACAATTTATTAAGTTACCACTGAAGATTTTCAGTGCCGATTTATCAATCGTGAACCGGGCTGAGTGACTCATACGGTTGAGGCACTGGCCTTCTGACCCGAACTTGGCAGATTCGATCCTGGCTCAGTCCGATGGTATTCGGAGGTGCTTAAATACATCAGCCTCGTCTGGGTTAGATTTACTGGCACGTAAAAAGAACTCCTATGGGGCAAAATTCCGGCATCTCGGCGTCTCCGAAAACGGTCAAAATTAGTTAGTGGGACGTACAAAAATAACATTATTATTTATTGATGATCTACAATGTGTAAGCCGCCATGGTTCATGTTTTGAACCTATACTGTCCTGATATTGTTAGATGTGTGTCGTCGTCATAATCTTGCATTTTGTAATGATACATCTTGGTGTTCAGATCATGTTCGTAATTTCAGTACTCTTTATTTTACGGCTATAAACCCGTCGAAGAGCTGGTTAAGAAAGCCGGATTAAACAGCTACAAAGTAAACATTGTTACATTGCTTTATGCCCTGCAAGTTAATTACAAATTATACTGTGTACTAGTGTGGAGTGCAAATTGTTGGCTATTCCTGTGTTACCTCATCCCACTCGTCCAATCTGCAATAGCTGAACTACCTCGTAACATTTTGTTGAGCCCGTTGTCTAATGCAATCTCAGCAGCTGGTCTACTCCGAATATTGCCATTAGCTATTTGAATAACATTGTTCTAGTTTTAAGAAATAGATTTTATTTTATTTTAATAATTATATTCGGCCAACTTCTGCAGTCTCGCTGATTACATTTAATGATACATTATGTACGTGTAAATGCATTGTTAGAGCATTTTTTTTATCTACTGATCGCATATTGATATAATTTACGATACTTATGGAGTACAATACTTGACCCTAGCGAGAAGCTGTATTCTTAATCACATCACGACGACGACGTAAACTTACGTGTAAACAAATAGAAAAACATTTTCAAAAGACACCCATTAAGAGACTAATACTAATGTCTAAGTTTATAGAATATTTTTCCAAAATTAAAGGATAACTAAAGGACATGTTATTACAGTAATGATACAGTAGAAGAAGTTTACTTTCCTCGGTTATGCTGTGATATTCTGAGCAATACTGATACTTCTGTTAGAAAACAACAACAACAACAACCATTTTTCACAACCCATCAGGCAATGTCTCTCAATCGCCGGGCTGAGTGGCTCAGGCGGCTAAGGCGCTGGCCTTCTAACCCCAACTTGGCAGGTGCTATCCTGGCTCAGTCCGGTGGTATTTGAAGGTGCTCAAATACGACAGCCTCGTGTCGGTAGATTTACTGGCACGTAAAATAACTCCTGCGGGATTAGATTCCGGCACCTCGGCGTCTCCGAAGACCGTAAAAGCAGGTAGTGGGACGTAAAGCAAATAACATTATTATTATTATTATTATTATTATTATTATTATTATTATTATTATTATTATTATTGTCTCTCAACCTTTAACATTTAGAAAATGTTCCTATGAAGTTCTTTTGAAATCGCAACACTCAATAACGCATATCAGCTCCATAGTTGATAAGTATATTCTGTGTGAAACATTTAAACGGGTACGTTTTCGAAGAATGGGGCATTCTAATAGTTTGAACTGCATTCATTACGAGAACGATATCCAGCTGTTTATTTAAATTATCAATAAGCATGTCTTGATTGCACACTATTCTTTTAGAAAAAAGTAAAATAACGAAACTAGGATGAAGTAAATTGATATGAATTAAATACAACCAATTTATGACAACTGTACTGGGCCGATGACCTAGATGGTAGGTCCATTTAAACAACAAGCATCAACATCATAACTGTTCTGTGACACACATTTCTGTGCTGGAGTCTTACAAGTGAAAAACGTAATATTTTCTGAAATCGTTCTCTAAGAGCAATTCTGTTCCTATTTCTTCTGTAACTTTTGATTTATTCACGACCAGAGATAAGCAGACGAATCTATGAGAAAACTGAATGTGGTAGAAAACTAAAAAGGGAAAGGACATAGTGTCCGGAAGAAGTTGAGGGGCAAATAACGAAGACAAAATGCACTAGGCCAATAACTTACTTCGCTGAGTAGCAAAGTAATAAAGATCTAATTAAGTGTAGACGAACCAGAGACTTGTAAATAGTCACAAAACTCAAAGAAAATTCAGGTTACTACATATAATGCAAAGATTCCTGTTGTCTGGCCTTCTCACGACAGCTGAGTAGCGTAGTTAGTTAGGTGCTCGCCCCTCATATTCAGGACAGTTTTCAAGTTAGGCGCTCACCCCTTATATTCCTGACTGTTTTTAAAAGGACGGAAACACGAGAGACTTGTTCCTATACTTATCGCCAGATTAACAAACCTACTTCCTCCATCCTCTTTCGTGGTCGACATGAGTTGAAAGAATGGTAAGCGGAAACTGATATTATGTATTTTTCTAGAAGTTCAACGTCACATTTACCGATATTGAAGTAAATTCTAAACTCTTCTCATTCAATTTGTTTACCACTGACAATGAATCCATGCACAAGGTCATAGTAGTGTGTTTATGGTACGCATTTTGTAAACAAACACACGTTTGACTTTTCCAAATCAAAATATTCTTCCCCTCCTTTCTCTTAAGCTATTCGCCATTGTGTGCCGATAATTTGCATACAACTTAGTGTTTAACGTATTTCTTGGCCACCTACTCTGAACTCGATGTTTGGAGGTCAATTGGGTAGGCTCCTTGTGAGATTGTGTCTAAAATGTTATCAATCCATTAATAAAACAATCACTACTCCTCAACAACTACTACAAATACTTTGCAGGAACAAGCTAGTCTGTTATTCAACAACAAATTACAAGCTGAAGTATTTGAATGTTCTCTTCAATGAATATCAGAGCATTAAAAAAAAGCAAAGTCATCTCTGTACAGGTCTTGAAGGCCCTTGGAGGAGTGGGAGGTAAAGGCTTCCACTATCCCTAACACGGCACTTGGTGGGGTAGAGTAGTTAGCTCTCCACCCGGCCACCTTTGTCTCCAGGAATTAACCTGGTACTCATTTTTACTGCAGGCTGAGTGAACCTCGAAACCATATGCACCTCCAGAAGTGGAAATACCGTTTCTTAAAATTTTCAACTTTCAGACGTGAAATCGAAACAACGTCCTTCCGGGAGAATCGAGAGCACGGCTTTACCGCCTCGATTATAATTCGAAAATCTAGCAATACTAGACACTCTTTGTTAGTTCCTGAATTCAGTTTCGCAACCTTGACGATGCAAACAATGACTTATGTAGAAAACGTATTCGTAGAAGAGTCCTATTATAAGACAGGGTGAAAGTTCAGCATTCTGAACGGAAAATGAGAGAGAAAAGTAAAGAATTAGTTTTAAGCGACTGTTAATGTCGTGATTATAATAACAAGACTTCCAGTTGCACGTGTGATCCAAACCACAGCATCGTGATTTTACAATTCAAATTCAAACCTCAACCGCCTTGGTAAGAAGCTAGTGACAATATTACTCAACTATCAGCTACTATCACGCTTCAGGAAAGAAATGAATTGAGAACTATCCATTAGAAGTCCACTTTGGTCCCACCAAGACAATAAGCAGGAAAAATACATCTATTCATAGATTTGATTATCTTCTTCTTCACTCCCCTTTAATCACACCCTGGTGTGGTCGCGCGTGCGATTTGGGGCCCTACCTATTGATCTGGTCCAGTTTTAAGGAAGGATGCCCTTCCTGATGCCAACCTTATGTGGAGAGATGTAATGGCCAACGAGTGTTTCTGCGGTGGCTGGTTGTGCGATGTGTTATGTATAGATGAAGAGATATGTATCCTTACAAGCAGATACATCCAATGCCCGAGCCACAGGAATTAACTAGCTGCGGTTAAAATTCTCAGCACTGACGAGAATCGAACCTGGCATCGTCTGAACCAAAGATATCAATGCTGACCATTCATCTAAGAAACTCGATCATAACTTTGATTATGACATGCCTTAATTCCTCAGTCCTCTCTGTTTACCGATAAGCTCTCTTGGGCATCACGCTGAGTAATAGTTATGGTTCTTCGCCGGGTGTTGTGGCCAGTTATAAAGGATTTAGCGTGTGGAAGAGGAAGAAGAAATTAGCGCCGCTTCTCTTTTCTTATCTCGGTGGTTTCGAGTCCAGTGATCGATAGTGGCGAGTAATTGAAGAGCGGCAGGACGCGGACGGGGCGATAAGGGGCTGTCATTAATTAGCAACGCTGTCACAGGATAGAAGACACGTACCAGGGATAGGGAATATCGGGTCTGGAATCCGCAATGAATACACCACTGTTGCCTACTAGTGATATGAATTAGAATTCAAAGTGTAATGGTATAATCTGAAACTGCTTTTGTTGCTCGTTGAGCATTGCTAAAGCTCAAGCACCAAGATGGTGGTGATACTGAATTAATCCATGATATATGACGAACAGCGCTAAATGAAATTAATGTCTATACGTTTACAGGGCAATGTTTTGGACACCCAACTTCGTGACGGCGAACATGTGAATACTTCTCAATTTTTGTTCTACGTTACTTTGGACCAGTTCTGTTACCTTGTGTCTCACAAACTGGGTCTGGTTAGTAAATCCGTACAGATAAAATAACCAGTTCCGTTATTTTATTAGGTATAGGAAAGTATTTAGCGACGTATACACTAATTATGATATCTCATATGCCATTTTAAAATGGCGCGTTTCTTCATTTCATTTGCGACTTATATACAATGGTGTTCAGTACATAGTACCATACATTTCTAGACTACTAATTCATCATATTGAATAAATACGACTAAAACTATAAGTTAAGCTCTTGTGGAACATTTTGATATAAGTTTTGGGGAGTAATTCAAAATAGGTATTGTATAACTCCGAGAATATTCGGACATAAACGTTATTTGGAGTTCCGATTAGTGATATCATTTGAATGTATAAATTATTATACATAGTTATGCTAGAGTCACAATGGTAAATATTATAACTTTTATAGAATTTCGCGTTTAATATTTTATTATAGAAATAATAGAGACGATATTTAAATACATGGCTGTCATTAATTACACAACACAGCATTTTAAAACCTTTTTCTTGCGGCAAGAGGTGTGATAGGTGATCTTAACTAATTTTGGGTCGCTGAACACGAATCCGTCGTCCGTTTCAACGTGTCACATCACGTTTTCTCGCAATAGGTATATCAAAATAAGAGATAGACCTGAATATTGCATTTAAAAAGTACTGAAAAATGTTGATAATGTTGGAAATATTTATATTTCTTTTTATGAATTAGTCGAATATTGTCTTGAATTATTATATACAATGAATAATTATAGAGTATAAAATTACAATGAAATATTTAGCATTTATTGTAATATAATACGGATTTACACAAAAACACATAAACAAACAACTCTGAGGCAATGAAAGCATTTTATTTTGACAATTAAACGTGATTTACAAGCAAACAATGTAACTTTTATTCAGTATCTTTATGAATTCATAAATGTGAACAAAATTAGCAGTCCTAGATGTCCGCTTGGATTGAACGCTTGGCTCCCCAGCGTCTGACTGCATCAAGTTTGTCTTCTCTTTTCAAACACCAACAGTAGTCGGCCATCATTGGTTCATCCCACCTCCCCTGGTATCTTCTTTCTGCCTCCTTGATGTCCTGATGGAACCTCTCTCCCATCTCTTCCTTAACAGCCCCAAGATTTTCCAGAAATTGATCGAGATGAGAATGAAGGAAGTGCAGTTTCAGACTCATTCAACGCAACTCTTTCATATCACCCAACATCCTTTTCATTATTGTTTCGTATTGTTCATCCTTTACATTTCCTAGGAACTTCATTATGACGTCTCTTATTGCATTCCATGCATCAAGTTCCACGACATTCATCGTCTGTTCAAAGTTTCTGTCTTTCAGAAGCTTTCTAATTTGTGGTCGATTAAAAATGCCTTCTTTGACGTTTGCATCAGAAAAATGTGGAAATTTGCTTGCATTGTACTTGAAACAGGGGCTAATTTTGTCCAAGGCCTTAACAAACTGCTTCATGATTCCCCAGTTTGATGTGTAGCGGTGGCAAAATAATTTTTTGTGGGTCAACTAATGAAGCATTTGTAACATTTGTAACATTTTTCACACCAAGTGTCAAAACTTGTCTCTTGGTCCAGGAAGGTGTAGACATCTATCTCTGCTGTCCCATTCACATAAATAACAAAGGGAATTTAGTGTAGCCTGCTTGTTGTCCTAATACAATACCACACACCTTCAAGTCACTACACACGTCCCACCGGTGCTCAGGATACTTGATTTTATCTAAAACAGTTCGCATTGTGATATATTGTAATTTTCTTTTAGTGAAACCGAATGTGCCACAGGAATCGAAGCTAGAATGTTTCCGTTATGAAGCTCCTCTTGTAGGAATCCACAAACAGCAGATTCGCTGTTATCGCAAAGCAGCACTTTGCCGCAATGACACATTTTCATACAGTAAATGGCAAATAACACGAAAACTAGATGTGATACAATAGAACCAATGACATTTCTGAAATCAGGCGACCTTTAGTTAAAATCACGTATCAGATGCTTTGCCGAAAAAATCATGCTGGGTAGTGTTAGCAACGCTGTCACAGATAAAAATAATTTCGTGTGGCTATTTCTGGCCGAGTGCAGCCCTTGTAAGGCAGACCTTCCGACGAGGGTGGGCGGCATGTGCCATGTGTAGGTAACTGCGTGTTATTGTGGTGGAGGATAGTGTTATGTGTAGTGTGTGATTTGCAGGGATGTTGGGGACAGCACAAACACCCAGCCCCCGGGCCGTTGTAATTAACCAAGAAGGTTAAAAGCCCCGACACGGCCGGGAATCGAACCCAGGACCCTCTGAACCGAAGGCCAGTACGCTGACCATTCAGCCAACGAGTCGGACGCTATCACAGATAAGAGACCAATTTACCCTATCCTGTATAGCACGTTTAGAGTTTTGTGTAACGTATGGCTTGTTATCGCCATTACATTCTCGAATCATCATATACACAGCAATATCGATGTTAATTCTTACTTCAGGATCATTATGGATATATTTGAAAGCCTTCCTGTCTTTCGATATTTATTTCACAATCGTACCACATGGTACCACTAAAACCCACATCAACATCTAGCGATAATGCAACATGTAAAACATTGCATTATTGTTCATGAATAAATTAAGCGGAATGTTCCGAACTGTTCGTGGAGAAATGGCTTGGAATGACATTAGTAGACGAATAAGCTTTAGTGGAGTTTTTAAAGGTAGGAAATATCATAAAATGAGGATAAAGTTGTAATTTAAGAGGAAAAATTGGGGTAAATATTCGTTTATGGGAGAAGGAATTAGGGATTGGAATAATTTATCAAGGGAGATCCTTGATAAATTTCCAACTTCTCTAGTATCATTTTATAACAGACTAGGTAAGGAACTGTTAGGGAATCTGCCACCTGAGCGACAGTCCTAAATGCAGATCAAATGTGATTGATTGATTGATTGGTTGATTGATTGATTGATTGACTGATTGGTTGATTGATTGATTGATTGTTTGTTTGTTTGATTGATCGATTGATTGATTGGTCGAATACTGAGCCAGAAACCAGTTAATTTATTCAACATAATTAATTTAAGGTAAAATTTCCCTCGGCAGATGTACGAGAGTCCGCCTCTGTGGTGTAGTGGTTAGCGTGATTAGCTGCCACCCCCGGAGGCCCGGGTTCGATTCCCGGCTCTGCCACGAAATTTGAAAAGTGGTATGAGGGCTGGAACGGTGTCCACTCAGCCTCGGGAGGTCAACTGAGTAGAGGTGGGTTCGAATCCCACCTCAGCCATCCTGGAAGTGGCTTTCCGTGGTTTCCCACTTCTCCTCCAGGCGAATGCCGGGATGGTACCTAACATAAGGCCACGGCCGCTTCCTTCCCTCTTCCTTGCCTATCCCTTCCAATCTTCCCATCCCTCCACAAGGCCCCTGTTCAGCATAGCAGGTGAGGCCGCCTGGGCGAGGTACTGGTCATTCTCCTCAGTTGTATCCCCGACCAAGAGTCTGAAGCTCCAGGACACTGCCCTTGAGGCGGTAGAGGTGGGATCCCTCGCTGTGTCCGAGGGAAAAGCCGACCCTGGAGGGTAAACAAGATGATGATGAGATGTACGAGAAAAATACTATCAACTTGATACATGTTCCTAGCACAGTATTACCCACTTGAATATGTAATTTCTGAAGCATTCGCCAGGTTACATCGATTGCAATTTCAGGCCAAACGAATTTTTCTAGGAGTGATGAATTCAAAATATCTCATCTACATGAATTAAATGTTCACGGCGCTTATCTCTCTCTTCGTCCACTAACATTTCTAAATGGTTGGAAGGAGCTGTAATATTATATAAAAACATTAGTGCCACAGTATAATGGAATCGTTTTTAAGTGAGCTAGTTTTCATGTCCAACAGTTTATGCGCTATATGAGAATATTCCAGTTCATGTGAGGGTCGGTAAATGAGTGGGTCTCGGCGAACAAGTGACCACGGCTTATGCTCGATTGCATGTTTGCATTCGAAAACGTGACGACTGCAGCGATTATTAATGTATCACCATGTTGACTAGCCAACCGAGCAGAGGAGGCTCTACGCCTCTGCATTCGGGAGACGGGACAGGGACGGACCTCATGGCTGGCCCCAATCATCGGCTGTCCTGAGAATGGTTTTCCGTGGTTTTCCATTCTCCTGCACTAAGGTGAATGCCGGGACAGTTCTTAGTATAGGCCACGGCCGCCAAACCCCTCACCTTCTCCGAGCATCTCCTTTACCGTAACAAATCTCCCGGCCTGAGAGACGGCGTCACAGTCTAAGGGGCCCCCTTCAGGGGAGGAATGAAAATATTTTTAGTACTAGTAGTTCATTTGATACGTTTTATGAAGCAACCCAATATGCTTTGAATAACAGTTATCTGTATGAGCGGGAGTTAAGCCAGGGAAAGAAATGCCCCTACTCTATAACCTAGCTACCATTTCGACATTCACCTTGAGTTCAAGCGGAAAAGCACTCATAACCATTTCTAGGATGGCTGAGTGTGGAATATTAACTGACCACTCACTTATATCTGAGGCGAATTTCACTTTGTTTCTGTCCCTCAAACAGTAGTCTTAATTCACTGCAGAGCCGGGAAATTAACCTTCGCCTTTTGGGATGGAAGCAGTCTTGGTAAACTCAAGAACACGGTGGCAGATAATTTGAAGATGATTAACGTGATTGAAGGAATATGCTTGATGTTATTAATCAGGAGTTTATTGTACTTCAGTATACAATCTTCGTGTGCAGAACAATATGCACGGTGGAAAATGAAATTCCAACACCAAGAAGGAGTTGTGTTAGGTAAACGTAATTCGGGAGTCGTGTTTGCACATCTGAAAGATGCCACGAAGAGTCGACGAAGAGCGGTACTAGTAGCGCCACTATGACTTTGCAGAGCAAGTTTGCTTTATATATGCACCGTTAGTCATCATCCGATGTTGATGTTGTGACGTAGGTGTGAGTCAAACATGCCTTTAAGGAGACGAAGAAAGCAGTATCAGCAGCTTATGGAATGGGCTGACGCCATGTAAGTGAAAGTTCTTTCCGCTATATTGCAGAAAGACTTGGCAGGAATGTATGCACAGTACTTCAGTGTTGGCAACAATGATCACGGCAAGGCAGTGTCTCAAGAAGACGGGGTTCGGCCACACAGGGGCCGTGTTCGCTGCATGGCTGTGGTGGATCGTACTGCATCTGCAGCAGCCATTACAGCTTCAGTTGACACCAGAGTGACACAGCGAACTGTATCAAATCGATTACTTGAGGGACAGCTCCGAGCCAGACGTCATGTAGCGTTCATGCCACCAACTCCGAATCACTGCCATCTGCGACTTCAGTGGTGTCAAGAGAGAGTGGATTTTTACGCGAGATTGGTGATTGAACCGGTTGTACTCTCAATCATTCGCAGTATTCAGTATTCAAAGGGGTGTTTTCCTCATAACGCTCTTGTCACCCAACCTGCTCTGCAGAGTGTCAACCAGTTGCCTTGGCCTGCGATACCACGAGACATTCTGCCCATTGAGCACGCAAAGGAACTTATTCTCGTTTGCTTGCTTGCTTGCTTGCATTCAAAATTGTGACGACTGCAGTGGTTATTAATGTATCAACATGTCATATGTCTTCTAGCACATACTTGAACATTTGGCCTGGAAACTTTAAGGAAATAAATATGTTACCTAAACAACTGCTTGGCCTAAATTGTATTCCTCTAAACGAATGTCTTCTTGATGTTGAGATTTAATTCTCCACCAGTGTGGTAACGCACCACTCGTCACCTGATTACACGATTGAGCTACAATAGTCCAATCGCGCAGCATTCTTATGAAGTGCTGTAAACAACACAGAACACGGCAGCTTTTGTGTTTGAGTTACAGGAATGTTGGGGACACCCCAAACGTTCATATTTCGGTCTGGAATCGAACACAGGGCTCCGAAGCCACGGTGCTGGCCAATCAGACACAGAGTACACAAGAAGGAGGTAATACAAATAATACTCAAATATATGGCAGATACACTGCCAATACACTGCACTCACTATGAGAAGTACCGCTACTACAAATATAACGTAGAAATAAATTTGAAGAAAAGATCTCGTTTCTTCATTCTGAAACTTGCATCATCTTTCTAATTTACTGCTATTTAAATCCAGTTCACACGGTACAAACCCATTAGAGGATGAAATAATTTCCTACTCATAAAGCGAGCTGCTGTTATCTAAGTAAGGATGATAGTACGTAAACGTGTGCGTCATTAACTACGGTATGTCAACAGATACACACACTTCGAGAACATCTTTGATTTGACTTGATTTGATTTATTTAATTTTCATTACTACATCTAATATAAAGCTCATAATATGTCTACCGAGCGAGTTGGCCGTGCGGTTGGGGTCGCGCAAGTGTGAGCTTGCATTCCGGAAATAGTGGGTTCGAATCCCACCGTTGGCAGCCCTGAAGATTGTTTTTTCGTTGTTTCCCATTTACATACCAGGCGAATGCTGGAACTGTACCTTTAATTAAAGCCACGACTACTACCTGCCTTTGCCAACCGTCGCCGAAAACCTTCGATGTGTTAGTGTGACGTTAAAAAAGCACGTAGCAAACAAATAGCATAACAGGCCCGGAAATTGTCATATGAGCAAGGTCACTGTATATTAGTCTAATATTACAAATAGTACAGTTATGATTGTTGGCATAATCCAGGCCGAATTATCTTTTTTTTTTTTTTTACTAATCATAGGGAATCATTTCAAAGAAGATTCCATCTACTGCGCGGAAATATAAAACATACTCTACTTTGCACCTTCTTGTCAGTAGTTTTATTGCTGCACTAACTTAGATAGGTTTTCGGAGACAGTAGGATAGAAAAGGGTTAGGACAGGGATGAAAGCTTCCGTAGCATTAATTAAGGTACAGCCACAGCATTTTCATGCTCTGGAAATTTGAAACAACGGGAAATTATACTGAGGGCTGCCGATGGAGATGTTTGACCCCACTATCTCCCAAATACATTCTCAAAGCTACTGTACACGGAGCGTCGCTCGGTCGGACACTACACACCATGGGTTACTAACATTTTCGCAAAATGATTCTCTGCATATCTGTTATGTGTATGATATTCTATGCAATACATTAAATATATTCATTATCCGACTCGTTGGCTGAATGGTCAGCATACTGGCCTTCGGTTCAGAGGGTCCCGGGTTCGATTCCCGTTCGGGTCGGGGATTTTAACCTTAATTGGTTAATTCCAATGGCACGGGGATGGGTGTATGTGTTGTCTTCATCATCATTTCATCCTCATCACGACGCACAGGTCGCCTACGGGTGTCAAATAGAAAGACCTGCACCTGGCGAGCCGAACCCGTCCTGGGATATCCCGGCACTTAAAGCCATACGACATTTCATTTCAATATATTCATTGATTGCAAATATGTTGCGTACGAAATGTTTAAAAAGACTAACATAACATTACATTTTGTATTATGTAGATGAGCTGTTTCAAACTGAAAGACTGATGCACACATGCAACTATCACAGTTACACTTCCTATATTACAATGTGGCATTTATTGGTCTGTTTTACACTTATTAGAATTATCCACAATCACACTAATGGTTGAAGCCATGCCACTTTACATATTTCCAAACATTGCACCTCCAAGTGTAATAAATCACTTCTCTCCACGCTTTTTGCATTTACAATTTCAGCTAAATAAACATGAACATTCATTCATCACCAGCAAGTTGGAACAATACATAATGGAGGCTGTACTACTCTGAAAAGGTATATACTTGTGAATGAAAAATTCACATATTTGACCTTTGATTTACGGAGATCACAGCCAACCTATGCTCAAGAATGAGAAGCCAGTTTCTGCCTGTCACAAAGTAGGACCAACAGGGGAGTGACAGAACGGTAACAGCCCTTTACGAAAGTTCGTTTCATCTGGCTCCGGCTAACAGTATCCATAAAGGGTTGCTTGCCAAGTTTCCGGCGGCTTCTATTGATGGAGAAGATCTTCAGAACGACAAAGTTGGTAAAGGAGGCAACTCAAACTCACTTCGGATTAAAACGTAAGAAACCGGTGCTTTGACGTTAAAGTAAACTTGTGTTCACGTATCGAGGTAGAGCAGCTCTTTACAGGCACGCTGCCATTGGAGGTGAGCTACGTGTACCAGTTTTTAACTACAGGCCAGCCCTAATGCCGCTCTAAAATTTCTGGCAGTATCGGATATCAAACCCGGGCCGCTGAGGAGTTCCGTCCCACGAGTCCCATTCCCGTGAATTCCGAAAACAAATTGCTTTGGAAAAACGTCCCATGAGTTCCTACCGCGTATCCACGCCTGAGTAAATAAGCTAATGAGTCCCACTAGTTCCGAATGTCTCTGGAAAACCCAGCTGTGAGTTCTGAGGTTTGACCGGCTGATAATAGTACGACGCGACCTTGAAGAGTTAATGGCCTTAGCACCAGGTTCCTAAGGGCTATTTTCAAGCAATTTATGTTTGTGTCTTTGAGTGGAGCAGATAAACATGGAGTTCACAACTAGCATTAAAGGAAACCAAATTTTGATATTTAATGGTCACCGTTTTTATGAGGAACGCGACAACAAATCAAGTGAAGTGTGGATTTGTGTTGCAAAACGACGTGTCAGAAAAGTGATTTTAAAAAACCGGGAATTGATTTAAGAAGTAGACCATGATTCTGTTCCTGATGTGGCCAGCATTGAAGTGTTCAAAGCAGTTTCCATGGCCAGGAAAAGAGCTCGCGAGGAGAATAACACTTCAGTCTCACAGGTAAATATAATTCACATAACTTTCTTATTCCTTCTCTTTATTTATTTTTACAAGCTAATTTATTAACCGAATACAAAAAATTAACATAGAGTTATTGGATTTTGAGCCACTTTAAATTATTATATTAAATGTAAGGCTAAGATTAAAACATGAATGATTAAATAATATATTTATTTTAATCTAATATGCTTAGGAATAATATCATCATGCTTAGGGATCTAATATGATTCATGTGATATGCTTGCTTATTTATTTATTATTGTAATTTAACAATATTGTAATAATTACATAATTACAAGCGGTAAAGTGAACCATTCTAACGCCATGTATTTTTTTCAGATATACGACGAAGAATTCGACACTTGCATCATACAGGTTACGAGTTAGTGACTCGAATGCTTCAGTTCCAAAGTTTAAAGAGTTCATTGTACATACAGGGAGTAAGCACAAGGAGTGCAGAAAGAACCAATGCATCGAGATGAAGTAAATTTAGCTTAATTTAATTTAATTTCGTGTGGCTATTTCTAGTCGGGTGCAGCCCTTGTAAGGCAGACCCTCCGATGAGGGTGGGCGGCATCTGCCATGTGTAGGTAACTGCGTGTTATTGTGGTGGAGGGTAGTGTTATGTGTGGTGTGTGAGTTGCAGGGATGTTGGGGACAGCACAAACACCCAGCCCCCGAGCCATTGGAATTAACCAATGAAGGTTAAAATCCCCGACCCTGCCAGGAATCGAACCCGGGACCCTCTGAACCGAAGGCCAGTACGCTAACCATTCAGCCAACGAGTCGGACGTAAATTTAGCTGAAGAAACTCTATGTATGCCCGATGGCAGAAACTTCTTATTGGCTGACGTCTGTGAAGGCGGAGGATTATTGATATTTGCGAGCCCTAGAGACAAAGAAATATTGAAACAACAACAACAACAAAAACCACTTCTTAATGGACGGGACATTTAAGGGTGTCAGTAAGCAGTTATATCAAGTGTACACCATCCATGTAGACTTGGGAAGCAATAAAGAGGAGATAAATGTAACGCCTGCTGTTTTCGCACTGCTTCCAAATAAGAACAAAGCCACTTATGTTCGCCTCTTGAAAAAAATCCTTGATGTAATACCTGAATGGTCACCTGAAATAGTAAACATGGATTTTGAGGTTGGAGCTATCAAAGCGATAGAAGAAGTATTTCCAAGAGTCCAAGTGCAAGGTTTTTTTTTTCTTTCAGTTAAGCCGAAGTATTTGGAGAAAAGTGCATGAAATTGGGCTTTCGGGTATGTATAAAACTAGCCAGGAAATCAGAAACACCATCAGGCAGTGTGCTCTACTTGCATTCCTCAAACCAGAAAAAGTAGAAGACGGTTGGCTACATATTCATAACACGGCCCCGGACAATGAAAAGTTAATCGAGATTTTTAATTACTTAGTCGAGCAATGGCTTGAAAACGTGCATATTCCGATTGAATTGTGGAATTGCCATGGGAAGAGGCACAGAACGAATAACTCTGTAGAGGGTTGGAACCATAAGCTGAATTTGAAATGCGGAAACCCACATCCCCGTGTAAAAGACTTGATGTTGTGTTTGAAGAAGGAGTCTCAAAATTCAGACGAAAAAAGTATGCGGGCAGCGTTGAATTTACAAGCCACAGAAAGGAAAAGAAAATATGTTGCAATGGATGACATAATCCAAAGAGCAACTCAACAGTTTGAAGAGACCGCTGATTTAACAGTATTTTTAAGAAATGTTTATTTTGCTGTACATATTGATTAGAGTATAAAGAGAAGAATAATTCAGTTAAAAGATCAATTTGACGAAGCTACGTGCTGATTACTAAGTGACTTGTAATTAAGATAGAAAACAGTTCAAAGACGAAGCGACATGCTGATACTGTTAAGAACTTTGTAAATGTAACTCAAAATTAATTATTTTGACGAAGGCACATGCTAATACAGATACTGACAAGGCGAAAGCTGCTTATGGGAGCTGCCAGTCCATGACGTGCCCCCCTCTGTTAGAGGAGCCAATTCATTAAAGAGGGCACGCTGGCGCTAACAATGGACCTTATTTGTTTCAGTAATAAACAAATTAATACAACTTTGCTGTAGAAAACAAAGCCGAAACTCGCTCAGGTAGTGTTCGGAACTGACGGGACTCGCTCAGGTAGTGTAATTAAGATAGCTAATTCGCTAAAGGATTCGGAACTGGCGGGAATCGGAACTCATGGGAGGACACGCAATGAGGAGGGTAGCTAATATTGCAAACCGTTACGCTACGGAGGTGGACACTTTGCACTTGGAAGATTATTATTAGTCCTATTCAATTTACATAGATAGGTCTTATGGCGAAGATGAGATCGGAAAGGTCTAGGAGTGGGAAGGAAGCGAACGTGGCCTTAATTGAAGTTCAGGCCCAGCATTTGCCGGGTGTGAAAATGGGAAGTTATAGGAAACCATCTTCAGGGCTGCTGACAGTGGGGTACGAACCCGCTATCTCCCGAATTCAAGCTGATAGCTGCATGACCGAAACTGCGCAGCCACTTACTCGGTGCCGTTGGAAGACGGAAGATGTATCTTCATAGACTAAGAAAAGAAAGCCGAAAGAAAATCTTGCCAGCCTCAGGGTTGTAAGATAGGATTTCCATTATAACAAAACAGTGCAATGTAATGTATTTGTAATATGAAATTAACATGAGCATTTTCAAAGTACTTATAACTAGTTTTTCTGATTGTTGCGAGTTCTAATATACAGTATACTGGTGGAGGAAGTAAAGAAACACATACGTCATTATTTAACAAAATTTCGATGACTGTTTTGTAGCGTGTCAGAGTCACCATTCTCATGACTGAAGAACAAAGAAAAATACTTTGGGAATATCGAAGAATTAGAACATCAAGTAAAAGATCAGAAAAGACATGTGATTTTACGACGTTTGTTCCCGATCTTGTCTATTTAGCTTCTCCATGGTTCTTCTTCATAGCTTTTGTCGTTGTGAAGGGTTATGGCGTGCGACACAATGTTCCTCAATGCTTGTTATTACAAGTGCTATTTCAATCGTTTTAAGACGTGAATATACGGCCTGATTAAGGTCACTTCTATTGTTCTTGTGTTTGTTTATATCACCACTTGGTATTGTGGTCAGTCACTATTTCTTTGTTCTCAGTAGGTATTTATTTTGGTGGCCCGTATTTGTTCTTTATGTTGTTGCCCATGTAATGTTATTTATATCAGCTATGTTTTACTTTGTGTCACAACTTGGTAAACTGATGTGTGCCTTAGTATCATTGAGTGTCTGTATTGCGTGACTGAGCTCTGTTGCTCCATGGAGGTGTGTTACGTCAACTTTATTCTACGGTTCATGTTGTGGAGGTCTCTATGTTATATTTTTTTTCTTTTTCTTGCTATTTGCTTTACGTCGCACCGACACAGATAGGTCTTATGGCGATGATGGGATAGGAAAGGCCTAGGAAGTGGAAGGAAGCGGCCGTGGCCTTAATTAAGGTACAGCCCCGGCATTTGCCTGGTGTGAAAATGGGAAACCACGGAAAACCATCTTCGGGGCTGCCGACAGTGGGGATTGAACCCACTATCTCCCGATTACTGGATACTGGCCCCACTTAAGCGACTGCAGCTATCGAGCTCGGTCGCTATGTTATAATTCGTGTACCAAATTGCTCTCCGATGTCCCCGCTATGTGGTTGTGTATCGGAAGGGCCCATACATGAAAGGTTTGGGCTGTTTTGGCATTTGAGTTGTACGGTGGTTGATCATATTATTAGGGCCACTAGGTAAGAATTGAAGAATTTATGTTTGGATCATTATTCCCTTGTAAGTGTTTACTTATTGCTTATTTTTATGGTTGGATATTCTTAATTACACATTTCCATAGTTAAATTCAACAATCAGCCCTACATAAGTAAGCCTAATCATGGAAACTCTGGTCAAGAATTGAGAAAGGCGCCAATTGTGTTACAGTTCCCTGCTGACTGTTGTTGGAGTAACACACGTGATTTATTGTAGATTTGTTTCCTTGCATCTCTTGTGCGAATATTGCTCTCTAGGTGATACATTGAAGTGACAAGATTAGAATACAGTTAATTATAGTTCAGTATATACTTAAAAATACGGGTATTTAGAAAACAAACATGGGGAAAGCTAAAGACCTTTCTCCCAGTAAAATTTCAGAAATAAAAACACTTTTAAAGAATACGGATTATTCTCATAGAAAAATAGCGTCTAACACTTCTGTTTCAAAGTCAACAGTGGACAGAATTAAGAAAAAAATTGACCAAGGCACGAATTTGTCACCCGAACGGTGGGTAAATGAGGCCGCAAAAGAATCACTACTCCACGAGCAGAGCGCCTGTTAAGAAATATCGTCATTAAACACAGAAAAGTTTCAATGAAAGTAATTTCAACAAATATTCGACAAGCGTGAATTAACGTATCTTCAAGGACAGCTCGGAGGAGGATCAACGAGCTGGGTTTCGCTTGTCATCGTCCAGCAACGAAACCATCACTGACACCAACCATGATGAAGAAGCGACTATTATGGACAAAACAACATCGAAATTGGACTGGTGATGAATGGAAAATGGTAAGCTGTTTACTTCGTCCCTGTTATGCTCAACCGAACTTGGCGTAAACAGGTTTTAATACAAAACTACATTTTTTCCAGATTTGCTTCTCGGATGAGTCATCAATACATATCCTTGATAACAGATCTGTATTTGTGAGGAGGCGCAAGGGTGAGAAATACAATAGTGACTGCAATGTCTAGACCGTTAAGCACCCGTTAAGTGGCATGGTGTGGTCCGTCATCAGTAGTAATGGAACCGGCCGCCTGTATATTGTCGAAGGAACCATGAACCAACACCAGTACATTAAGGTTCTGGAAAAATGGCTACTTCCACAAGTTCGTGAATGGTTCCCAGATGGCAAATTTGTGTTTATGCATGACTCTGCACCTTGTCACAAGGATAAAACTGTGACAAAATTCCTTCTGGACAACAAAGTGAAGGTTCTGGAGTGGCCTGGCAATTCTCCTGACCTCAACCCGATCGAGAACCTTTGGGGACTAATGAAGATGAAAATTTGTGCTTATAATGTCACGAATAAGATCCAACTGATCGAAAGACTAATCAATGTGTGGCATCATGATGATGAAATTAAAAAACGCTGCCTCAGATGCATTTGTAGTATGCCAGATAGAGTCGAAGCGGTAATTGCTGCGAAGGGAGGTGTTACAAAATATTAGATTTTCCTAGTTTTTCATGATTTTCATAAATATTTCAAATGTAAAATTGTGTAATATGTTTGTCAAAAGTCAATTTTAGATTAATTAAATGTATATAAGTGAACTTGAATTGTGTATGTCTTATCAAGTTTGAAAAATACAACTTTCACCTAGTGGCCCTAATAATATGATCAACCACTGTATGTGACAGACGTATTGATGATGTGATTTGTGCCACCGATCTTGTGTGGGTTTGGCTTCGCATATCCGAGTTAGACGGTATTAATGAACCGTGCTTCTATATTTTGTGGTCCTTTTGACCATTGTTATCTGTTATACGTTACCTGTTCCTTAGACCCCTTTTAACCTACTGCATGATTGTTCGAATTTGAGACATGTAGGACGCATATTATCATATTGCCTTGTTGTGTCCTTTGTTCTTATCTTTTCATTCTTTTGAGCACTTGCATTATTTTTCTGGTGTGTGTATGTTCCCTTAGCAACGCCTTGTTTATCCCTGCGCGTGCCTCTCTTCCTTGATATTTGGTTCGGCCATATTTCATTCTTTCGTCCTTTTTTTTTCTTGAGTTCGTTCAAAACCATTGTTGTCTGTGGCATCTCATTTAATGGCGTGTGTCACGATCAGTAAATACTCGTCCTGTTCATACAGATATAAAATTATTTATTTCTTTGTGCCAAGGTCTTCGTCATGGAATTACTCTATTTTGTTCCTAAGATAACAATTTCTTTTTTAATGTCCTGAATTATTGTATTTTATGAATGTTTGAAACTGTTGGCCGGATCGTATTATTGGGTAGGCATGAGGCTATGTTGATAGTAACTAGGTTATTAAGCCTAAGCATTGTTTCTACCAGGGCCAGTTTTCCTTCTTATTTTATTTCTCTCTGATTTTCGTGTGGCTGATTATTATTTTGATCTACTGTTTATCTAGTAAACTCTTTGTTTTCTGCGCGGCGTTATTATTGTAGGAGTAGGAGGGGTAGCCTTTTAAATTTTACCTTTTTTATTTAACAGTCTCGAGTTCAGTTCATGACTTGTCACGTGTCATTTTCGAGCCAGCCCGCACGAACATGAAAGGTAAGTATTTATTTATCGCCCCGTTACCTCTGGTTGACTTGAGCTTCCGCTGAATTTTTAATTTTTGTTTTTATTTTTCGTTATATTTCTGCTTGTGCATGTGTTGTGCTTTCCGACTATTTATTCGGTATTCATCGTGCCCAACCCTGCCATGGCATGCTGCACCCGCATACCATATTCATCATGGTAGGAGTAGGAAGGAACGCATTAGGAGAAATAGGATACAGCATAAAGAGCTCGGGGTGGTGTCCACCGTGGATGACGTGGTAACAGGCCACTTGGTCCGTTTGGATGCAGAAAAGCAATCTAAACTAGCTTTTAAGGTTAGACAGTAGAAAACCAAAGTCAAAAGAGTTCATGGATGGACTAGAAACAGGTAGGTAGTGAAACTGCGAAGTGTCGAGGTGAGGACGAGAACGAATTGAGACAACTGGCGCGAGTATCGGAGATGGTTGTACGTCGGACGCCGACAGGCAGAAAGGAACGATGAAGACGATGAGTTCATGAGGAATAATTACATGATGTGAACCTGTGTTCATCTCCAATTCTTCAGACAGGATTAAGGTAAGTATTCCATATCTCTTGTGAAACCCATCACCATTAGTTTAAAACATCAAAATTTGGAATCAGTGATTATCGTTATGCTTCATGTAAGAAAGAGTAGCAGGTGGAATAATTCCTTCCTATATTTTCCAGAGACGGCCCCGCGGTGTAGGGGTGGCGTGCCTGTCTCTTACCCAGAGCCCCCGGGTTCGATTCCCGGCCAGGTCAGGGATTTTAACCTGCATCTGAGGGCTGGTACGAGGTCCACTCAGCCTACGTGATTACAAATGAGGAGCTATCTGACGGTGAGATCACGGCCCAGTTCTTGAAAGCCAAGAATAACGGCCGAGAGGACATGACACCTCGTAATCTGCAGGCCTTCGGGCTGAGCAGCAGTCGCTTGGTAGGCCATGGCCCTTCGGGGCTGTTGCGCCATGGGGTTGGTTTGGTTTTTATACACTGACTGACAGAGCAAATGCAACACCAAGAAGGAGTGGTCAGAACTTTATGCCAATTGCAGGGTAGACTGACGTCACTGAGGTATGCTCATGATGTGAAATGCGCCGCTGTGCTGCGCACGTAGCGAACGATAAATGGGACACGGCGTTGGCGAATGGCCCACTTCGTACCGTGATTTCTCAGCCGACAGTCATTGTAGAACGTGTTGTCGTGTGCCACAGGACACGTGTATAGCTAAGAATGCCAGGCCGCCGTCAACGGAGGCATTTCCAGCAGACAGACGACTTTACGAGGGGTATGGTGATCGGGCTGAGAAGGGCAGGTTGGTCGCTTCGTCAAATCGCAGCCGATACCCATAGGGATGTGTCCACGGTGCAGCGCCTGTGGCGAAGATGGTTGGCGCAGGGACATGTGGCACGTGCGAGGGGTCCAGGCGCAGCCCGAGTGACGTCAGCACGCGAGGATCGGCGCATCCGCCACCAAGCGGTGGCAGCCCCGCACGCCACGTCAACCGTCATTCTTCAGCATGTGCAAGACACCCTGGCTGTTCCAATATCGACCAGAACAATTTCCCGTCGATTGGTTGAAGGAGGCCTGCACTCCCGGCGTCCGCTCAGAAGACTACCATTGACTCCACAGCATAGACGTGCACGCCTGGCATGGTGCCGGGCTAGAGCGACTTGGATGAGGGAATGGCGGAACGTCGTGTTCTCCGATGAGTCACGCTTCTGTTCTGTCAGTGATAGTCACCGCAGACGAGTGTGGCGTCGGCGTGGAGAAAGGTCAAATCCGGCAGTAACTGTGGAGCGCCCTACCGCTAGACAACGCGGCATCATGGTTTGGGGCGCTATTGCGTATGATTCCACGTCACCTCTAGTGCGTATTCAAGGCACGTTAAATGCCCACCGCTACGTGCAGCATGTGCTGCGGCCGGTGGCACTCCCGTACCTTCAGGGGCTGCCCAATGCTCTGTTTCAACAGGATAATGCCCGCCCACACACTGCTCGCATCTCCCAACAGGCTCTACGAGGTGTACAGATGCTTCCGTGGCCAGCGTACTCTCCGGATCTCTCACCAATCGAACACGTGTGGGATCTCATTGGACGCCGTTTGCAAACTCTGCCCCAGCCTCGTACGGACGACCAACTGTGGCAAATGGTTGACAGAGAATGGAGAACCATCCCTCAGGACACCATCCGCACTCTTATTGACTCTGTACCTCGACGTGTTTCTGCGTGCATCGCCGCTCGCGGTGGTCCTACATCCTACTGAGTCGATGCCGTGCGCATTGTGTAACCTGCATATCGGTTTGAAATAAACATCAATTATTCGTCCGTGCCGTCTCTGTTTTTTCCCCAACTTTCATCCCTTTCGAACCACTCCTCCTTGGTGTTGCATTTGCTCTGTCAGTCAGTGTATTTTCCAGATAAGTTCCATATTATACCCATGCTGTTATAGACGAGGCCTAGATGATGATAATTTACTGGTTAGCGTGTTAACATCTTGTGACCAAAATCACCGACTCGATCCCAGTTGAGGTCGGTGAATATTTTAAAACGAAAACCCGAAACATTCAATGTTGTTCAGAAAGTCATAAAAGAAAACAGTGGTGTCGTCGCCACAAGACCTATCTGTGTCCGTGCGGCGTAAAGCAACTTGCAAAAAAAAAAAAAAAAAAGTGGTGAACACAATTTATTCATATTGTGATAAAATTCTTACAGCGTTCCAATGAATGTTCATAGTTTTCTCGTTTCTGATACCAGAAGTACTGACCCGAAATATGTGGCGAAACCCTCTTTCCTCGTAGTGGTTGAACACTTTTCAGATGTGGTGAGATAATTACGATGTCTTAATTGACAAGGAAACTGCACAAATGTACCATGTGTAATGTGCTGATGTAAGTGATAGAGTATACACCAGTAGGGAACTGTGCCAAATATTACCTGTAATGCTATCAAAACCCCTTAAATTTTGGCATAGAGATCACTTTTTTAGGCTACCTACTTAAGGCCCGAAGACAGATAACTGATTAAATATGTTTTATCTTAAGAATTGATTCCTGAAGGAGGGACAAGGTTTGTTCGATCAACCATTAACACATTGTTTAGAATCTGGATTCGCTGCGATTGCACATTTGATTATGATTGCGAGCGTTCATTAGATATACACTCGGTGTAGAACACGGCCTACTCATACACGCGAGCACTCATACACTACCTGATCAAAAGTATCCGGGCATCCCTATGTAATGCGCAATTGTACTCCAGGTGTCACGATAGGGAGATGACCGGTTTTCACGAATAAGCAGATATCTGAACTAAAGATAAGCAACCTTGTATAACTGAAATGGAGAACAGTTTTCTTACAAATATATCGGCCAATCCTCACCTCCTTTAAGTATTAACGCAAAAGGGGCGAAACCTGCTTTTGTGCCGCTGGTTCCAGGCAGGTTGAAAGAGATGAAGATAGTGAGAGTGCGAGAAGTAAGGATAGTGTGAGTGGCAGAGAAGGGTGGTGCTATGGCAGAGATGGGAAGTATCTGAGCCACAACTTCCTACGGCGATTTGAGCATATTAAAGAAAAACACGTTTTCTCTATACCTCTTAACAATCGTACCTCGCCTCGGGCTATTTTAGAAGCATTTGCTACTCTACTCGGCAGAATGAACTTACAGTTGTGTACTAAGCTAAGAAAGCTGAATAACCAACGGTATCCTTCCCAATTTTCTTCTTCTTCTACTGCTTATATCCTAGTCTCTGACAGGTTCGCGGCTGCAAATTGTGTAGGAAGTGGATTTGGCCCTGCTTTAAGGTCGGATCCCTTTACTACGTGGAGGGATTTAATCACTATTACGTGTTGCGGTTGTGGTTGGTAGTGTGGTGTGAATATGAAAAGGAATGTGTTGTAATAAACACAAATATCTAGGCACCGAGCCCGATGAATTAACTAGATGCGATTAAAAACCCTAACCAGGACGGGAATAGAACCCGCGACCCTCTGAATGGAAAGCCCAAACGCGACCGTTGAGCCGAGGAATTGGACTATCCTTCCCGATTTTAACCTTGAGAAAAGAAGTGGCTTCCTAGTGGTAGTGGTTTCAGTGAACCCTTGACCCTAATAAGAAGCCGCGCCTCATCGTGTAGTTAACAGTAACTAGCACTTGAACCATCTCTTTCATCTTTCCCTTCTGACGTAATTTGGTCTTTATTTATTCCCTGCCGGGCTGAATAGCTCAGATGGTAGAGCACTGGCCTTCATAGCACAATTTGGCAGGTTCCATCCTGGCTCAGTCTGCTGGTATTTGAAGGCGCTCTAATACGTCAGCCATGTGTGAGTAGATTTTC
Source organism: Anabrus simplex (assembly GCF_040414725.1). Taxonomy (NCBI): domain Eukaryota; kingdom Metazoa; phylum Arthropoda; class Insecta; order Orthoptera; family Tettigoniidae; genus Anabrus; species Anabrus simplex. The sequence continues at coordinate 1,302,064,331 of NC_090265.1, forward strand.
GACAACTTGGCGTCTCCGAAATCCATAAATTTGTACTTAGTTGTACGTAAAAGAGTATTAAGGTCGTAAGATCTAAAAAGTCTTTCTTTCAATTTCACACATTAAAGAGTTCTTTCCTTACTCTGTAATCAAATCAAATCAAATCAAATCAAATCAAATCAAATCAAATCAAATCAAATCAAATCAAATCAAATCAAATCAAATCAAATCAAATCAAATCAAATCAAATCAAATCAAATCAAATCAAATCAAATCAAATCAAATCAAATCAAATCAAATCAAATCAAATCAAATCAAATCAAATCAAATCAAATCAAATCAAATCAAATCAAATCAAATCAAATCAAATCAAATCAAATCAAATCAAATCAAATCAAATCAAATCAAATCAAATCAAATCAAATCAAATCAAATCAAATCAAATCAAATCAAATCAAATCAAATCAAATCAAATCAAATCAAATCAAATCAAATCAAATCAAATCAAATCAAATCAAATCAAATCAAATCAAATCAAATCAAATCAAATCAAATCAAATCAAATCAAATCAAATCAAATCAAATCAAATCAAATCAAATCAAATCAAATCAAATCAAATCAAATCAAATCAAATCAAATCAAATCAAATCAAATCAAATCAAATCAAATCAAATCAAATCAAATCAAATCAAATCAAATCAAATCAAATCAAATCAAATCAAATCAAATCAAATCAAATCAAATCAAATCAAATCAAATCAAATCAAATCAAATCAAATCAAATCAAATCAAATCAAATCAAATCAAATCAAATCAAATCAAATCAAATCAAATCAAATCAAATCAAATCAAATCAAATCAAATCAAATCAAATCAAATCAAATCAAATCAAATCAAATCAAATCAAATCAAATCAAATCAAATCAAATCAAATCAAATCAAATCAAATCAAATCAAATCAAATCAAATCAAATCAAATCAAATCAAATCAAATCAAATCAAATCAAATCAAATCAAATCAAATCAAATCAAATCAAATCAAATCAAATCAAATCAAATCAAATCAAATCAAATCAAATCAAATCAAATCAAATCAAATCAAATCAAATCAAATCAAATCAAATCAAATCAAATCAAATCAAATCAAATCAAATCAAATCAAATCAAATCAAATCAAATCAAATCAAATCAAATCAAATCAAATCAAATCAAATCAAATCAAATCAAATCAAATCAAATCAAATCAAATCAAATCAAATCAAATCAAATCAAATCAAATCAAATCAAATCAAATCAAATCAAATCAAATCAAATCAAATCAAATCAAATCAAATCAAATCAAATCAAATCAAATCAAATCAAATCAAATCAAATCAAATCAAATCAAATCAAATCAAATCAAATCAAATCAAATCAAATCAAATCAAATCAAATCAAATCAAATCAAATCAAATCAAATCAAATCAAATCAAATCAAATCAAATCAAATCAAATCAAATCAAATCAAATCAAATCAAATCAAATCAAATCAAATCAAATCAAATCAAATCAAATCAAATCAAATCAAATCAAATCAAATCAAATCAAATCAAATCAAATCAAATCAAATCAAATCAAATCAAATCAAATCAAATCAAATCAAATCAAATCAAATCAAATCAAATCAAATCAAATCAAATCAAATCAAATCAAATCAAATCAAATCAAATCAAATCAAATCAAATCAAATCAAATCAAATCAAATCAAATCAAATCAAATCAAATCAAATCAAATCAAATCAAATCAAATCAAATCAAATCAAATCAAATCAAATCAAATCTTTCTTTGGAATGTTGGAAATTTTCATCTTTCTCGATCTTTAATATCGCGAGGTTCTGATAACCCCATTGTTTTAGCTTTCTGGTGAAAATGAAATTTTGAAACCGATTTTGAAGTCGATAGCGATGCGTGGTAGGGGAGTGACATGGTCGCTGGCTTCTCACTGAAGTGACCGGTCAACACGGCGTAATATCCTCTAAGCTTACTACCTGACATTGGCCGTGAAGGCCCCCACCAGTTTATAAAGTAACTACGGTTCGAATTCTGGCCAATGAATATGGAATTATTACAATAAACTGACTTGTCCTCGTGATTTGGATTCCACGTAAAATTGGAAGTGCCATGGCATGTTCTCTATAACGTAAAGCTACACTCTTGCGTTTTCGAAGAAGTCACTTCTCACTCAAGTTGGCATGAGCTCAAAATATTGCTGATATTTTAACGTCACACTCTGATATGTTTTCAGTGATTAGGGTTAGGAGTGTGAAGGAAGCTAGTGTTTAACGACGCACTAACTCATTTACGTGCTCAGAGATGATGAGATGGGAAAGACCTATAATAGGGGAAGGAGTGGCCATAGCCATAACTTAGGTACAGCCCTAGCGTTTGCCTGGAGTGAAAATGGGGTAACCAAACATCTGCAGGATTGCCGATGGTAGAGTTCGAACCAACCAACTCCCGAATTCAAGTTCACAGCCACACCGTCCGTACCACGTAACCAAATCACTCAACAAAAAATTAATCCATAAGATATTATTATTATTATTATTATTATTATTATTATTATTATTATTATTATTATTATTATTATTATTATTATTATTATTATTATTATTATTATTATTATTTGCGTATGGACCCAATGGATCACGCAAAGCTCTAACGATTCTGTTTTCTGAGTTGCCAAACAGCTCTCATCCTTTCTCCGTGGATCCTTTTTCGTTCTTCTGTCCACTTTGTTCCAGTCTTCTTTTTCACTTCGTTCTCTGGTTGCACTTTCCATCCATTAATTTTTTCCTGTAGAGGTTTCTGTCCGCGATGTCAGTTGAGTCCATATGGGCTTTTTCCAGATCCTTCTTCACTTCCAGTACCCATGGAATATTTTTTAGATGTTCTATGTAGGTGAGAATCTTGTGTGTCAGTCTACTTGCCGGCAGTCTGCGAACGTGCCCATAAAATTTCAGACGTCTTTTGCGGATGTCTGTTGCAATGTTGGAAAGCTCTTCTGTCACTTTGCGTGACCTCAGTCTATATCCATCTTCTGTTTTTCGGGGGTCGAGAATTTTCCTCAGGTTTCTTCTTTTAAAATGTTTTCTAGGTAACCTTCCCCATTTAGTGTAAGGGTCTCACTGGCATATAAGACTTCGGGCTTGATTACTGTATTATAGTGTCTGATATTTGCATGGCGGGACAAGGACTTTTTATTGTATATGTTGTGAACCCTACCGTAGGCTTTCCGAAATTTTTGTAGGCGAATTTTCTGGGCAGCCTTCTCGCCTCCCGTTGGTTCAAGTATTTCTCCCAAGTACTTGAAGTTGATTATTATTATTATTATTATTATTATTATTATTATTATTATTATTATTATTATTATTATTACTTTTCTTTGTATCCAGTCCTAAAACTGATCTGTTGACATTCAGTTTCTCCAGATCGCACAATCGTTGGTGGCTCTCTTACTTGTGCCCGTGTATCCCTTGACCTGTTTTATAAACGTTTTGCTTGCCCTTCCTCTGAGTTTCTTTCCAGTAATGTACCTTAGCCCTCTGCTATAATTTTTATCATCACCGAGTGTCGTAGAATATGGCCGCACCATGAAAAGCGTCGGTTTTTAATTGTTTGAGCAGTGATTTCCTCTGCTTCATCATTAAGGTTTAGGAATTTGCAATCTTCTTCTATACGATATATTGTTTATTGAGATACATAATATAACGGCATGAGTAAAGTTTCGATTCTCAGTAACAGGAGAGTTTTATACTGCTGTATTGTTCGTTATCTCCTTGACTGGGGACCGCTGTTGAACTAAGTGGAGTGTGCCATGTCACAAATACTCCACCGGAAGTTAATTAATGAACACGGAGATAGAGACTTGAGCTAATAGGGCGCGCCATTAATCAGGCTACCAGACATCTCTCGCAACTCCTCTCAGTGCAGTGTTTGAACTCTTGAACATGTCCAGATAACTCGCTCATCAAAATGAGTATGTTCCACAGAAAGTAAATACTTTCCCCACAAGATGCTTTTATTTCAGGAAACTTCCTTCTATGATATACTGATTTTATAATGAGCACGGTGGTGGTGGTGGTTCTTTCAAAGAGAAATGCTAAAAGATAATCATCCCCAACTCTATATTACGGCCATACGAGCAACATTTACTGCTCGAATCTGGAACAAATGAAGCTCAAGACATGTCTACCATAGAGTTAAGTGAGAGGGTCCACACGAAGCAGTAAATAACGCTGGTTTCCTGTGTTTTATTTGAGACTCGAGTCTTATTTTCGTTCGATAGTGAATTGCTTTGGAGTTTATGGACTTCTGAAGCTTCAACGGCATCCATGCATTGAAGACATGAATAGTGAACTTCCCAAGAATCTTTATATGCAACGCCTTTCTTGCTATTTTAAATCCCTCGTTGGAGAAGAATGGGAGAAATTGGAGCTGGGAGAAAGGAATAGAATTGACTCCTGCAACGGAATGATGCTCGATTGCGCGGACAGCTCCATGTGGGCACCTCTCCTTCGCGACATTTGATGCTCATGGCTCTACTATGGCTACCTCATTTACAACAGTTAGAGCTGCTTTGTTCGCTGCAGATTATCAATAATTATTGATTATTTATAATAATAAATGTCGCTCGTGTGGCCCAAGCCTTCGTGTGAAAGAGGTCCCATCCTTCGATGAACGAAGGTATGAGCAAATGAAAGAGAGGTGTGAAAAGGAAAGGCGAAACCCTTTCGAGGACTTGTAAGTCTAATAGTGCCGGAGTCAAATGAAGAACGAAGGTATGAGCAAATGAAAGAGAGGTGTGAAAAGGAAAGGCGAAACCCTTTCGAGGACTTGTAAGTCTAATAGTGCCGGAGTCAAATGAAAGCCGTTGCTGACCAAGGCAAGGTCATATGAGAAAGCTGAGGATGAGGAGCGCAACATATTTAAGAAGATTAAACTAGAAACACCATGATTACCACTTAACACGTCTAAAACTCTGGCTCTTCGTGATTTGAATACAATTTACAATTACTTTTCCTTCAAGGTATTATGAATTGGCTGTGTGTGGGAGTACCTGGAATAACTCATGCGGTGCAATGAAATCAACGAAGATTTATTTAAGTAGAACTGCTGATCTGATACGGGAGTAGTCCGTACACCGGAACTAGCGAAGTGAAGTGCGTCTTGCATTTCGAGTACACAAACGACAACATAGGGATTCATTTTACTAGTGTAGTCTTCTCATATATGTAGGGAACTGGCGGAGCATCAGATTTGATTTGAATTGGTCGGAGTTATAAGGCCGAATACCCTTCCTGTAACAAAGTGTTGTTCCGATGAAAATCTTCGAGTTTCTGCTGTTTGAACTAAGGACATTCAGATGAAAATGGTGCAAAATGAAAATGGCTACCCTGGATTGACGTAGTTGAGAATTACAGGTTATAGCCGAGTCCGAAATTCTTTCACTCACTCTTCTCGTGAATATTTTCTGTCCAATCTCCCTTGGCTAGCTTTTGTTTTCCTATGATCCACACAATATTAAATTTGCAAGGCATTCACTATATATTATATCCCTAATTTCCATAGTTTTTCACTTCCTTTAGCAGATACACCCACTAAAAATGTTCCCATATAAATTGCTATGAGAGGGATAATCTTGTTACTTTTCTCTCAGGACAGCCATTTACTATCACCAATAAAAACAGTAAAATTGGAACGTCAGTAGCATTTTTATATTTAAATACCTTCTGTCAGTCAAAATCCTATATCAAGAAACTCGTTGCATGCGCCAATAGGAGACTTGGCACTAAGTAATATATAATGCAGACGTAAGGAATGTACTGACGTCGAGAGCCCTGGGAGTGATCCTGTGTTTAATTGTGATACTCCTTAGTCGAGCTTGTGCTCGGCCACTCCATGAAATAAGCGCAAAGTACAGTTGAGATCGGAATATACTCTAATAAAATCACCCTCGATGTGAATTTATATGTAAAACGGTCTCTACAATTCTTAATCAAGCAAATGACCAAGTTATGTAAGTTGTTACACATACAGTCTATTATAATTTTCGTTTAAAATGTGCCGACTATCCTTGGGCTATGGCAGTACGTTGGCTTTAATATTACTGCCGGATGGCCTAGAAAATATTTAGGACTGCTTCCTTTTACTATTCCAAGGTGCAAGTAATGATTACACGTACCCAAAGCCCTGAATTCTTGCATATCATCAAGAGTACCAAATAATTCCATTTACCGAGCTCGATAGCTGCAGTCGCTTAAGTGCGGCCAGTACCAGTAATCGGGAGATAGTGGGTTCGAGCCCCACTGTCGGCAGCCCTGAAGATGGTTTTCCGTGGTTTCCCATTTTCACACCAGGCAAATGCCGGGGCTGTACCTTAATTAAGGCCACGGCCGCTTCCTTCCAATTCCTAGGCCTTTCCTATCCCATCGTCGCCGTAAGACATATCTGTGTCGGTGCGACGTAAAGCAAATAGAAAAAAAAAATTCCATTTCATTTTTAGATGAATGCTGAGGTGGTACACAGGATATGCGCTACGGCTGACCTGTTCCCAATTCTAGTCTCAATTAATTAGAAATATACACATAATTGGTGATACTACAGCACATAAGTTAACACAGAATTTCACATACATTTTTTTATCACAATGTCCAAAGTCCGAAATAAAGCAACAATAAAAACAGAAGAATCATCAGGCTTTTGTGAAAATGTTTTGATTTGAGCTACTTCTCAAAATATAATACAGCATAGAGATCCATCTGGTATGTAATCAACATGGTAATGGTTAACTGAATTGAAACCTTCTGACATTATTTGAACAGCCATACTGAGGAGGCGCATTAATTTAGTCGTGAAACGTAGTTTACCTGCAGAATGCCCCATTTCGAGCGTCGTGTTCGTGTCTGCAAGTTAAACAAGGTACACAAAATGTCAGGAAAGCCGCAAGGCAGGACTGCTGTCTTTACCAATTGTGAGAGCTTTCCTTGCGGACGTGATAAATGCACTAAAATACTACGTATACAATTTTGCATAGTGTTTCTATGGTGCAGTAACTTGGGCAGATGCTGCAGTAAGATAGTGTAATGGCAGTTCCTTCGTTCCAGGAAGATACAGTTGTATGTGTTATGTGAATAAACAAGGGGACTAGTGCGAGGGTTAGCAGTCTGTTAGCTGCAAAAGAGGGAATAAACTTTAAATTCTTCCAGAAATTAGGCCATCGTAAATATCCTAAGCTATAGTGTAGTTATGAATGTTGCTAGACGACAAACCCTGCACACCACTGTGGGCTTGTCGGAGGTGAATTGGCAAGTCAACAGGTCAGATGTTTACACACTCTCCATTATCACCTGATCTTGCACCCTGTGATTTCGTTCTCTTTCACTGCTTGAAAGCAATGTTACTATGGCGTTGATTTCAGACGGCCGAGGAGACAGTCACTGCCACACAAGGAGCACTGCGAGACTTTCTTGCCAATATCTTTCAATAGTGTTTCTAATATTGAAAGAAAAAAAAAACATACATTTGCATAGTGGCCAGCACGACTATTGTAAGGTTCGACAAAACCACAATACAGCAGACTGATATTAATAATAATGTTATTGGCTTTACGTTCCACCAACTAATTTCACGAGTTTTGGAGACGCCGAGGTGCTAAATTTAGTACCGTATGAGTTCTTTTACGTCCCAGTAAATCTACCGACATGACGCTGACGTATTTAAGCCCCTTGAAATACTACCGGACTGAACCAGGATCGAACCTGCCAAGTTGCGGTCAGAAGGCCAGCAACTCAACCGTCTGAGCCACTCAGCCCGGCTTAGACTCACATTAAAAATGAAAGCCATTTCAGTATACGTTCCCACATACACAATAACAGAGCGCGCTAATTTAGCCACCATAATTTCACTGTACCACATGTATTTATTATAGCAAACCGCCTACCATCGGGAGTGAGCAAAGTTAAGTTAACTGGTAGTGACACGGTTTAGAAAACCAAAATGGTTCAGGTTCAAGTTCAGAGTCATTCCTTCTTCAGATCTTGCTTGATTGAATAGTTGCTTAATGAGTAGGTAGTGATAATACCAGAAGCATTTCCCAAAGTGGAAATCCGAATTTGTCATTCTTCACAGATAAAGTATAAAAACAGGAACTTATTTCATGCAGTACAGTACTCTTGATTAATCATTGACCACTGACGTACCAATGACAAAATACATGCACTTCACAGTATGCATAAATGTCAGGTGTAATTTATTGGGACATATCATGGTGTACGTTTGATTAAGTGATGTCCGTTAACACGCCATCAAGATTATTCCCATTTATGACACAGGCCCATTTCCAAGCAAATTGGGTGTCCGTTAATAATATATATTCTCATTATGCAAATATTCATATTATCATTTGCATGACAATATGGAAAACTGGGTTGCATTTAATATGCATGCCCCAAGTCAGATAACTCTTGACCCACAAAATAATAACAAATAGCAGTTTTCACAATATGCAGTATACTTAAATGTAGATTAGTGTCAGGAGATGGAGAGCTCAGGAAGTTATTTATATTAAATATATGATTTACTTGTCATCATTAAATTACGTTTAAATGGTCCATGATGCGAAGGAATAGTTAATATCGGCCGTTCATATTTCAGCTCTAACAGAGTCACTTATAAAGACATATGAAAGTTGAAATGGTGATTCATGTATAAGCCTAAGGTAAAACAATCCTATCACCCTTGAAGGAGTGCAGAGTAAAGGCTTCCACTATAGGAACCTCGACATCATGTGTGCTGGAATGGTTGGCTCTATGTACTGCCACCTGTGCCCCCAGAAATAAACATGGTACTCATTTTTTGTATTGGCTGAATGAACCTTACGCCAATATGTCTCTCAGGAAATGGAAATCTCGTTTCCCAAATTTTGTATTTTCTAACGGAGAATGAGTAAACTGAAAGCACGACTTCACCACCTCGGTTAGACAGCCCGTCAAGAGCCTATAACCAAACATTTAATTTTCGGATAAGGCACACCGCAAATAAAGCTCGTACATTAAACGCCTTAGCCTGTAGGTATTTTGATATTGAAATGTCACGCGGCCAGCATAGTGACATCCTCACTGACAAAGTTGGGCTTCCTTGACGAGTCCACTGCCTCTCATATCAGTAGTTCGTCAATTGAACTCACGAAGATAACTGCATAATGCTGTAGCCCTCAGCTCAAGATTTAATTCCTTGAATTTGCGGGAAATCAAATTCGGGGCTTCTGGATAATAGGCAAACGCGCTACACCTACATCACAAATTGTCCTTTTATGACGCTAAGTTGGAAAGAATGGTTAACTCTAAATGCCTAAATTTATTAATTTAGTTAATACATATTTGTGAAATATGCTGGTCTCGTTTGTACCCCACAAAGCGGAGAACTATACATGTGAACCGCCAGTGACCATACTATAATTATTGTCAAGTTCTCAACATAAACGCAAAAGCGGTTCCTAGGGCCTCTCAACTCATGTGGTCATGCGAACCCTGGTTGAGTTTGGCATTGTTTAGAAGAAGAAGTAGGTAAAGTCGGAAGGAAAATAAATAAAAAGGAATGGTTGACGAAGGAGGTGTTAGATAAAATGGATGAACGGAGGAAATGGAAAAATGACTCCTCAGATGAAGGAAGAATACAATTCAGAAAACGAAACAATGAGCTGAAAAGGACAACTGACAAGGCCAGGGAAGAATGGATGAAAAACCAATGTGAAGAAATAGAAAAGTTGGAAAAGGAGGGAAAGATAGAAGAAATGTATCGATCAGCAAGGAGCTTGATGAGGAGAAATCCAAGGAAGATAAGCAAACATGGAATAATGAACAAACACGGAAAGATGACAACAAGTTTAGAAGAAAGTAAGGAGGTGTGGACGGTGTATATAAAAGATATATATGATCATCAAGCTGATCATGGAACAATGATACTGGAGAATGAGCAGGATTGCGACGAAGAATTCAGAGGACCAAGGATAGAAAATTGGGAAGTGGATAAGGCAATCTAGGACCTAAAGGAAGGGAAAGCGATGGGCTGTAACTAGATACCATCTGAAGCATTAAAGGCTTTAGGGAATGGAGGAATAGTTAGACTGATCAATCTGGTGAACACAATATACGATACAGGCATTTGGCCAGAAGATCATCTTAGGACCATTATAGTTCCCTTACCGAAGAAATTTAATGCTAAACAATGTAAAGACTATAGAACAGTTAGTTTTATATGTCATGTTACTAAGGCAGTGACCAAGATAGTGCTGAGAAGAATAGAAAAGAAAATAGAGGAGAATATGGGAGATGATGTTTGGTTTTAGGAAGGGAAGAGGAACCAGAGATGCAATTGGATGACTAAGGATGATTGCAGAAAGGAAGTTAGAAGTGAACAGGGAAATGTATATATGTTTCATTGACTGGGGAAAAGCGTTTGACAGAATGAACTGGTGCATTCAGATGAGAATTCTGAGAGATACTGGTGTAGACTGGAAAGGCAGAAGACTGATTAAAGAGTTCTATAAGAATCAGAAGGTGATGGTTAGAGTAGATGAATATGAAACAGAAGAAGTGGGTATCGGAAGAGGAGTGAGACACGGATGTTGCATGTCACCGGCTCCAATATGTATATGCCAGAAAACTGATACAGAAGGCACTGGAAAAAAGCAAGAGGCGCTGTAGTTGGAGGAGAACCAATAAAGACAATAAAATACCCACATGATGTGGTGGTATTAGTGGAATCAGAAAAAGACTACAAGTCATGTTGAAAAATACTGAGAGGTGGGCAAAGAGTTTGGAATGAAGATATACATTGGGAAGACTAATAATAATAATAATAATGTTATTTGTTTTACGTCCCACTAACTACTTTTTAAGGTCTTCGGATACGCCGAGGTGCCGGAATTTAGTCCCGCAGGAGTTCTTTTACGTGCCAGTAAATCTACCGACACGGGGCTGTCGTATTTGAGCACCTTCAAATACCACCGGACTGAGCCAGGATCGAACCTGCCAAGTTGGGGTTAGAAGGCCAGCGCCTTAACCGTCTGAGCCACTCAGCCCGGCCACTGGGAAGACTAAGGTGATGAGAATATTAAAGGAGGAGATTGCTGTTAATATAACACTAGCGGGAAAGAAATTTTAGCAAGTAAAGGCATTCAGGTCCGCCTCTGTGGTGTAGTGGTTAGCGTGATTAGCTGCCACCCCCGGAGGCCCGGGTTCGATTCCCGGCTCTGCCACGAAATTTGAAAAAGTGGTACGAGGGCTGGAACGGGGTCCACTCAGCCTCGGGAGGTCAACTGAGTAGAGGTGGGTTCGATTCCCACCTCAGCCATCCTGGAAGTGGTTTTCCGTGGTTTCCCACTTCTCCTCCAGGCGAATGCCGGGATGGTACCTAACGTAAGGCCACGGCCGCTTCCTTCCCTCTTCCTTGCCTATCCCTTCCAATCTTCCCATCCCTCCACAAGGCCCCTGTTCAGCATAGCAGGTGAGGCCGCCTGGGCGAGGTACTGGTCATACTCCCCAGTTGTATCCCCCGACCAAGAGTCTGAAGCTC